>NC_081361.1:31727656-32033987 GCF_030684315.1 Stegostoma tigrinum | reverse complement strand
CATATCGACCAATGACACAGGTTTGTGAGCAAATGATTATGGTGCTTGTGAGCAGGTCTAACATCACTGACTTGGAATTGCAATTGCTGACTTTATTATTGATAATTCAATATTGTGGAGTGCAGTTGTACAAATGATGATGTGTAAGCACAATTGTTCTTCTCTGAATACAGGTTGGACTTAGGCATATCCTGTTGAAAACTTTAAATTTGAAATCAACACAATAATAGGGAGTATAAATGAAGAAAACTCTTCGATAATGCTGACATTGAGCAAGTAGACATCACACAAAATAAATTGCAAAGAAGTTGAAAGTGATTCAAATTGATAAGTATTGAGTACAAGTGTACATTAAACGGTAAAATTTCAAAACTAATGACAAAACAGCCATACAAATCTTTTAAAGCTGTGAAAAAGCAAATAGAATCTAAGCTTTTATAAATTAGAGGCACAATATTAAAATAAATAGATAATGTTGAAACAATACCAATTACTGAACACATTTAGAATGTTCAATCTGGCTTTGTCCACTTTAATAAATATGTCAAGTGTAAGGCCTGGGTGCAGACTAGATTTGTGATTACGTTAGGCATGAGAGGTTTTGTTTATGAGCAAAACTGTGACTCTTTTCATCAGAGCAAAGGTGTTTTATGAGAGCTAATAGAAGTATTGAGAATTGTGAAAGGTTTTCATAAGGTACATGGAGGCCAAGCTGTTCCTGTTGGTTAATGTGCCATGGATACCAGACATCGATTTACGGTCATCCAAAAGAAATTGGAAAGGTTAAGACACTCGGTTTTGTGTAAAGGGGTGTTAGGGCGATTTATGTCCCACCAGAAATACTAATGGGAAGAAAAATCTATGTCATTTATGAAGAGAATTTAATAAAACTTGTTAGGGATGGCAGGTAAATTGAGTTAAGAGAATTGTTCCAGAGAGTGACATATTTTTGGAGCAACAAATGATTCTTTCGTGCTATCAAACACTTTGCTTATAAATTGATTTAGTGTGTATTTAATTGGAGATACTTAAAGTTCCTACTGTGGTCTACATTTCTTGTTCTATTCTTGTATAAATGGAGTCTTGCCTCTGTGTTTGCTGTCACCCCGTTGAAATGGTTCAATGGGATTACTTATCCCCAACTCTTGTTTTTGTTTGCATTTAAACATCTATTTCCATTATAAGTGAGGTTTCTTTTATGAACTGAAACTTCACTCATAATCATAAGTGAGGCAGAGTACTTAGATATAACAGTTAGTTCTAATGAAATGTTTAATGGAAAATGTTTAGGATACCACCAGGGTCTCCTGTCATTTTACTGAAGATGAAAAATAATATCACACTGTACCAGAGTATACTGACAGAAATTACTTGACCAAAGTAACTGAGAAATAACACAAGGAAGAAAAAAATACAAAAAAAATGCTAAGTTATGTAATGTTTAAAAGTAACATGCTTAAAATCAGCAGGACTAGAATTAATCTGCAAAGAGTCAATATACAGTTGTAGATACATTTTCATTGTCTGGCCAGCAAGACTGTTTAGACAAATTGAGATATAAATGTTATACTTGGGAGGTAAGTTTGTAATCCTTGAATTTGCAGCTTCTTAAATAAATTTCTTCTCAAACCTGGGTTTTACAGATTACTGAAGAAAAATTGATTTTCACAGTGGCTAAGTAATCAGAGTAGGCAGTCACCAAGTCACTGTCTGAGTTCTCAACTATAAATAAATGTTCCAAACCCCTTTCCACTGATCATTATAACTTTACCATAATTCATTTCTGATCACATGCTTTTGCCATTTTCATGTGGAAAATCTATGATTGCCTGTTTGAAATATAGTGTAGGAGGGAAGTTTCTAGTTTAATTTAAAAATGAATTTTAAATATAATTAAACCAGGTCATGTGTAACCTTTGTGGATTATAATCTAATTTTACAAAAAGGTTAACATTGAGGTTGAATAAATGCTGCAAGAAGAATTGGAAAACTAGCTTCATTAACTTAAAAGTCTGGGACACTAGACACTACTGTTTGAACTGTGACACCATCGTGTGTAACATGAGACTCTCATAGCTATGAACCAAGCTTAGTTTCTGTCTGAGGACTGTATGTGCGCAGAAGATAACATTTTTCAGGGGAAGTGTAAAGTAGCCCTTCTCTAGCTGATGAAATTTTCTGTATGTAATCTTCAACTGTGAAGGTGGTAGAAGAAAGCTGCCAGTAACCTTGCCTTTAGTTGAATGGAATTACTGGCAATATTTTGTTTAAATACAGAAAAATAACAGTTCCAGTCTACAGATGCCATGGATAAATAATGGAAATAGAATTGAATCAAAGTAGAAGTCATATAAATTACATAAACAATAAAGGGGATAATCAAAAAGGGGAGAGGAATGTATAGAAGAATATGATTATTTTAAATCTAACTTCTGAAACTACTTAGAGGATGAAGCAGAAATGTTAAATTTAAAACGGCAAAGATAATAAAGATTGATGATAGATAGAGCTCATCTAGTTTACAGTTAACCATTCTGGCAACCTAATGATAAAATGTTAATGATGCTGCTGATGAATTAAAGCAATTAGTCGAAATCAAATTAGTCAGCCAGAACTGGCTTAGAAAACTCTCGTGGTAAGAGAACTTTGGAATCAATGCTTGCCTTCTCCTTACAAGAATATTAGAGTTGTCATGTTTCAAGTTACTCATATGCATTCCCAGAAATGTTCTTTTCCAAAGCAAACGTATTTAATTTGTACAGGTTGTACCAATGTAATCTGGCAGTCTCGGGGCTGGGCCTTTTCGGACATGAGAATTTGCCAGACTACAGGAGGTTGCATGTCAGTAGGGCTTCTCTTTAAGCATGTTATTTCTAAACCTGGTTAAAAGCACTGTACAATGCCATAAGTGAGCAGCTGTTAGGGACAGGGGTAGTAGTGGAAAGTCGTGCTTGGAGCTTTTAGAACACTTCTGGCTGTATTCAGCTCTATGTGGATAGCAAACGCCTGGAGTCATGCATGGAAAAGACAGTTCTAGAGCAGTAGTATATAATGTGTGCAGTTCTGTTTGCATTCCCAGAGACACTACGTGCCTTTGTAAAGAGGTTAGAAGAGTCCATCTCCATTATGACTACCATGATGTTTTGAGCCTTTGTGCTGAAGTCCATCCCCTTTGTAAAGGTGGCATCTGCTTGGATCATCAGACATAGCAGGGATCCAATATTTACCCTGAATAATAGTCTGCTGCTTTAAACAGGATGGAGGAAGGTCTCACTCAGGCCATTCACTGGAGTATGGTGAAATGCTGCCCATCCCTTGGTTAGTAGGAAAATACAGGATCTACGTGAGAAGATGGAGACAGGGCAAATGATAGTGAGGAGTCTTCTCCCTCAGTCCAGGCTTTGCAGCCTGTACCTTGCCCGGATGGAGGGTATTCTTTGCTGTGGCAGCGCTAGGACGGGTTTTAATGGACCCAAAATCCAAAGGTCACCTGCCATGGATATGTCAGCTGTTAAAGCAGGGCACCTTTTCTGAAGCCACAGGAGCAGTACCATGCACAAAATAATAGACAGAAGACATTTGAATTCCATCAAGGGATTCATTTGTGTTTATAACATTTTCAATTTCTTAATGTATTTGAAAATGCTAATAAATTAGAAACTTTATTTCATGAATCTATTGTCTTGCTGGATCTGTTGTTGCTTTTTGCACTCCAAAAGGCTACTGGCCTTGAGAATAATGTCATGACTGAAGTCAAAGATGAGCCAAGGGTATGGATGCAATGTGTGGATACTTGTCTATGAGAATGATCGGTGTTCATTTGCTTTGAGAGAGTGTGTGGTTCAATGGGTTTAATATTGTTGTGCCATATAGCTTCATACACTCAGCTAAGTTGAAGTGTGTTTGCTGTGGGCATCTCTGGCATCTCACTTTAACTAGATGTCACAGTGCCATAGAGCTGTACAGCATGGAAACAGATCCATCGGTCCAACCTGTCCATGCTGACCAGATATCCTAAATTAATCTATTCCAGTGGAGGTGACCTTGTCACAGCTGGCTTCTCCTTATTCTGCTGCTGCTGTTGTTCCTCTTTTTCTTTATTTGTCGTTTGGATACGAGAGTTGCTGGCAATGCCAGTGTTTATAGTCCTTCCCACGTTGTCGTTGAGTGCTAGCGAATTACTTTCTTGAACTGTTATAGTCCATGATTTAAAGAATCCCACAGTGCTATTAATGGGAGTGAGGTGCTAGGGCCAGGAAGAAGCCACTATGCAGAAAGTTCCTGAACCTCTGATTTGCCTGCTGCTTGTCTATTCTGCAGCTCTCCAGCCCAACTGGCAGTAATTTTAATAGTTGCCAGAAACTTACTTCTAACCCTATGGACAATCAATTTATAAGAGCATCTACCTCCAGTGGTGAGTTTTCTGACTCCTTTGGAAATGAAATCAGCAAGGTAAGAAACATATTCGTAAATATAAGGAGATTTTCCTGGAAAATGAGTCAGTAAATGGATTTGGCAAAAACAATCCAAAGCTTGACATTTTTCATTTATTTCCAAATGTTGTCCAGCAAAAGCAAGGAGCTCATTAAGTTTAAGTTACACTTGGAGACCCTTCACAATGAATGCACTGCAAAGCCATGAACATCCTTCCAACATGAAGAGAAAGGAGCTTTCACAATCACAAGTTTAGTGTAACACACTCTGAACCCTTCAGAAAGGTTCAAAGACCATGTTTTGTGGCAGTAGAAACTTTAGTTTTACCTGCTGAAGTCTTCTATATTTAAAATGATGTTTGGGTAGTCAAAGACAAATAAAATTGTAGTTGTGTCCCCCTCAAACAACAGAATTGAGCTAATCACCATAAATGAGGAATCTAGTCAGATTGAGCCCCTGAAATGGGTACCTGAGTTTGCTCCCTTGAAGACAGCCTCAACCGTGACCTTGGGTTTGTGTCACACTACATAGTATTTTATATTTGTAAATCTTCCTTACCGTCCTGTTTAAGTACCATCACCTTAACATCTTGTTATGATCTCTCTACATGAATTAGTTTGTACAGTTTTGGATTATTTATTACTTTGGTGTGTGATTATTTATTAAACCCTCAGTGTGATTCTTATACCTATCATGTTACTCCAGTCACTTAGTTTGTCTCCAGCACCACATTATTTTAAATTTTTTTTGTAATTATCTCTCTGCCTCATTCAATCAGATTACAGTTCGTCCCTTTGCTTGTTATTCAGCTATTGACATTTTACATTATTGACACTTTTGATCACCTGCAGAGAATTATTATTTGACGTTCCATTCACACCATGTACCGAGGGATTGTGTGGGTGGATTTTCTGTTGATAGTGTTCCAGCTGTGGGAGCCTTTATTTGAGGCCTATGTCCCTTGGTAAAGAGAATTACTCCATCCATTGTTAAGACTCACTGCTTTATTCACAGGAAACTGCAAGCAGCCAAAGAACTGAGTACAAGCTAGGTACGGTAGTGCTCCAATAACTTCAGTTGTGAACTGCACTAAATCTCACCTATTTTCTGCACACCTATTTTCAAATGTGTGAGAAAGTATGGGATCTGATAATCTATTTCACACTGGAAGTAGTGGTTCCTTTTGCCAAATCTATGAAGCTGGATTTAACACAGTTGTCTGAATCAAATCTCAATATTAATCAACCCTGGATATCACATCAGAGATTAGAAATGTGGTATCAACTACAGTGCCAAAGTTTTGAGAAACTGCTGCAAGATTCAATGTCTCATTAGACGCAGTGAGTTTGCAAAATTGTTTTAAAATTTAGATTTTCCTGTATGTGTGACGTATGTTTATCTTCAAAGAACAAACTTTCATAAATACTGAATATTACTATGCTGCTGCTTTGTTTTTATTGGCACCTCTGGTTGTGCCTTTTTCATGATTAAAATGAGGTTAGATGAGAAAATAATTTAGGAAGCAATGTCCCAGTTCCTCATCAGAGATTGAAAGTAGAATTGCATAAGCTGTTGCCATGAAGATTGACATTACGGTACTGCGCATGAGGAGAGTCAAGTCTCAAGATGTTGAAGTGACCTCCCAAATTTTGGAAATCGCCCCCGAAATTAATGAAAGCGCATGTTTGGAAGAATTCCTGTTGGCAGTGAAGCAGCTGCGCTATTTCAGAACGTAAAGAATTCGCAGTCTGTCAGTTTCATAAATCCACCGTCTGTCAGTTTCATAAATCCACCATTGCCCACTGTGTTCTTGCCATTTGACCTTGGTGAATTTCACACAGCCCAGGAAACCTTGTTAAAGGCAGAATGCTAGGTTAAATTTCAACTTAATTACTTCTTAATATACACAATACTGGTTAAAAATGAAGTAAACAGGATTACGTTGGATTTCTGATATGCCAGCATTTTTACTGATTCACACTTTTGCCGCAGCAGCTTGATTTGATAACCCTCAACTCAATTTCCAGCCTCTTTCTCCATGCTGTTAATTCCCTTAGTGATTCAGATGTTGGAAATAAAAACAGCAAGTGGTACCAATGGTAGAACGAAACTGAGTTAACATTTCAAGTTAATGACCTTCACCACATAGCTCAAACTTCTGGCAAGACCGGTGGTTCTGTTGGAATATTGACCTCCAGCTTGCAGATGATGAAAGCCAACCCAATGACTCTTCCTCCAAAGTTTTCTTGAATCATGATCCCACTAACAAACATCGAACAATCATTTTCCAGTCTCTCTGACCTCTGTCTTCAGAAGCCTTCCCTGCATGACCTCCGACCTTTTCGACCCAACCCTAAATAATCCACTTTTATCTTCTTTCTAAGATCCATTGGTAGGACTGCTCTGATACACCCATTGTTTAAGTCTATTCCTGCTCTACGAAACTGATTTCTTCCTAACTTGAATCTATTTCTTATCCCCTTTTCCAGTTTCTTCCAAACTGTATCTGTGACTCATCTAATGCCTTCCTTCTCTTTAGTAGTTTTCAGTTCCCTGGCCCTAACAACTTCCATTTAACACTGGGCATCTGATCTATGTACATCTTCCACCAGGGTGGTCTTGGGGGTCTCTACCCCTATCTTAAACTGAAGGCTCAACCAGTCTGTACCATTACCTCTCTCTTCCCTGCTGAACTTGTTTTCATGGTCAACAGTTTTTTTTCTTCAACTCCATTCTCTTCTTCCAAGTAAAAGGCATTGCTTTGGAAATCTGTGTGGGTTTAGCTATCCCTACTTTGGCTTTTTGTGGGATTGTGGAACATTCTGGTTCCAGTTGGATTCAAGTCCCCTCATGCATCTTCTTTTCTTGTACGTTGACTATATTAATATTATTTCTTCCTCTTACCCTGAATAGAAAATGTGATCAACGTTGCTACCAATTTATACTCATTTCTCACCAGTTGCAGTTAATGGTCATCAACTTGCAATGTTTATTGTTTCTGTCTTCCCATTATTTTGGCTTAAATACTTGGAAGAATGTGATTCACAAATAACTAATGCATAGAAACGTACGATGGGTGCAGGCCTTCTAAGAGACAAGTGAAATTAACAGAATATTATTCTGAAATGGCAGGAATTCTGAGTAATCACAAAGATGAGAAAAGGAAACTATAAAGAGGAAGAGGCTAACAATGGGTATGGATAGGCTTAGAAATATCTCTTTTTAAAGGCCAGGATATGGAAAATGAAGTATAATGTGGGAAAATATGAAATTGTCCATTTTGGTAGGATGAATTTAAAAAGTACCTAAATGGTGAGAGATTGCACATCGAGTCATACAGCATGGAAACGGACCCTTCAGTCTAACTAGTCCATACTGACCATGTTCCCAAACTAAACTAGTCCCACCTGCCTATGTTTGGCCATATTCCTCCAAATATTTCTCATTCGTGTGCTTATCTAAGTGGCTTTTAAGTGTTGGAACTATACATGCATCCACCACTTCCTCTGGAAGTTCATTCCACGCACTAACTGCTCTGTGTTTAAAAAAAAAGGTGCCCCTCATGTCCATTTTAAATCTTGCTCCTCTCACCTTAAAAATATGCTACCTAGTTTTGAACTCCCTGACATGGGGTAAAGACATTTGCTATTCACCTTACTTCAGCCCCTCATGATTCTATAAGGTCACCCTTCAACCTCCTATGCTCCATTTTAAACAAAGTCCCAGCCTATTTTTATAATTCAAACCCTCCATTCTCAGCAACGACCTGGTAAATCTTTTCTGAATCTTCTCCAATTTAAAAATATCCTCCCTGTAACAGGGCAAGCAGAACTGCACACAGCACCAATATCCTGGACAACCTCAACATGATGTCCCACTTGAATACTCAGAGGTCTGAGAAATGAAAGCAATCGTGCTATGTGCCTTCTTAACCACCCTGTCTACTTGAGATGCAATTTTGGATTGCAAAAATTATGTTCCTGAACCCCTAGGTCTTAATGTTCTACAACACAACCCAGGGTGTTACTATTAAATGTGTAAGTCCTGTCCTGTCCTTGTTTGTTTTACAAAAATGCAATACTTCACATTGTCCAAATTAAACTCCATCTATCACTCTTAGAAGTTCTGGGTGCCTGACTGTATGAGTAACGAAAGGTTAGTATGCAGCTAATGGAGAGCCATTTGGTAGCATAATACTTAAGAAAAGGCAAGTTTAGCCAGAACAATTGCCAAGAAATCCCAAGAAATAGTATTTCCAAAGTCAAAGGAAAGAAGCATTTTATTATTTGTTTGGATTCAGATTGCTCGAGACATTGCCATGGAGAATGCACAATTTATCTGATGACTGACACCTACCAGAAGTCTTGTTAGAATCCGCCAGTTGACTCTAGTCAGAATATTTCCTGAGAAATGACTCAGAATATGGCTGTCTCCCTGTTCTGTTGAGTTGAAACAGGCGCGATATGTTCTTTTTATCTGCAATGATCATGGCCCACTATTAATATATGTACCTTCTAGTCTACACAGCTGGGTAACACTGAGCCCAACTGACAATCATCAATTCATTGTCAGTGTAATCCTGAGCACACTTGGGATTGTTTAGCAGATATTATCCAATTACATAATTCTATCCACCGTTGGACACAATGTTTTGAGCTTTTCAAGAATGGGCTGGTTGGGTACAGTCAGTAGTTTACAAATGGTGAAAGGGAGATACTATTTAATATGATCTAATATTTAGCACATGGTCTACATATTGTATTGGCACTGAAATTCATATACCACATTACTTGTGTGCTAGATATAATGATTTTTTCACTTGATGGCAACCTCCTGTTTGTGGCAAACACCACCTGTGTTGCTACAGTATAGTTGCCTTGTGAGACTGATAACTTCACTGTTGCTCAAACGTTTTGAATACCCTGGAACCTTTCAGGCTAATTTGAGGTAGACTGGCCACTTTTCAGGACCAAAAGTGACAGTATTAAGGCTGCTCATGAGTTTGCATGATATACAGCGAGAAATGATTTATTCTGATCAGTCATTATCCTGGAGAATGACTTTGATACACCTTGTTTTAGTATTGAGCTCAATGTTATTGTATAATAGAAAGGGAATTGAATATAAAGTAGGGATGTTATGGAGCTTACCACATCTAGTGTACTGTATTTAAGGAATCATGTAAATGTGATCAAAGCTGTTAGAAGAGATTTACCAGGCTAATCTCTGAAAGGGGCATGTTGCCCAATGAGGAAAGGTTAGACAGACTAAGCTTGTATTCCTTGGAGTTTAAGAGTAAGAGGTGACTTGTTTGTAACAGGGAAGAATCCTAAGAGGTCTTGACAAAGTTCATGTGGAAAGAATGCTTCCTCACTTGGGGGATTCTAGAACTAAGGGCCACTGTTCGAAACTAAATTTAACCCATTTAAGATAGAAATGAGGAAAAATTCTTTTCTCTCAGGGCCGTGAATCTTAGAAACTCTCTTCCTGAAGAGGCTGTGGAATCTGAATCTTTTCAAGGCTCAGATTAGATAGATTCTTGAAGAGCACTTGATTGGTAGGTTATTAGATTAGACAGGAATGTCGTTGTAATCAGATCAACCACAATCTTATTGAATAGCAGTGCAGACTAGAGTGTCAGATTTTCCAACTGCTGTGACTGCTTCATATGTTCCTTTAGGGCTGTATTTTTCCATTCTTACCCTGGGAAAACATGCATTGAGTAATCAAAAATGGAGGCATGGAGACTTTAAATTGAAACTTCCCAACTGATTCCTGCCAGTTGCAATTCCATACAAGAAGTGTGTCAGGTTGCTACTCAATTGAAGGGCACTCAAAGGGGCACTGAGTTCAGCCTCTAAGTGTCTGCCTCCCATTTTGAATTTTCAAAATTTGAGACTTTTAGTGAGTTAGATTGGTTCTTGCAACCTGTGAGAATGTTTTCTGATACAATCAGTTCATGAATCATGAGGAAGGTGCGGAGTCAGGAATCTTTTAAAGGTGCTTTTAAAAAGTATTGCTAACTTCAAATATCATAACTAGATGCTGTACAATTACGTTGTCTTTCTTACAATAATAAAGGGTTGTGTCTTCAAAAAGTAAGTGACAGCTACGTTGACTGAATGATGAATTAGAATATTTTTAAGTGGATAATGGATCCTTGTGCATGCAACAGAGAATCAGATAGTAATATGCCATCTGGATACTGTACTTTGATTTTTACATTAATTTATTGTTCAGACATCCGAACCTTTGGGGAAAAAAAAACTAGCCATCTCTTCTGTCAACTTCAGAAACTGAATGTTTTCACTTCTGTGGGTTTTGTTGACACAGCTGTGTAATGGAAACTTATTCTGAATGCTTGACTATATTTCAGACTCTGAGATTTATAACAACTGGGGTTATCAGTGCAGCCCACTCAAGGGAAGTGTGAACTCTGTTTGATTTTATAGTTTTAAGAATATATAATGCGATTTGCGTTTCTTTGAAGTATTTTTGAGTTGTTATTTGTTTATCTTGAAAGATTTATGAGCACATAAGTTGGAGTACCTTTTCTCGAAGTATTTGAACAGCTTTGTGATCGACAGTTTTATGAGCACCAAAGAATGGCAAATTTCTTAAGTTGCATTTGAAAGGCAGTGGGTTATTTTCATGTTTTGTGTGTATTTCACAGATTTCCCAGTTTATTATGAGACTCGTGAGTTCTGTCCATAAATGATACTAGATGAGTGATAATGGTGAGAGAATGGAAGATACGAAGAGGCATTGAGGGATCAGGATAAATAGCAATGGTGTGTGGGTAATGATTAACACCCATTTTCAGAATTAGGTTAATGTCACAGTGAACAGTGGCAGGCCTTCTAACTTGCCTGCCTTATCATCACCATTTATATCTCTACCTGTTTTGGAAGGCAGAGGCCTGATTTCAACCAATTCTCATTCTCGGTTGATATTCACACGTGTATTTATGTTTATTCAAAAGGCAGAAATTAATAGTCAAGACTCAACCCATGATTTGCAATGTAAAGGGAAAATCCTCATCCTTTGCCTTAGTGTTTATTGAAGAACTTTCATATAGAAAATTTCATGTGCATTTACAAACAAGATGGATTTTTAATAGTTATACAGGACAGAGCAAGATATGAAAAACTAGCCAAATTTAAGGAAGACCAAAAATTTAGATGGATTGTATCTTCAGGGACTGAGAAAGAACAGAAGCTAATGTGGAGGTAGAACTATGCATGTTTAAGATGTTTAGACTTCAATGTAAAATTTAATGCAAATGTGTGGAAGAGGACATAGATTTATATGGATCAGATTAGTAAGAAGTAATTCGATCAGATGGGGCTTATGTGCATACACTGGCATAGACCAGTTGGGCAACATGGTGTTAAATCTGTGCAATTCCCTATTATTGAATGTGACTTTGTCTTGGTGACAAAAACATTGCTGTTCAACTAACAATTATCTTAGACTTGATACACAAGCTTTCATGCATTATGTTTTACCTAAGATAACAAGGTGTAGAGCTGAATGAACACAGCAGGCCAAGCAGCATCAGAGGAGCAAGAAAGCTGACGTTTTGGGTCGAGACCCTTCTTCAGAAATGGGGGAGGGGAAGGGGGTTCTGAAATAAGTAGGGAGAGAGGGGGTGGCGGAGAGAAGATTGATAGAGGAGAAGATAGGTGGAGAGGAGACAGACAAGTAAAAGAGTTGGGGTTGGAACCATTAAAGTTTTGGGAGGGGATAGGTTGGTCCAGGGAGGGTGGACAGGTCAAGGAGGCAGGATGAGGTTAGTGAGTAGGAGATGGGGGTGGGGCTTGAGCTGGGAGGAATGGTTAGGGAGGCGGGGATGAGCTGGGCTGGTTTTGGGATGTGGTCGGAGGAGGAGAGATTTTGAAGCTTGTGAAGTCTGCATTGATACCCTTGGGCCACAGGGTTCCCAAGCGAAATATGAGATGCTATTCCTGCAGCCTTCGGGTGGCATCATTGTGTCAATGCAGGAGGTCCAGGATGGACATGTCGTCCAAGGAGTGGGAGGGAGAGTTGAAATGGCTCACGACTGGGAGGTGTAGTTGTTTGTTGCACACCGAGCGTAGGTGTTCCACAAAGCGGTCCAAGCCTCTGCTTGGTTTCCCCAATGTAGAGGAGGCCACAACGGGAACAGCGGATACAGTATGTGTGCAGACGTGCAGGTGAACATCTGTTTCGTGTAAAAGGTCTTCTTGGGACCTGGGATGGGGGTGAGGGGGAGGTGTAGGGGCAGGTGTAGCACTTGCTTATGTTTTATCTCCAATTTTTGCAAAAGGATATGCATTATAGAGTGTGTATGTAGTTTAAAAAGTGAATGTAAATTTGAAAATGTTTCTGCTATCCTAGTATTTAGTTGAGTTTACTTAAAATGTGAGTGTTGTGTTGCCAAAAACTGAAACATGATAATTATCCATTTAAATAAGGTATGACAAAGCTAATAATATGTGCTGCAATAGTGTAACTTTTTCACCATCCATCTGATGCCCTCTAACATTGCTAAAATCCGAGCAGTTTTAATAATTGTGGCCTTGTCATTTAAAACTGATTTGTGACACCTATATTATTTGAGGAAGTGGATGTTATTGCTTGGAAAAGGTTGTGACTTAGGTGGCCTGACTCAAGATGAGGTATTCACAAGTCAGGTATGGCACAGAGAAGTATGCAGAGTTCAGTTCTTTTTACACTTCCTTCATAAATGTGCACAAGCCTCAGAACTGCCTTCACTATGACACAAGTGTAATGCTTATCCACTTACCATCCTTTGGGATAGAATGTTAGTGGATGTTGCATTAGTGAAATTGTACTCACCCAATCTAACATCACATTATGCAACATTTTTGCACTGAATAGACAGAGGACAATGTTGTTCTGTAGGTCTGAGCTGAATTTGGCTCTATAATGAAATAATTCAAGCACCATTCAAGAGATAAAGTGAGAAGGATGTTTACTTCTTACTATACCTAGAAATACTCTACATTGTTGAACTTGTATCATTTCAGCTTGAGTCAGTGTATAGTGATAGTTCCACTGCTTTAATCAACACAAATATAGGGTCCTGTGGATTAATCCACAATGTAAGAATTCAATGATAAAGTGGCATCAAGAGCTATCCAAATACCTCAGTTGATAAATGTGCTCTATAATGTGGCAATTCGTAATATGTACTTCCAGATTATTGTAAACAAAGCCAACCTTCCAAGGTGATGGTGGGAGTTACTATAAATGTTAACAACTCTATCCTGAAAAGGGAAGAAAGAGTCAGATAAGCTTTCAGCACCCAGTGAAACATGCCTCTTTTGGACAATGGCTAAAGATTACATTGATCACTTAGATTGGAAAAAATAGCTTTTGAAGGCTAGGAACAAAATATGAATTGAAGTAGTACTTTTTTGGTTGCTCAGTGGTGACCAGTTGGTCACAGAACTTGGAGCCAGAATGTGGCATTTGTGCAACATATGCTCCACCCACATGTCACTTTAGATTGCAAGCTGAATCATAGTTGCATCATTGGACCTAATTTGCTTAAGAAGGTTACTCACTGGAACAACAAATACTTAGGTTAAGGCCTTTTCAAAAATATAGTACTAATTCATGTCTGAAGGATCAACCTCAGTTACCAGCTTAAGTCTGCCAACTCCATTTTGAGGCCATTATTGCCAGATTAACCCCAATGTCAATTTTTAATTTTTGTGATTTTTAGATATTCAATCACAAAGATTACATGGAATTGGAACAAAGAAATGTTTGTACTTGCATTGCATTTGGTGAAAACAGTAATAGTTATTTACTTGCTGTTTTCTTTTTACTTTACAGTCTTAAACCTGACCCTGATTGATTTGCCTGGTATCACTAAAGTACCCGTAGGAGATCAACCACCAGACATTGAATACCAAATCAGGGACATCATAATGCAATTCATCATTCGAGAAAATTGCCTAATTTTGGCAGTGACCCCAGCTAATACTGACTTGGCTAATTCAGATGCACTTAAACTGGCAAAAGATGTTGATCCTCAAGGTAAGGCTTCTTTATATAGATGCTTGCAGTTCCAGGGAAACCTTAGCTTTTTGGATAGGTTATTTGGTTTCTTTACAAAGAAGTAAATAACATATGTATTGAGGTGCTGACTGAGGGAACTTGTGTTTCTAAACGTTAAACACGCGAGTACTGCGGCAGGATTATGTATATCATTGGCAGCACATCTCTTGTCTCAATTATGTATATTTTGCATTTGCTGAGGCGGTCAATTAACTTGTATGTTCTGTTTACCAATATTTATAAGTTCAATGAATTGAGGAGGATGGGGCACCATATTCTGAAAGTGATCCCTTTTCATTGAAATGCTGTTGAAATAACTCAACTCTGAAATCCCCATGCTTCCAATCCAACATATCAAAGTCCAGATCTTCAAATAGTAAAGCCATGCGGATTGCAAACACGCAATGCAAGATTATGAGTGCCTCACAGTATAAGCTGAGCATTTTACTTGTGTGTTTTCTTGAAGACGGATGGAAAACAATTCCGATAGAACACTGGCTTGCAATTCAAATCTTTTTGTCATTCTTGAGTCCAGGGAGTTCATAGAGTCAGTTTGCTGTATGGCATCTGTTAAATATCTCAACACAATTACTAATCGCTATGTAGGAAATGGATTGATGCAACATTTGGTCCAATTTTCTCTGTTTTTAGGGAAGGGGTGATGCCTTGTCCTAATGGGGATTAAAAAAGTGGCCAAGAGCAAAAAATGTGGTCCAGTGTTCTGGAGTGTTGTGCACTTGTGTGGCAATATGTTGTGTCATCATGACCCCATTGATGATTTGGAATTTTGTGTGCCAAAAGTAGGAGAGTACATATTTTTCAGAACAGAGAAAACCTTAGCGTTCTGATCAAGAGTTTAACCCAACTCAAACTGTTAACTTTATTTCTGTCTCCACAGGTGCTGCCAAACCTGCTGAGGTTCTCCAACATTTTCTGTTCTTTTGTTTTAGGTTTCCAAACGTCACAGTATTTTGAGTTTGAGTACATACGTTAGGTTCTTTTATAAGTTTAATAAGCGTTAGTAATCATTTTTAAAATATTATCTCATGCTTTTTTAATGAAACATCTATCTTCATTACAGCACTGAAATGGACCAAAGTTGTACATAGGAATTATTTAAAGTAACTAGTTGATTTAACATATCACTAAGGTTTTTGAGTAGATTTGTAGCTCGCATTGTGGATGTTGTTGGTTGGATCGTTGAGCTGGTTTGTTGTTTAACAGACATTTCATTACCCTGCTGGGTAACATCATCAGTGCAGCCTCCAATGAAGCACTGTTGTGATTTCCTGCCTGGCATTTTAACTCTGGTGTCGTTGAGTTTGATTGACCATCAGCAAACACATAGAGAGAGACCTTATATCTACTCCACTGCAAAGAAAAACCAAAAGTGAGGTAATCAAACTCAATGGACCCCAGAGTTTAAATACCAGGCAGGAAGTCACAACAGCACTTCTTCGGAGGCTGCACTGATGATGTTGCCCAGCAGGGCAATAAAAATCTGAGGAACAACGAACCAGCTCAGTGAGCAAACCAACAACAATATTTTACCTATCGGTCACCCATCTTAAACAAAATAAAACTGTAATCTGCTAGCTGACAAGTATACTTAGTAAAATTGCTGTTTTAAAAATTAGGTCTTTTTGTTTGACTAGGTTTGCGGACAATTGGTGTGATAACCAAGCTGGATCTAATGGATGATGGTACAGATGCCAGAGATGTATTGGAGAACAAGATTCTGCCTCTTCGCAGAGGTATCACGTATAACTGGCCCATTGTAATTGGTGTCCAAAGCAGTCTTTAGCAAATTAGCTTTCAAACCGTTGTCAGCCCATAACAACAACTCACTCGTTATTTTTCTTCTTTATTCTTTCATGGGATGTGGTTGCTGTAAGCGGCAATATTTGTTGATCGTCCATAAATGCCCTTGAAATGAATAGCTTGATAGGATGTTTCAGAGCACTGTTAAAAGTCAACCACATTTCTGGTGTCTGAAGTCACATGTAGGCCAGATGACCAGGTAAGGATGTTACATCTCCTTTCGGAAGGCATATGGATGAACTGGATGTATTTTTAGGACAATTGTTGGTAGTTTAATAGTCACCATTACTGACACAACATTCCAGATGAATTAATGGAATTTAAATTTCACAAGTTGCCACGGTGGAATTTGAATTTACATTCCCACAGCATTAGCTTAGGGTCTAGGCCCGAAACATCAGCTTTTGTGCTCCTAAGATGCTGCTTGGCCTGCTGCATTCATCCATCTTCACACTTGGTTATCTTGCATTGGCTTATTGGCCTGGATTGTCACAATGCCACCAACAAGCCCTCACATTGTCACAGGTTGCTTTGCTTTCAAACGTGGCTTTTTTAAAATTGAAGTTGAGTCGTGCCAGTCCCTGCCAATATTTGTAAATGTAAAACCAGAACAGCCTGGGATTTAGTAAAAATGTTACTATTTTTAACCTGATCGTGCTTTGTACAGTAGTCATCTTGCACTGCAGGCTGGTGAGGCATAGAATCATGCTTCTGTCTCTCAGTTAATGATTTAGCAGAGCAATCTTGGCTGTCCAGTAAATGTGAAGCTACAAAGTAACCAAGGCAAACATCTATGATTGTGTGACCCCTCAAGGAGGTGGTATCACTTTAACCCTGTTCTAAGATCAAGAGCTCTGGTCTTAATAACAAAGGTTACCTTGCAAAATTATGCAGAATCTGTAGAATTTGTTCAGTGGGATGTGGCAAAAATAATCAATTATTTATCAAACTAGTCAGAAGAGACATTCTTGGGAATTGAGACTTGCATGTATCTCAATGTTCATCTTAGTAAGCTGCTGTTCTGCTTTTCACTTGTTAAAGTTAACAAAGTGATACAGATAATCTAGACATATGAGTTCAAAACTCATCATGGCACCTTCCAGTCGCAAACCATTTCAACTCCCCCTCCCACTCCCTGAGTGACATTTTCATCCTGGGCCTCTTCCGTGTCACACTGATGCCGCCTAGAAACTGGAGGAGCAGACCTCATATTCTGCATCGGGACCCTACAGCCCAATGGCCTAAATGTGGACTTTATCAGTTTCAGGATCTCCCTACCCCCCAACCTCATCCCATGACTAACCCTCCCTCTCATCCTCGCCACCTTGACCTGACACAATCTGCCCGTCTTCTCTCTTACCTATCTGCTCCTCCCACCTCACTGACCAATTTCCACCACTCCTACCTGCACTTACCTATCACCATCCTATCTACCTTCCCCAGTCCCACTCCTCCTCTCTATTTATTTCTACCTTCCTTTCACCCATTTCTGAGGAAGGGTCCTGACCCGAAACATCAACTTTCCTGCCTCTCTGATGCTGCCTGGTCTGCTGTGTTCCTCCAGCTCCACACTCTGTTATCTCTGACTCCGTGAACTGCAGTTCTTGCTATCTCTGATGGTGATTATTAATTTGTTGTCAGTTTATTGAAGCAAATATTTAAAAAGTTGGTAAAAGTGATCACAATTGCCATTTAAAACCCAAATGGTTTACTAAGGTCTCTATAGGGGCAGTATGGTAGCTCAGTGGTTAGCACTGCTGCCTCAGTGACAGGGACCCGGGTTCAATTCCACCCTTGGGTGACTGCTTTTGTGCAGTTTACACATTCTCCCCGATTCTACATGGGTTTCCTCTGGGTACTCCAGTTTCTTCCCACAGTCCAAAGATGTGCAGATTAGGTGGATTGGCTATGCTAAATTGCCTGCAGTGTTCAGGGGTCTGTAGATTAGGTGGGCTATAGGGGGATGGGTCTGGGTGGGATGCTCCAAGGATCGGTGTGGACTTGTTGGGCCGAAGAGCCTGTTTCCACACTGTAGGGATTCCGTGAATCCCATGTCACTCCAGTCCCATGTCGATTTATTTCACTCTTAACTACATTCCGAAATATCCTAAAAAGACATTCAGTTGTCTTCACCACCACCTTCTCAGGGGCAACTAGGAGGTCAATGCTGGGCTTGCTATCAAAACCTATATGCCAAGTATGAAGAAATAAAATCATGAACCTTCTATTTCTGTTTTCTTGGCTGCTAGGATATATTGGTGTTGTCAACAGAAGTCAGAAGGACATTGAAGGGAAAAAGGACATTAAAACAGCACTTGCAGCAGAAAGAAAATTTTTTCTTTCTCAGCCAGCATATAGACACATGGCAGAACGTATGGGAACACCACACCTCCAGAGGCTGCTTAATGAGGTGAGAGGATAGAATGGAACACTGCATAGTTTTTAATGTGATTATTTATGTTTTTGTTTAATTGTCCGAGGTAAAATTTGCAGAGGCATTCTACTGTGCATAGCTAATATATTACCTTAATAGGTAAGGCAGGTTTGTCAGTCCCCTGGTTGGTGTTGCTCAAGCTGAATTTCGTTAAAATAGATGCTTTTCTAAAATTTCAACAGATCAACAATAGGTTCAATTGCACTTTCATTTTCAGCTACTTATCAAATATCAAGTAACTTAGTCGGGAGTGTCGTGAAAAACTCCTCAGTTGTCTGTTGAATGCAGCTTCAACAACATTCGTGATGCTTGACACCACCCAGGACAAAGCAGGCCACTTAATTGGCACAATATATTTAGTCACAAGCATTCTAATGTCTACTATCTATGATCAGGTGGAGCAGTGGGTACCATTTACAAGATACACTGCAGAAATTCACCAACACTCCTAAGACAGTGTCTGTCAAACTCATGACCAGGGCAGCAGATGCTTGGGAACACCACCACCTTCAGATTCTCCTCTAAGCCAGTCAGTGTCCTGAGTTGGAAAGATATCGCTGTTCATTCACTGTTGCTAGGTCAAAATCTGGAATTCTCTCCCCAGTGACGTTGTGAGTCTACCTACAGTACGTGGACTGCAGTGATGCAGGAAAGCAGCTCACCACCACCTTCTCAAGGGCAACTAAGGGCGGGCAATAAATGCCTAGCCCAGGCAGCATTGCCACATCCCATGACTGAATAAAAAAGCATTTAAAATGTTCTGTGAATGATATAGTACAACTCATTTGAAATTGTCTGTTTTGAATGGATTGAGAAATCCATTTATTTACCAGAATGTAGCTTGTGCTTCAATATTAGCTTTGTTTCTTTTTCTTTAGCAACTAACTAACCACATTCGGGAAACACTTCCAGCATTGCGCAACAAGCTTCAGAGGCAGCTGTTATCTTTAGAAAAAGAAGTAGAGGAATATAAGGACTGCCGACCTGATGACCCTGCCATAACAACCAAAGCTCTCTTGCTGTATGTTAATTATGCATGATTGATTATGAAAGTGATTTGCTTAACAGATAATATGAACTGTAGTGATTCCTTAATGGAGTTGCATGGGTTCCGTTTACTTGAAGATCTCTTGTGGATTTAACCACTGCTGAAATTATTACATATGGTACAAAGTAATTTCCAGACAGATCCTTGACTTAGGGTGCTGCAGTGTGGAATGATAGTGGCCTCTGGTCACGTGATAATGTCTTGGCCCATCTACAAATTGAGTGCTCAAAGCCACACTGCTTTTAAAGTGAGATTACAACAGGGATTTCTTGAACTTGGAGTGAGAATTGTTTATGGTTCTTAGTCCTAAGTGGCTGAACTTTAATTTTATAATAAGCCACTTTGCTGCAATGACTGTATGTTAGAAACAGTTTTGTATATCTACGCTAGCAAATGCATTTATCATTCAAAAGAAAGTGGTCATTTGGCCTGTTGTGTCTGCACTGGCTTTCCAAATGTGCATTATGTCCCAGTGCGATGCTCCTGCCCTTTTCTGTAACTTTGCCCATTGTTTCTATTTGAATAATCATTCAGTGGTCTCTTAAACGCCTCAATGGAATCTGCCTTTACCACATGTCCAGATGCAAGCCACTCATTGTGTAAAAAAGTTTTTTGTCAGATTTGTGACTTTTACGAACAACTTTATGTTTGCGCCCCTTGATTCTTGACTCTTTAGTGAGTGAGAACTGTTTCTCGTGGATTATTCTATCCAAACCCTTCATGATTTTCAAAACTTATTTTTTAAAAAGAATCCCTACAGTGTGGAAACAGGCCACTTGGATCAACAAGTGCACACTGACCCACTGAAGAGTGTCCTATCCAAACCCATTCCCCCACTATCCTATATTTTCCATGGCTAACACACCTAACTTACACGTCTCTGGACACTGTGGAGCTACGTAGCACAGTCAGTCTACCTAACATGCTCATCTTTGGATTGTGGGAGGAAACAGGAAAACCCAGAGGAAACCCATGCAGACACATGGAGAATGTGCAAACTCTGCACAGTCACCTGCAGGTGGAATTGAACCCAGGTCCCTGGGGCTGTGAAACAGCAGTGCTAACCACTGACCCACCATGCCACAGCAATAGAAAGCATACTTCTATCAGACTTCTATCAGATCTCTTCTTCCCCTTCTCTCCAAGGAGAACAGACCAACCTTGCTAGTTCAGCCGCATAACTGAAGTCTTTGAACTCTGTGCTTTTGCATTCTGTGTCCCATTAATAAAGCCCAGAGTATGGTATGCTTTATTAATTGCTATCTCCAACTGTCCTGCCACCTCATACACACCCAGTTCCCTCTGCTCCTGAACCCTTAAGACCTATACCAATTAATATTTTCTGTCCATGATCTTTCTATCAACGTGTCACCTCACTCAACTCTGTACTGAAATTTACCTGTCACCTGTTTGCCTACTCCACCAACTTATCTTGTCCTTATGCGTTCCTACTCTATCCTCTGTATAGTTTACACTGCTTCTGAGTATCTTATCACCCATTAACTTTGAAATTGTTCCCAAACACCATATGGGGAGGCAATGGCCTAGTGGTATTATCACTGTACTGTTAATCCAGAGACCCAGATAATGTTCTGGGGACCCATGTTTGAATTATGCCATGGCACATGGTGAAATTTGAATTCAACAAAAAAAATCTGGGATGAATAATCTAATGATGACCATGAATCCATTGTTGATTGTCAGGAAAAGTCCATCTGGTTCATTAATATCCTTTAGGGAAGGAAACTGCCATCGTTACCTGGTCTGGCCTACATGTGACTCCAGACCCACCACAATGTGGTTGAGTCTAAACTGCCCTCTGGGCAATTAGGAATGAGCAATAAATGTTGCCCTAGCCAGCAACGTGCTCATCCCATTCATGAATAAAGGATCTAGATGATTTTCTTGGATACATGTATCTGGAAAAACAAGCGTCCCAATATTGCTCCTTGGGGACTTTGACTACAACCTTCCTCCTGTCAGAAAAATATTCATTAACCACTACTCTCCTTCCTATTACACACCCGATTTTTGTCCTTGTTTTCTCCTGTCCCTTTTATTCCATGAGCTATAAATTTTGTCACAGATCAGTCATGTGGCACTGTATCAGATGTATTTTGAAAATTCATGTACATCAATAACGTACCCTCACTCTTCAACCTTCAACCCAGTTAATAAAAATCAAGTTGATGTAATCTGATAGTGGTATGTTGTGATTATGTTCGATCTTTTAAACTGTAATCGTATTATGGATTTGCACTTTACTCACTGTTAAGCTAATAAATCTTTAATCTGGATGTAATACTGCAGATATAATATTCCAAATGGGGTCTGAACTAGGTCCCCTTTAACTTGAAATTTAAGCATCATCTCTTCATTTTTGTATTCCAGTTCCAAACACAGAATTCTGTCTGCCATAATTCTGCCCACTCAAATTTATAAGAATTCTTCTCTAAATTCCTTTGTCCACGTTGGTAATGGAAAACTCAATTTAAATACTGTTTTGACATTTAGTGTTAAGTCTTTAATTTGATAAGTTGAAATGTCATTTCTGTAACCTCTTCTACAAACCTGGTGCTGGTTAACATCATGGAATGAAGCTTTTTGTAGAATTACGATGTGGTGGGCAATGATAAAATACAGTTTTAAACATATATATTATCCATAAAAAGAATATTATACATTCAGAAAACACCTTTTGAAAATTATAAATTTTCTTAATGGTATTAGGTCTAGCAAGTTGGGCTCAGGTATCCCAAATCTGGTCCATGTGCTGTAACTTCAAACCAATCTGAAACTCTCTTGAGTCACCCAGTGAACCCTAAATATCCCACACCAAGTTTGAGCATGAGTGCTTCTTGATTTTTCTGAGTTGTTTGTGGAGTGTCAAGGATCCATCCGTGATCATATTCTGTTTCTTAGTTACATCATGTATCTTGAGAACAACACCGGAAAACATACTGTCAGATTCCACATGCACCCTGATGGCATTCAACTCTACCTCACCACCTCACCACCAACCCCGGCACTCTCTCTGATTTCTTGCAGAACTTGTCTGACATCTTATACTGGATAATCAGAAACCTTGTGCTATAAAATATAGTGTTTGATCCCCTCCACAAATTCTGTTCCCATAGCACTGACTCTATCCATTTCAGTGGCCACTGTCTGAGGCCAAAAGCAAACAATTCACAAACCAGGCAGCCTAATTAAGCTTACGAGTTTCTGACTGTATAGCTATGCAATAATCAAGCCTGTTATGATATAGTACTATATTATTGCCCATCCTTGCCCCTGGCTCAGCGAGGCTGCTTCTGAAAAGCCATCCATAATGTTGTTATATCTGGACTTGATTTGTCCCTAAAATCTCATGGCTTGCCATCCAGCTTGTACATTCATAAACTTAAGCTGATCCAAATCTCTGTTTTCCTCATCCTAACTTTCACCAAATGTGTTCATCCATTATCTCTAGTCTTGCTGATTTACCAGTTTGCAACACATATATTTTAAAATTCATAGCATTGTTTTGAAATCCCTACAACCTGTTCTCTCACTGTTTACCATGTTTCCAAGTTTTGTGGCATCTCCATACTGAAAAATTATGCACTGTTTTTCTTGCCTTGCCTTGACCTCTAAGTTTTAACATTCGTGTTAATTTTGCAAATAAAAGGTTTTTCTCTGAAGTACAATCGTCTGATCAATATAATTCCCTTTCACTTTCAATCAGGCATATTTTTATCGTCATAGGCTTATACAGTATGGAAACAGTCCAACTCATCCATGCTGACCAGATATACTAAATTAATCTAGTCTCATTTGCCAGCATTAAGCCCATATGCCTCTAAACTCTTCCTATTCATGCATCCATGTTGTGGGACTATTGATTAGTACTTCCTTCTTTTGTATCCATGTCCCTTTTATTCCATTAATCTCATAGTGTTATGTTTTGTAGGAAAATCAGGGTAATTGATACATCTCAAAGTAGTATGCGGAAAAGCAGCTGTAATTGTAGAGTATGTTTCTTCTTTTACTTTCCAGCTACCGAGTAAAATTCACATCTGTCTTTTCATCAGATATGTCCATAAACCCCAGGCAGTTTCTCTGTCTCTGTAGATGAGGGACATACTCTGAGTTCCTGTGGTTAATGGCAGTATCCAGAATCTCTGTCTTGCGGAGGGAACTGCATATAAGGTCAGAATTGCAAGCAGCACAGGTTTTGTTACTTTACCCTGATATTTTTCAGCTTGTGTTAGAAATTCATTCATACAATGTCAATTTAGATTTTTACAAAGCCATGAAATGCAGTGGGTGGAAATGAAGAAATTTCAGCACCTTGGCATAGCTTCGAAAATGAAATGGAATTAAATTTTTTGAAATATTGTACTTCAGTACTTGGTATTTTGCAAAAGTAATACATGAGATTGTTGATCATTAGTGGCTATGTCAAAGCTTCTTAGAACATGTACCCGAAAACCACTGGATTATTCTTGCGCCGTTGCCTGTGAAAAATAAAGGAGCTACTGAAGTTTGACAACAGCACATAATAATGGAACAACACATTTCATGATTTTGTAGTCATTATCCTAGCAATTGAATAAATACAATTTACAGAGGGCTAACCTCCCAAGCTGTGAATTACCAACACGTTCAAACGAGGCCGACTCTGCGAACAATGTTATTGTTCAAAACTTAGAATAACCGGTCTTACACAAGGTAATGGTTCCAAAGAGGTTAATGTTCATGTTTGGTTGGTTTTACCCATTCTAAGATAATACGCACAATCATTGTTTGGAAACAAGGAGATAAAAAGATGTATCTGTACCAGCTCCCTGCTGTCTGAGCAATTCTACCTGACCAAATGTAGTGTGACTAATTGCTATCATGCAATAAGCTCTCCTTGTTATCGCAGAACAGTGTTGTTTCTGTAGATTATCTGTGGTGGTGTAACCACTAGACAGGGCCAAGACCAGGTAAGATTTGTGGCAGCAAAGTACCTCAAACAACTCTTAGGCTGTACCACATTCTTGTGAAGATGGCAAGTACCAAAAGAAGCCAGCATTTATAATCAGGGGAAAACGCCTCAACTGCATTTCAAATGAAGTTTGAATGAAAAGCATTTTTGCTGATAGCCTTAGCTACTTGTCAACGGTTGTCTTTCTCCATTCAGCTTTGTTTATTATGCCACGACAGTGGATATGAGACTTTATTATGCAGCCTCAGGAATAGCATCTCTCTCTCTCTCCTTGTCAGCTCAGTGAAACTTCAAAACATGGCAGTCGACCTAGTTTCAGGTTGGCTGGCTTCCTATTAAGACGGAGCTTGCAGTTTTAAAATTACTAAAATAGCGTAACTTACCAAGGTCTGTTTTAAGCAGCACATGGTGCTGAACACAATCTTACTTCTATATAGGTCAATGAGTTTAATTTTGACTATGGGATTGCTGTTGAAGACAGGCCACATTGGCCTGCTCCAGTAAAGTCAGGGGATGATACTAACAACTTGCATTTAAATTTGCCATGTGAGTTTAAAGTGTTCTAATAGCCATCAAGGTACAGCCCATCACAGTTTCATCTTGAGAATGTTATCTTGATGAAATGCTGGCAGAAATCCATAAAAAGACACTTGGGAAGCATGATATTGAAGCAGTGGCTTGAATATTTCCTGACTGGTTTTTAATTGGGATATCAGTACACACGGGCAGATTGTATGCTTGTAAACTCTCCCTTAATATTAAAATCAGAGGCTCAGCTTTTTTTAAGAATTCCTACAGTGTGGATGTTTCAAGTGGGCACCCAGTAATAGGGCTCAGTGGACTTATCATTGTGAATAATGGGGCTGTCGGCACCATTTTTATGCCTTTAATGACCAAGTGAAAATTGTTACTGATGCATGGAGTGGGAATTGGTTAGGAGTTGGAGAAGGGAAAGTTGTGTCAATGGAGGGGAAAATGGAATTGAGTCCTTGATTTATCCTTAATTACTGTGCATGTGAAAAAGATAACTATTAAGCATGTTTTTCCCCTTGATCAGGATGGTAAAGCAGTTTTCTATGGATTTTGACAAAAGAATCGAAGGATCGGGTGATCAGGTGGATACATTAGAATTATCTGGCGGAGCAAGAATCAACAAAGTTTTCCATGAGCGATTTCCTTTTGAACTCATAAAGGTATTACAGTTTCCAAAAACATTATGGGGTGGTGATGGCCAAGTGGTATTATCTCTGGACTGTTAATCTAAAGACCTAGATACTACTTTGGGAACCCAGGCTCAAATCCCACCACAGCAGATGGTGGTTGTTGCATTCAACCAAAAAAAGCCTGGAATTAAAAGTCTAATGATAATCATGAATCTATTGTTAGAAAAACCCATCTGGTTCACTAATGCAACTAAGGAATCAAGGGCTATGGAGAGAGTGCAGTGAAGTGGAGTTGAAATGCCCATCAGCCATGATTTAAATGGCGGAGTGGACTTGATGGGCCGAATAGCCTTACTTCCACTCCTATGTCTTATGGTCTTATGGCCCTTTGGGAAAGGAAACTGTCATCCTGACTTGGTCGTGCCTACATGTGACTCCAGACCCACAACAATGTGGTTGATTCTTAACTGGGCAACTTGGGATGGGCAATAAATGCTGGCCTAGCCAGTGATGGCCTCATCCTGTGAATGAATAAAAAAAACTTGAAAGCCATATCAGTAATAATAGATTAATAGATAGTAAGATATAATCAAATAATTAATAATATTAGTTAATGACGTTGAATTACATGCTTCTGTAACCATTTTAACTAATCGTATTAATTTTTTGGTGGAAAGCAATTCATAGAGCATGGTTATTTACTCTCAACTATATGGCATATGTTGTTCAGATCAGTTATACTTGCATCCTCCCCTAACAGCTTAAATCTAAAGTTAAGAAAGTTTAAGAAACATATATTCCAATAAGTTGGATAAAATATATAATAGTTCCCACATGTAAAATGAAACACTTGCAATATAACAAATTTTTAAAAAACACACTCGTTTTTGTTCGATTAAATTGTAACTTTGTTATGTCATGATTAATAATGTGGCAAACGTTCCAAAGTGTAATAATTATATTCATTGAAGAAGTTAAGTATATTTTTGTTTTATTTTCACTTCAATATTTTTGATTTATTGTTTCAAAGATCAGAACTAATGACCATGGCATGTGCATTTTTATAGCTTCCAAGCTCAAAATGAAGAGACCGCAACTTTACTTCCTTTTCATTTGGTAAGATGTCTTCTAATGTCACTGTTTCTCAATCTCTGATGTGGAATTCTATATTATTTCAATTTTGTAGATGGAATTTGACGAAAAGGAACTACGGAGAGAAATTAGCTATGCTATTAAGAACATCCACGGTATCAGGCAAGTTAATTTTGAGGAATGTTATTGAACATGTTCCAAAAACATTGTATTTTAACTGATTAAACAGAAGAAAATATACTTGCTCCACAAATATCCTGTTATTTTTAATCCTATGTTCTAAATCTGTAGTAACCTAGAAAAATAATACTAGTAATATTGATCTGGTAAAGAAGTCCACGCTTTCTTTGCTTGTATTCTTTACAGCTTTTACAATTAACATTGGAACACAAAGGCAAGATAAGTATTATATGAGAAACATTACTTTGGAAGAAACATCTCAGGTTGCATGCTAAAATAACATAGTACATTGCAGGACAGAAATAGGGCATTCAGCCCAGTAGTTCTCTGCTGATATTTATGCTTCACATCAACCACTTTTTCTTTTATGTGTAATCCTGTCCTTTTATTCATTTCTGTCGTATGCTTACATCAGCTCATGTCAGCTACGCCCTGTGGTAGTGTATTCTACATTCTAACCACTCTGAGTAAAGAGGTTGCTGCTTAATTCCCTATTAGATTTATAAATGACCATCTTATGTTTATAGCAGAAGTTCCGGTTGTTCCTGCTTATGACGTTACTCTACTTTTATTCTATTAAATCATTTCATAATTTTAAAAACCTCAATGAGCCCACCCCCGGCCTTCTGCTTTCCTGAGAAACGATGACCATGTTTATTCAATCTTTTTCCAGGCAGTTAAAACCTTTTAGTTCTTGTCTAAATCCAGTAAATTGTTTTTGTAAACAAAAACAGAAATTGCTGGAAAAGCTCAGCCAGTCAGACAGTGTCTGTGGAGAGAAATCAGAGTTGACTTTTCAGGTTCAGTGGCCCCTCCTCTTTTTTTGCACCTTCTCGTGTGGCACAATATCCTTTTTATATTTAGATATCTGAACTGTCCACTGTATTTCATGTGTAACCTAATCCAGATTCTATACAAGCTTAACAGAACTTCTCAATTTCATCCTTCCAGAAATTCAGCTCCAAATAACCTGTGTTTCTGCTCTCATTGATCTAGAGCCCAGCTCTCTCTCTTTCTCTGCCCCAAAAGCTAATGCTGCAAAATTCAGTCAGGCATGTAAGTCAAGATGGGGATTGTGATGAGCTAATCACTTACACCCATTCCTTCCAAACTAAACAGCACCCAAACTTAATGCTGCTTGCACATATAACCATGATTGTATCATGCAGTCAGTGCTGGTTGTGCTATTGACTGTGCATACTGGAGAAGGACTTGCAAAATCTTGGATCTCTGGGCGACTGGTCCAATGCCGTGATGAAAAGTGGTGCTTCCTCTGGAGTGGTTCAAAACATAGAAGTGCTGCTTCACCAACATGATTATGAGCTCATTGCATTTATGTGGCAGCCAGTTTCTTGTCATATGCATGCTGCCCTCATGTACTTGCATTGTGCACTGTGACCAAAAGCCAGGTCGTCAGTGCATAGCTCCTGTTATCTAACTTTTTTTTTCTTTCTTGGGCCATCAGAGCTGAAGTGAAGGGATGAAGAGTCATCTAGACTGGAAAAAGTTAGCTTGGTCTCTCTCCATAGATGCTGCCTGACCCGTTGTGATCTCCAGCATTTGTTGTCCTCTTTTCTTTCTCCCGGTATCTGAAATGCTGATGCAGCATCAGGCTGGTGCAGAATAAAGACATTATGATTGCTGCCAAATTACTGGGCATTGCCCTTCATGATCATGCACAAACTGGACATTGTGGGATTGAAGACCTTTGAGGTTGCACTTCATTTCTGAACTTACCTCTGTACCTGCACAGATACATGTGCAGACTCAATGAAACTCCTGTGTCATGGGAAAGTCTGTTACCCTGATAAAGTCAAATGATTGCTCTACCTGTTTCTCTCTGAAAGGAGAAAGTGCAATGCATTTTCCTTTGCTTTGCAGATGCAAGTTACACATGAGTGAACAGCAAACTGCCAAATTTTGGAGATGCTTCTGTTATAGTGTAAAAGGAGCCCAATATGGAGGTGTTAACTTAATGTGCACTGACGATGACATCTTTGCTCAGTTTTCAGATAGCAGTTTTAATGACTACCTCAGAGGCTAGATGAGAGTAGAAACAGTAATGCCTGTGACTGGAAGCAAGCATTTTCTACGTTACCACCAGTGGAGTGAAGACCAAGGCATCATTACGTGCTACAGCACTGATTTAAAGGAACTATATAAACCTCTAATTTTCTAACTCTGCAACCAGAAGCAGAAGTCAGTTAGCAATTAACTTGAAAATTGTTGCTAATCCCTTTTAATAATGTGGAGGAATGCCCTTTGTTATACATTAGAAGGTGACTGTATTTAAATAGAGCCTGAGTGCACACTTTTAGTATGAGCTTTATTGTAGTTAACCACACTCCATAAAATGCCGCTGCATTGATTAGTAGAAATGACAATGATTCATAAACACAGACTGGGCGATTGCTTTGCAACACACCTCTGCCCTGTGTGTGGGAATGACCCTGACTTCCCAGTTGCTTGCCATTTCAATAAACCATCTTGCTGTCATGCTAAAATTTCTGTCCTGAGCCTATTGCAATGTTCTAATGAAGCACAACACAAGCTCAAGGAGCTGCACTTCATTTTCTATTTAGGCACTTTACAGCCTCATGGTCTCAATACTGAATTCAATACTTTCAGACACTGACCACATTACATCTGTTCTCTATTTTTCTGGCTTTGTCCCTCTCTCACCCCATCCCCATAGCCTTGTCTGCTTTGTGTCTTTTTTACTTTGCGCTTCGAACAGACAATCAATTCTCTCCCTTTCACACTCTAATTTACACCCCTTTTTAAACTTTCTCCACTGTTAATAACGTCTTTGTTTCTTGCAGTGCTCTTTGTCTCTGTCAAAATTATTTTGAAAATTTCTGAAACCTTTCAGTTCTGAACAAGAGTCATACTGGTCTTGAAATGTGAACTGTGTTTCCCTCTCCACAGATGCTGCTGGACCTGCTGAGTTTCTCCATCATTCTGTGTTTGTTTCAGATTGCCTGCATCTGCAGGATTTTGACTTTAATCTTTAACATCGTCTGTTCCCCTATTCAATTAGGTTTCAGGCATTCCTTCAGACATTGCTCGATAAGTGTTGAATATTGTACGATGCAGGGAGTGATGATTTCTGGTTCTGCATATTTCCAGGATACTGTTCCAGTGTCTCACTGATGAGCTACTTCAACAATCACCTAGTGTTGTCCTTACCTGTGGTGCAAAATGCTCTTTTAAACCCAAAGTGGCAATCAAGCCATTGATAATGCACGTGCTGCACAACCGAATTTTGCAGAATTATTTTATGAGAAGGTTTTGGTTTCCTCATTATCTCTACCAATCTCACCACCTGTCTTAGGTAATGGTGTGTCTCATTGTTATCAGACAAGCATATGATGAATTGAAATATTTACAATTCTGTAACTCTTCTGTGAATTGTATTCCAGAATTAAGATATTTAATATTAGAATGTAATTTCATAATTACAGACTGTTGCTTTCTGTAACAAAAGTCTTCTGTTTTAAAAAAGTTCACACATAGTTCCTTCTTTGCTCATGATTGAAATGACCATGAATTATCCAACATGGGAAAACAACTACTGAAAAGAATTAAATGATTAAATTAATTCCAATGCTGGTATGTTCACTGCTTTCTCATTGTTTTGGCTAAAATAGTTTAAAAACAAATCCTTTCATGTGGTTATCCTTTTGACCCAGTCTTTTTTATGAGTGATGGAGATGTTATTTGAAAAAAAAGACATGCTATAAACCCAGGTGATTGATTGGAACAGCGTCAGTAATGAGAAATTATCCAAAGGCTTGCTTGCTGCAGTGACTTTCTTTACATTTTATAATTATTAATTTTAAGTGCGCTACACAGAATTATTTTCCAGTTCAACAGAACTGATTGCAGTGTATTATTTTACTTCTGTAATTTTGGAATAAAAGGTCTACTAAGTCCTAATTTAAGTAGGAACACTGTTCACATTTGAATCATTTTTTTTGTAATCAGTTTCCAGTGTTTATTCATAGCTTTCAAATGCGCAGGTAATCATGAACCTGTCTTGTCAGATTGAGAAAAATCAAACATGTTCTCTGGAGGTAAAACAGTTATATAATGTTTGCTGCAACAAAGATGTCTAATTTCATGATTCACCTGTTTTAAGAGTATAGATTTTGATTTTCAGTTTGAAATGTTAAATGCAAGACAATCTGGTAATGAACTAGTAACCTGATCTAGTGTGATTGCCACTCAAAAAGTGCCCTATGCTTATTTAATAAGGTCACAGCTGGAAGTGGAAAAATACAATGCAGTGGGACACCATTATTTAAGTTTATTGGTGGAGATGATAGTTGTCTTTATTAGAGATATAAATTATTCATGTGAATTCCAGAAACAAAAGGATTTATTGAAGGAGAGGTAACTTTGCTTACATCTCCATCTGGTGCATTCTAGATGTGCATGTTGCCTTGGGATACATTACAGGGAGGTTTTATCTGTCGATTTTATCTGTGTGATTTGTCACAGAAACAGGTGTTTAGAATATAGGAGCACCTTGAAGAAACAAAAGAAGAATTTGTCAGAAATTGTAGGCCAGTAGCAAAGAGCAGTTTGAAACCAGAGATGTTTTCTAGTCATTGAGCAAGAAAGCGTTGAGACCCCTGCTACAGTTGGAGTGTCCACAATCATGAAATGCTTAAGCTGAGGTGGAGGGTCAGTTGGATGCTAGTGAAAGGATCTCAAGAAATCCTATACCTCAGAGAACCGTAGGAATGCTGAGGCAATTCAAAACGAATAGCTGGGAGCTGTTGTTGGGTCTTAGAAGAATTGAGGGAGCCTCAAAGATCTTGTGATGTATACGGGAGAACTTGAGTGGAAATGGAAGTAGAACCAGGAATGTCCTTTTGAGACCAGTGTTTATAAAATATTGTGTTAATTCAGTCACCCTTACTTTTCTTGTGCAGTAAAAGGATTTGGTTAAAATATTGTGGTATGTTTCTTTAATTTAATCACTGGAAGTTTGAATTTCATTTTAAAAGTTACTGATCTTCTATAAGATCATAACAAATGCAGTCAGGTATATTAAGATTTTTATCACAATTATATTATGTGTCTGATATTTGAACTTTTTGTTTAGGTCTGACTTTATTTAGCTTGGCTTACCCATTTTGAGGGTTTAATTTTCTCTTACAGTTATTCTGCTTTGTCTCAGTGTTGTAAGAGTTACATACTACAAATAATAATTTCAAGGATTGCTTTGGAAGTATGCACGTTTTATTAGATGATTAATGTGCAATGTCATTTTTAGTGCCGTTTGTGTCAAGATTGATATTTGTGTTTGTCTTCATTATTTACAGACCAGGTTTATTTACCCCTGACATGGCCTTTGAAACGATTGTGAAGAAACAGATTGTGAAACTCAAGGAGCCTTGCCTGAAGTGTGTGGATTTGGTTATCCAAGAATTAATACACACAGTTAGACAGTGTAGTTGTAAGGTAACAAAATTAAAATTGCACAACTTTGATTTTTCATTTTTTTATATTGTAAAAACAAATATTCTAACATTCAAAAAAATACATATCCTTATGTCCAGTAACGTTATACGAGAGTCGTAACTGCTCGTTGAGAGCTTGATGCAATCAAGAATACTTGATTGGGAAATAGAATATCAATTTTCTTGTATATTTAAATATCCAAGTTTACCAATCAGTGAATTTGCATTAATGCTAAATGTCAAAGTTCAATATTTTAAATTTGTGAGTTGTGTCACAACATCCAGATATTGTCTTGTGTTTTCTCTCACAGCCTAGCCATTGTATAATAACTCAATACAATTAAACTAAATTGAAGTAGTTATTTTTGAGAACAATGAGATTAATGCAAAGTTATGTTGAATGAAACTGTTTGCATTACACTACCTTCTTCCAAATTGAGAGTGTTCATTTTCTATCTCATGCTGTGAATCTTCCTACCCAATGCTATACTGTTTTTTGATCGTGTCACAGGACAAGTCATCAGACATCTTACTGGCAGAATACTTAGCATTCAGCTAATAATTATCTAAAGTTTTTGATTTCTATTTCATTATTAATATTGTGGACAGGTAGAATCTCATTTGACATTTGTTTGAAATACTTATTAGTCACAGGCACTGTAATTAAGTAATTAAATACAATCAATCATGCTCAACTGACACACACGCAAATCAAATTATTATTTGAGTTTTTCTAATGTTATTGTTCAGTACTATTAATGTTTGTCTTGTGTTTTCTTGTGGCTATCTGTGACCACCTCTAGTCTTTCAGATACTGTCAGTTTCATTGCTGTGCTAATAGGACTGATCTTTCCCACACTTATTCAGAAGTGTTAACAGTGAACCAAAGGTTGTCAAGTAAACTAATAGCCAGGCGACATTATTTTAGTTAATGATGTAACATTTTCATTGCATCTGTGGAAATTTCTTATTTCCAAACTTTAAGGTAAATGTGAAAGAAGATTTGTATGCCTTGTTGCAGGTTATATTTTTTGGGTAGTTTCTAAGGCGCTGAACATACCTTATATTATCTATGCAGGGCTATTCACTATCTGCGACTTCACTTAGAATTTAATGTTGTCTGCATTAGAAAAGTGCAAATCAAATTCATTGCTTCTACAGTCTATGAGCATAATAGTAGTTTTTCTGTGAGCGCTACCTTTCTGCATGCAGGATATCCACGAGGCTGCATGATGAAGCAAGGAAGCTGCCATCCTCTGTGCATGTATTGCATTTTGACCCAATATACAAGCAACTTTACAAAATACACTGCTTCTTTTGAAAGACCTACTAATCCTTCAAGTAAAAAAATATTAAAGATCAAAATTGTTATCTTTCAGTGAAGGTGCAGATTAGGTCATGCAATACTGAACAACTTCTTTCAATGCAAAAAACTTGTCTTGTGGCTTGTCGTCCTCTCAAATTATTTTGCAGAAAGCTATGACCCTAGGTACAAAATGTACATGCATTGCTTCTGAGGTTGTGAGAGTCGTGAGAGGGACAGAAAATTGTCCGTCCTCTGCACACTATTTTGTGTACTGCTGTACATTTTGGAAACGCACTTCTTTGGAGAGTTTTTGACCCCAGGAGGAAACCTGCTGAAGAGTGGGAAACATTGTGAAAAGTTTTGACACCTTCAAAGCAAAATCCAAAAGATCTGTAGATACTGTAAATCAGGCACAAAAACAAGATGCTGGAAAAGTTCAGCAGTCTGGCAGCATCTGTGAAGAAAAGTTGGAATTAACATTTCAGATCTGGTGACCCTTCCTCAGAACTCTTCAATTGTCAATGTTGCTTTATTGTAATGTGGATGTGTTTTAAATGCAGTGATTCTTACTGTACCTTTTTTTTCACCATTATGTGAGTTTTCTCATGTATTTTTGTGCCTTTTTGATTGACATAGGAGTGCCTTAAAACTGTCAGTTAAAAAGTTCTTTTGGCTTCTGCTGTCGTATTTTGTGCTGAGATTTCAGTTGACAGCTGTGATTGTTAACACTCTGCTTTGAAAGTTGAAAAAAATTTGTCTGCATTTGCTCCTCTTCATTGACCAATGGGCACTCTGCTTTGAAATGCCAATGGAGCACTATTCTATTCTGTCAGTTTCAGCCTCTATTATGACAGCTGTAACCATTGCTACTGCTGTTAGCTTCAACTCAGCAGATGAAGTATTGACACATGTAAGACGTTACAGCAAAGAATATGACTTGCACGTGACTTATTATTTGTTTCCAAATGTAGTAGGCTTTAAAGGATTACATTTTTTTACAAGAGAAGAATTTTTTTACTGCTGTCAATGATAGTATGGTTGAATTCAGGTTTTTATTGGTTTGGCAGAAGTTAAACTTCTTCAAATGATGTAAAATTAATTCACAAAGCTATCACATAGTTCCTGAGGAGCCTGCATGGTGAAGACTGTGTAAGTAACTATGGAGGCTACATTGTGGGCGTGGAGTGAACATGAGTGTTCAGAAGGAAGCTTGGAGTGACGGGGTGATTTGCAGGGGCATGGAGAATAAGTAGACTGTGTTAGGTATGGTTTAGTGGGCCTTCTAGCAATTGGCACTGGCCTGCCATGTTGGAGAATTGAAATGGGCCTTCTAACCAGCCTCAAGACAAAAAAAAACTACAGATGCTGGAATCCAAGGTGGAGTTGTGCGAGGAGTCGGAGAAAATGAATGAGATTCTTAAAGAGTACTTTGTGTCGGTATTCACTGAGGAGACGGACATGACGGATGTTGAGATTAGGTATCGATGTTTGATTACTCAAGGTCAAGTTGGCATAAGGACAGGGGAAGAGTTTGGTATTTTAAAAGGCATTAGGGTGGACAAGTCCCCAGGTCCAGATGGGATCTATCCCAGGTTACTGACGGAAGCGAGTGACGAAATAGCTGGGGCCTTAACAGATAGCTTTGCAGCATCCTGGAGCATAGGTGAGGTCCTGGAGGACTGGAGAATTGCTAATGTTGTCCCCTTGTTGAAGAAGGGTAGCAAGGATAATACATATAATTATAGACCGGTGAGCCTGACGTCAGTGGTGTAGAAGCTGCTGGAGAAGATACTGAGGGATAGGATCTATTTACATTTGGAAGAAAAAAGGCTTATTAGTGATAGGCAGCATGGTTTTGTGCAGGGAACGTCATGTCTTACCAATTTGATAGAATTCTTTGAGGAAGTGACAAAGTTGATAATTGAGGGAAGGGCTGTAGATGTCATGTACGTGGACTTCAGTAAGCCGTTTGATTAGGTTCCCCATGGTAGGCTGATGGAGAAAGTGAAGTCGCATGGGGCCCAGGGTGTACTAGCTAGATGGATAGAGAACTGGCTGGGAAACAGGAGACAGAGAGTTGTAGTGGAAGGGAATTTCTCAAAATGGAGAACTGACCAGTGCGGTTCCGTAGGGATCCGCTTTCGGACCACTGTTGTTTGTGATTTACGTAAAAGATCTGGAGGAAGGTATAGATGGTCTGATTAGCAAGTTTGCAGATGACACTAAGATTGGTGGAGTAGCAGATAGTGAAACCGACTATCGGAGAATGCAGCAGAATATAGATAGATTGGAGAGTTTGCTGAAGAAATGGCAGGTGGAGTTCAATCCAGGCAAATGCGAGGTGATGCATTTTAGAAGATCCAATTCAGGAGCGAACTATACAGTAAATGGAAAAGCCCTGGGGAAAATTGATGCACAGAGAGATCTGGGTGTTCAGGTCCATTGTACCCTAAAGGTGGCAACGCAGGTCGATGGAGTGGCCAAAAAGGCATATGGCATGCTTTCATTCATTGTACGGGGTATTGAGTACAAGAGTTGATAGGCCATGTTCCAGTTGAACTTTGATTCAATCACATTTGGAATACTGCATACAACTCTGGTTGCCACATTACCAAAAGGGGTGGATGCTTTGGAGAGGGTGCAGTGGAGGTTCACCACGATGTTGCCTGGTATGGAGGGCACTAACTATGAAGAAAGGTTGAGTAGATTACGATTATTTACATTAGAAAGGCAGAGGTTGAGGGGGAGACCTGAATGAGGCTTACAAAATCATGAGAGGTACAGACAGGGTGGATAGCAAGATGCTTTTTCCCAGAGTGGGGCACTCACTTACTAGGGGCCACAATTTCAAGGTGAGAGGGGAAACATTTAAGGGAGATATGGGTGGAAAGTTCTTTATGCAGACGGTGTTGGGTGCCTGGAACGCGTTGCCAGTGGAGGTGGTTGAGGCGGGCATGATAATGTCATTTAGGATGTATCTGGACAGATGTATGAATGGGCAGGGAGCAGAGGGATACAGATCCTTGGAAAATAGGAGACAAGATTAGATAGAGGATCTGGACCAGCGCAGGCTTGGAGGGCCAAAGGGCCTGTTCCTGTGCTGTAATTTTTTTTGTTTGTTAACTGCATTCCTTGACACCAACAGCCCTACCTAGTATTTGCTTTCTTTTTTTTTGCAACTGGAATACAGTGGGGTTTTTCTGCTAACTTTTAACTCCCATCTCTTATTAAAGTACTTGTTATTTCCTTGGGTTCAGGTGCATGGGAATGCACTGTCTGTGGCTTGGTGATAATTCTTTGAAACTAGGATCTCCTTGCCTGCAGTTTCAGCTAGCATCAGTAACTGTCTCGGGCTTCACTCAAGATGTAATGTCATCAGTATCCTTCAAATATCTAACCATCTTGCACATCTGTCAAGTATGTCATGCAGTATTTTGAAACACAGTTTGCACTATCACTCATCTGGTACAAAAGGTCTGTGCCAGCATTGAATATGGAAGGAGAATTTGGCAGTCAAAATGACAATGGTCTTTCATATATTATCTGACAGCTTCCATTTACTAGTCTGACTGTGTACCAGCAATCATAATTTAGCCAACTAATATGTACTACATGGTTAATGTCAAATTTAAATAGTAAAGATTAATGATTCACCAATTCTCACTGACAAGTACAGTTCTTTCATTAATGACATTTAAATTTGGTTGATTAGTAATGAGTTCATGCACCACAAACCTTCCTCAGTGCTGCACTCTGACTTCTTAAAGGGATTCTTCCATCAGTGATCAGCCATTTTTAATGAAAATGGCAGTCACTGAGCTCCTGGTTTGTAGGATTCCCAAGATAAGAACTTGAGTAGGTGTCTAAAAGTCTCAAGTCAGGCAACATTGTTTTTCAGGTTCCAAAGATTAGTTTTCTGTACATAGATAACAAGGTGTAGAGCTGGATGAACACAGCAGGCCAAGCAGCATCATAGGAGCAGGAAAGCCAACGTTTCGGGTTCAGACCCTTCCTCGTGTATTTCATCCAGCTAATATTTATAGTCATAAAATCTAATTATATTTATGGCACATACATAAACTATTTACACAATTCCTAGCCATCCATTCTGCAATAAGTAGCAACCACAGAAAGATATCAAGGGAAAGCAGAAATAAACTTAAAATAATTTAAATGTCGACATAACCGCTTTTATTTTAAATATCAGCTCATGGTATGTGCTGAAAAATCAGGTCACCTTCAGATTTTGCAACTTAGTATAATTGTAACAATATTTGTTGCTTCAAGATCGTATGTCCTAAACAAATTAAAATCAACAGAATGCTTAATGTATGATGTAATGATTATCATAAAAGTCTGGTAACATTTGGGACCAGCAGTCCTGTGTTTAAGGAGAAACAACTGATTGTGTATTGTCCATGAAGATAAAAATTTAAATTTATTCTAAATGTTCTCACTGTTTGAAAGCTTAGAAGAGATTTTGACCATCAGTTGGCTCTTAACTGAGCTGAATCATTTCTGGCTGTACAAAATAAATTTTTTGACAATAGATTTGTGAGAAACTTCCTTTATTAAGAACGTTATGGTGTGCTTTGTTTTATTAATGTCAACATAGCTTATTCATGAGAATGTAATCATGTTTCACTTGCTGTCGTGAGTAATTGGCTTTGCGTGGAATTACATGGAATTCTATGAGTACTGTGAACCTATTGTTAAAAAGCTTAAGATGTCTGATATCTAGAGGTGGGTAAAAATTCACTTCAGAAGTTGAAATAAAAGAAAGCTTTCCTGCTTTTTACAGCTGGGTCGATACCCAAAACTGCGAGAGGAGACTGAGAGAATTGTTTCCAGCTACATACGAGAAAGAGAGGAGAGGACAAAGAACCAGGTTAACAATGAACATTTATTTTCAAACTTATCAAAAAATAGTACAAGATACTATTTTTAAAAAGACAAAAGGATAGTCCTGGTAAATACAAGCCAGTCACCCTAACTTCAATGATGGGCAAATTACTGAAAAAAAAATTAAGGAGCAATGATGAATAATCATTTAGGAATGCACAGCTTTCTCAAGGATGGTATCAGAGATTTGATGAGATATGTTTAGCTAGTTTGAAATTTTAAGGAGGTACTATCTTGGATATCATCCCCATAACATTAGATGAAGCTTTTCACAAGGACTCACTGCTTAGCCAAATTCAAGAGCTGTGGAATCCGAGGGAAATGGCAATTTTGATCCAAGATTATTTCAATGGCAAGAAACAAAGTGTAACGATTAACGAATGTTTTTGTGACTGAAATGCTATTTGCTGTGGTCATAAAAATAGTCATTACAAAGTTGTGATTATGAAATGGCCAAGACTGGAACTGAATAGCTAGCTCGGTTAATATAGGATGAGATCAATAAAGAAATTACTATGGTTCTGAAGGTCAAGATTTAGAATCAGTTTGGATGGAGATAAGAAATAACTCCACTTGTGGAAATAGTTTATAGCACTGTAACTGTGGCTATACTATAAAGAGGTGCATAAATCAAGAAAGAAAGGCACTGCAAAATTGTGGCCAATTTTGATTTTCTTATAGATTGGACACCGCTATGCTAACTTAGTGCCAACTTTCACCTGCCACTCTTTCCCTTTTCACCTATCAAGCCAACTCATTGAATAATCATAAGTATCTATGCAAATATGAGAAAATTTATTTCTTAAGCTTCTATATTGCAATCTGCACACTATGTAGAAAAACACCCTCATTCATACACAAGCAATTGGACACTTGTTGATGCTAGTTGATATATTTTGGCACTTCTTGACAGACTGAACCTTGTTGACACTACTTGGCAGATCGGACTGTTCCAAAGGTTAATGCACTTTTTTAACAACGCAATGCTCTGCACGGTTAACTGTCTGAAAGGGCACTGGATCCCTATCTCCAAAGGAAATCTAATGCCGAAGTACCAACGGACCCGTGAGCTTGACTCTCAAGCTGCACTGGAATGTCTGACCTGTCCAGTGGGACACTCTGGCTTTCTGAAACCAATTCTCCTAGAACAGACATGTTCTTACCTGGGATAATGGGAACTGCAGATGCTGGAGATTCCAAGATAATAAAATGTGAGGCTGGATGAACACAGCAGGCCAAGCAGCATCTCAGGAGCACAAAAGCTGACGTTTCGGGCCTAGACCCTTCATCAGAGAGGATGGGCTCTGATGAAGGGTCTAGGCCCGAAACGTCAGCTTTTGTGCTCCTGAGATGCTGCTTGGCCTGCTGTGTTCATCCAGCCTCACATTTTATTATGTTCTTACCTGGTCCAGTTTCGACATTCTGGACTGCAGATACCAGCGAGTCCAGAATCTGAATTCACTGGAGGCTGCTGGCCATTTAATGGCCACACGTGGGATTCCTGACATTTTCATTACAAAAAGGTAGTTTACCCCAAGAGCTGGGTCATGTGACCTTTCTGAGAGCTTTGGAGCCATTGCATCTCTGAAAAAGAAGTTCATGTCCTTCACAAATGCACCATTTTAACTCCTGTCATTAAGTGTCCTTTGCTCTGAAAAGTTTCTCTTCACAATTTCATAATGTGTGCAGATATATATCTATATTCATTAGATTATCCATTAATATATTAGATAGTACTTCTTCAGGACACGAGTCTCATTGAAGTTGCGGTGAATGAATAGTGATCTTATGGAAACACAGGGCTTCACAGGATAGATACTAATGTCATCTCTCCTGAGGGAGCCTAGAATTAAGGGTCACGATGTTGGAATAGGGGATCTCTCATTTAAGACAAAAATAAGGAGGAATTTCTGCTCTCAGAAAGCCATGAATCCATGGAATTCTCTATCCCAATGAAGGCTGATTCACTGAATATATTCAAGGCTGAATTCGACACTCTCTTTTTAAATCTTTAAAGGAGCCATGAGGGAGCAAGACGAAATGTGGATTTGAGTCAAAATATTGGAAATAAATCACCATTCCTTTAGTGTTGCTGGGTTAAAATCCTTCTCTTATAGCATTATGGATGTACCTATAGGGCTACAGTAGTTGAAGAACACAGCTAACTGTCATCTTCTCTAGGTGCACCTAGTGATGAACAATAAATGTTGGCCCAACCAGCAACAACCAGGTCAGGCACATGGGGCAGAATGGCCTCCTACTCCTCTTATTCCTTATCATATCATAAAACACTTAGTATTGGGTGATTTTTCTGAAGGAGGGTCCAGACCCGAAACACCAGCTTTCCTGCTCCTCTGAAGCTGCCTGGCCTGCTGTGTACATCCAGCTCTACACCTTGTTATCTCTAGTATTGGGTGCCTGGACGTGCATGCAGGAGGTGTGATTAAGTAGTGTATGCAGGATATAAAAATTGGCTTGATGGTTAAGAGTGAGGCTGAAAGCTGCAGACGGCATAGAGATATCGATAGATGGGTTAATGGGCAGAAAACCAGCAAATGTAGTTCAATTTAGAGAATTGCGAGGTAACATATTTTTGAAGTTGATACAATCAAAGGAATTACAAAATGATAGAATTCTGTAAGGTCTTAGGGAGCAAGGGGATCATGGTGTTTACACCTCCCTACTAATACCAGGTCAGGTAGATAAGGGGTGATGAAGTGTGCATGTAAGGTACTTTTGTTTTTGTGGTCAAGGCATGGTACTTAGGTGCTAGTTTACTGTATACAGTTATATTTGCCACAGTACACAAGATTTGTGCAGAGGAGATTTAGATGATATGGCTAAAAATGAATGTTTTTAGCTAAGAAGACAGATTGAATAGCGTAGGTTTTTTCCTTCGAAACAGAGGAGATCCTGATGACAGGTGTGTGATTTAGATATATTAATATCATTCTTGGAATTTAGATTTAAAAATAAACTAGTGGGTATTGGTTAGTCTCATTTGGGTTCTCCTTTATATATAAAAATGGATTAGCAGGTGACTGCTGATCCCGGTGGTGTTAGTGGAAAGACGTTTTACTAATGCATTTAGTACAGGTAAAGTAAACAAAGGCCATTGGTTTTTCTTTCAGTTCAAAAGAACCGAAGATGTGCATTTTTTAAAAAATCGCGTGATTCAGAACACACCACTGTTGAGTGTGGAAGCAAGTATAGTTTCTCTCCTAGAATAAAGATTCAGGGCAATTTAAGGAACAAATCTCCTTAGGATAGTTCAGTTTGTGAAAGTTCCAGATCAGGAGAATGAGTCAAACTCTGCAGGTTATTAGAAATAAAAATTGCGAAATGTTCATGTCGTCAGATTAGCAAAGGCCTTATCAAATTGTCTCCACGGTCCAGGACATTTATTAGCGCTTGAGTTACTTTAATGGATAGTGTCAGGAAACAGGTTGAAATTTCGCTTTGCTGTGTGTTTTGAGATCATTCCAACGGACGTTTATATTTAGGCAGCTTGGTTTGTTTGATTTACTTCCTTTATGTAAAATAAATTTATTTTTTGTCTTTTAAATTACGTCTGCAACCTCGGGTGAACATCTCTCAGGGACTACTGTTAACTAAGTAAGCAAAAGAAAAGCGTGTGATCTATCAAGCCAGGTTTCTGAGATCTGACTTGTGCAGTCGTATCATCAGTGGTCATGGTACATTACAGACAGGACAAGCTGAATTAACTGTTCTTATCTATTAAGGTTTTCTATTCAGTGAGTGTTAAAGAATCAATTTCACATTATTATGCCCCCGTAGTCTCTACAATTCCAAGCTTCTGACCCATTTCACCCTTAACATACATAGTTAGATGCCTCAAGAAAGGTCAAACTGAAACAATTACACTCATGTTTAATAATATTCTTACCAGAAAGATGAATCATACTTGACAGAAGCTGTGGTAGAGTTTTTGCTGTTCACGTATTTAGATGGCTGGAGAACTGAGGGAGGTGGTACCATTGAAGATTACAGCTTTGAAAGTTTTGTCCTTGCTTTTTTTAGGTTGTATTACTGATTGATATCCAGTTGTCTTATATCAACACTAACCACGAAGATTTCATCGGGTTTGCAAAGTAGGTATCCCATTAGTCTTTTAATAATGAACTTAATTTACAAATTAAAAAAAGGTGTTCATAAATTTTGTAACTAAATCATTGCAGGCTCCCACCATGCCAAACATTGGCAGTGGGATAAATCATAGGACAGAAATTTGTGCTGCTTCTGGAAGCAGAGCACAGAAAGGGTGGCAGAACTTAATTGCATGAAAAGTAAAAAATCAGCTACCCAACAGCAGTGTGAGAGTTTGCAGTAAAATTCTTGGAACTTGAAAGAGGGTTGAGCTTTCTGACAGCAAATGTCAGGATGCCCTTTTGCATTCCATTCATATTGTTGAACGGCAGGCTGGCCAGAATTAAATTCCTCTTCCCAATTGAGTTCTCAGCAAGCAAGCAGTATGCGTCTTCCAATTCACAACTACACGTGAGAGGCAGGCAGCAGGTGGGTGCTGGACTTTGGAAGAAGTAGCTGCTACTTTAACCTTTTTGGGGATCTTTCAGCTATGCAATGCCATGCCATGATTGACATCAGATGGCAGTTAAATAAGTTGCACAAAGGTGAAAAACAGGAGGCTGGAGAATTGCTCATGGATCAAGGAATCCGACCCAAGTAGAAAGGCCGCCCTGCCAAGCGTGGAGGTCTGTCTGAGGCATTCAGATGAGGGAAGTGGTGCTCAGGCCAGAATATTTAGCTGCAGGCATTTATTCCTAGCGCCAGGGTGATGCTCTTCGCTTGCAGGGACTAAGAGCCTCTCTGAGTGTGCTTTCAGTATGCCACCAGGTCCTTTCCTGCTTGCTCACACTACAAGATCTGCTGAGCTGCTTACACAAACATATGGAATGAGCTGGGAACTGAGCAATTGCACAAGAAAAGCTGACCTGTCCCAGAGTGAAAGTAGCGTTTAGTTATATGCTTGCTATTAAACCTCGACTCCATAACTGCACATTCCACCCATCTTGAAATTCATGTATTAATCACAAACAGTACTTTTGCGAATAGTTTAGCATTGTACCCAAATCTTTTTATTGTGTTTGGTTAACGTACACCTGAATATTATTTTTTGACAAGTTGAAGGTTAACAAAAGATACTTACCAATGGTCAACTTTCCGCTTTATTTCACCCCTGCAGTATTGAGTAACAATTAAGCCTGTAAAGCAGTGTAAAGATTAGTGATTAACAGTGATAAACACAATGTTGAGTTTTAAAAAGAAATGGAGAAACTTTGGCCCTTTTGTCTTCAGAGGGAACAACTGAGAAGACATCTTGGACAAATTTAGAAGCTGCTAAGTGTCAAAGATGAGGTTAATGTAGAACTGTTTTTCATGGTATGCCAGAGTACTAAAATTGTGGTTTTAAATTAAAAGGCAGCTAAGAGCAGACAGCAAGAGGATTTTTCGCAAAGAAAGTGATTGATATTAGGAGCAGTTTTGCTAAGTGGAATGTGGAGAACATATGTCAGGGGATGAATCATAAATGGACTATTCAGCCCATCAAGTCCACATTGACCATCTGAAGAACATTCCAACTAGACCCAACGCCTACCATATCCCTGTAACCCTGCATTTTCCACGGCTAATCCACCCAGCCTGTCCCCACAGGGCAGTTAAGAGTTAACCCCTTTGCTGTGGGTCTGGAGTCACATGTAGGCCAGACCATGTACCGATGGCAATTTTTTTCCCTAAAGGACATTCGTGGATCAGATGGGTTTTTCCTAACAGTTGGCAATAGTTTCATGGTCATCATTAGACCCTTAATTCCAGAATGTTCTTGAATTCAAATTCCACCATTCTCCATGGGAGGACTCGAACCTGGGTCCTTGGATCATTACCTGTGTCTCTGGGTTAACAGTCCAGCGATAATACCACTGGACCATTGCCATTCGAGTTCCTTTCCACTTGCTGTTCAATCAAGAACCAACCATTTTTCCTTTTGAATGATAATTAAACATGAATTTCCTGCACTTCATGCTCGAAATTAGTCCTCCCATCATCTTGTATTCATTACAAATAAAGATAAATGCCTCAGATCAATTTATTTTATTAGTAGGCCATGACCATTTGTTGTTTACTAGTGATTCAGCCTTGGTCATTTTTACATTACACCTAGTACTTCATCTTCCCTCTGTTGCTTTCTACTTTATATGCATGGCATACTGAAAAATACAAACAGAATTGTGAATTGGTTGATGCTTTTTATCTGAGGGTATCTAAAGGATTCATATATCTTGCTAGTTATTCATCCTCTGGAACTTGCATTTATTTTTCTGTAGTGCCCAGCAAAGGACTAGCCAGTTTTGCAAGAAGCAGGCTGTTGGGAATCAGGTATGAATGCCTTTACTTGGAAATTTGTGTAAAGGTCTAAACGTCTAAATAGCTGCATGCATCGTGCTTCTGAATTATTAATTTAGTTTCCATTCTTTGCCATAGCTTTTGCTGCATGTAATTTTTCCTGACATTGTGAGCGTTTACTGTAACAAAACATGGAATTCTGTCAAAGAATTGTCTTTGAAATTTACCTTTTGAAGTGCAGTCTCATTGCAAAGCTTGTTCCAGCAAGACATAGCTTTCTTTCCTCTTCACCACCACAACCATCTATGCCACATTGACTTTGTTTTTGCTCATTTTTTAACCATTTTTTCTTCCCAATAATCCTCCATCTCAACTAATTGCACTTTGTTTTCAAATTTTTTTGTTGATAATGCTTGGAAGAAGATTTATTGGTGAGTAATCATTGTGTCCTTTTAGGTAGTGTAGTTTACTAGTTCAGACATGTGCATACTTTTATGAAGCGCAAAAGAGGTCTTATAGACATGATCAGGGTGTCTGTTTCATTAAAATGTTAATATAATATCAAGTGGTTGCCTGTATGTGGTGGACCATCTCATTCTTGGTACTGTCTGTTGTAATAAATATGAATTGTTTTAATTTTAAATATGCTTTTCATGGAGTTTAAGCAATTTATTGTGGTTTGGAAACTCCAAAATATGTTTCATTATTTTCTTAAAAAGTGAATTGAATTTACTAGAGTATTGTTATGGGTTTGTATCATGGCAGCCAGTTATTGTAAAATTGTGCAACAGACTCTGAAAGATTTTTTAAACTTAATGCTTAAATATGTGTACCTCAAATCCCATATTTTTACCAATGTATTTCTTTGTTGCATTCTTTTTGTTTTACTATTTCAGGACTCTCATCTTCCACTCTTGCGACAAATTGTACGAGCTAAGATTTTGTAAGATGCACTGTTGGTTTACTACTGAGCATTGCAACTTTTTGTCAGCTTGCCTCTAACCAAATAACACATTGATTTTCAGTTTGTTATTAACATTGTACATATTTTTCACCTTTAATGAACAGTAGAAAAGTTAAACGTTATCAATTTTTCACTTAGAGTTACTAACTATGTTGATGCACATGTATGAACTAGTATGCTGTTGAGCTGAAATAGACACCAATGCAAATATGTAAAACAGTGCATGGATTCTTGTCTCCATGTTAATAGAATCACATTGCAAATTGGCAATTTCATTATCCAAGTCTTTCTTATCAGGATTTCATTTTTTTGCACTTAGTCATGTATATGGACATGTATAAACCTTAAATCTATAGCAGTAATTTGTTAATATGGTGAATTGTTATGTAGTATAAATATTCTATTTATCATTTAAAATAATTCTTGTCATACTTACATCTTTGACTTTCACACTACCATTGAATGCATTCAATATTTTACTTAATTCTGCAAGATTTTTATGCCATCATAGAATGGCTCAGATAGTCTAATGATTGATTTCTTCCTTTGAATTGACTGCTTTATATATTTTTAAAACTGCTAAGTGAACGGAATAAGATATGGATAATGAAACCTGCTTGCCCTAGTTTTGTGCATGTTTGGTGAGATATATGTTAATATATTAGACTACTAATAATTTTAGCCTTTTACAAAAAAGTAAGCACTTGCAATACTTTAGGTCTGTTCTTTACTTGAATCTATCACTGTAACTGGTGACTAGAGTGTTTTTTCTTTTAGAAATGAGACTGAAAATATTTAGTCTTCCGACCTGTTTTGTCTCCCAACTTCAGCAGAATATCTGTCTTGTGTTAAATGTTTTAAATCTGTTCTGCAATTAAGTCCATAGCATTTTTGATGCCCATCTACTCTGTAGAATACATGCTGAAAAATTATATCTAAAGTTTTTTTTGTAACTACAGATGTATTTTATGACTTCAGACATATAGTTTCACAATTGTAATGTGATATTTATAAACAGAAAATCAGTTGCAGAACATTTTGGTAGCCTTATCAAATAACTTTGCCGGATACAAAAACTGAACTTATTTCAATTAATTTAAGGCAAGTAGAATTTAGAAAATTAGAATTGTCAAATTTAGCTAAAATATAATTTCAATAAAGTTTTCAAAATGTTCAAAATGTGCCACGTTTTCTTTAAAGCAATGCCGAATAAATTTGACTGCGAGTAGTTTTGTTTTAGTCTTTATATCTTTGTGGATCAACATATGGATTTGTGTAGTAGTTAATTTTATATTTGATTAAACTCACATGAATAATCAAATATAAAAGTTCTATTAATTACAACTCGGATTTTGCGGTCAGCTGCAAATTGACAGCACTTGATAGTGACTTCAAAGAAAGCTGTCTACAGTGATCTAGCAGTTTATCGACAGTGGATTTCTTTTCTTAATGTCATGTTGCAATTGCCACCAAGTCAAAGGGCCTCCAGCAACAGTGATATAATCAATCAGTGTAAGCAACCAATAATATTGAAGTATCCTCTCAGACAGCAAAACAGGCATGGAATGCACTGAATGCTTTTGATTTTTGTTAAAATGCAATGGAAAGAAAAACAAATGGTTGTGCATAACCATGGGTTTTAGTTAGGAGCTATAATAACATTCGCAACCATTCAAAGAGTCATAAAAGTAAAATGTAACTTTTTATCACAATGCAGGAATTTGACATTCCACAAATATTATATCACGTTATCTGGGCCAGTGCAACCAATTAATAATTACATGCAGTTAAAAGTTCAGGTGTACTTCATTCAACAAGCAGTGACCTTTAAGGATTTTTTTCAGTGAGACCAATAGTGCAAAAGACTAAAATTTTGCCAGTTCATTGATTTTTACTTGATTGTAGTTCGTGGGGACTTGAATAGTCCATCTTACGGGAGAGTGTAGAATTCCTGACAACAACTTCAGGATTTCCAATAGTAATCTGTAACCACCAGAAGTTACTGTTAGTTTTGGGGAAGTAATGATGGTGAGCAGATGGTTTCACTATTATTGCTATCTCAGAATCTGAGCCAATTTATTTTCTAGCACAGATAGATCCTGTGTGTTGTTAATGTGCACCATTAGTATTTCCTTCAGCTTTATATGCATTTAGCTGGTGAAGTAGACTTCAAATTATCGATTTATTATCTAAGAATAGAATTGGGCACGTGTATACTAGGTTCAACATTATTGTGCCAGATGTAGCACAAGTTGTGAGAGATAATGGGAACTGCAGATGCTGGAGATTCCAAGATAATAAAATGTGAGGCTGGATGAACACAGCAGGCCAAGCAGCATCTCAGGAGCACCACCCACGCCCTCCACCTCCTCCAGGACTTCCAATTCCCTGGCCCCCAACACCTCATATTCACCATGGACGTCCAGTCCCTGTACACCTGCATTCCGCATGGAGATGGCCTCAAGGCCCTCCGCTTCTTCCTGTCCCGCAGGCCCGACCAGGCCCCCTCCACCGACACTCTCATCCGCCTAGCTGAACTCGTCCTCACACTCAACAACTTCTCTTTTGACTCCTCCCACTTCCTACAGACTAAGGGGGTGGCCATGGGCACCCGCATGGGCCCCAGCTATGCCTGCCTCTTTGTAGGTTACGTGGAACAGTCCCTCTTCCGCACCTACACAGGCCCCAAACCCCACCTCTTCCTCCGGTACATTGATGACTGTATCGGCGCCGCCTCTTGCTCCCCAGAGGAGCTCGAACAGTTCATCCACTTCACCAACACCTTCCACCCCAACCTTCAGTTCACCTGGGCCATCTCCAGCACATCCCTCACCTTCCTGGACCTCTCAGTTTCCATCTCAGGCAACCAGCTTGTAACTGATGTCCATTTCAAGCCCACCGACTCCCACAGCTACCTAGAATACACCTCCTCCCACCCACCCTCCTGCAAAAATTCCATCCCCTATTCCCAATTCCTCCGCCTCCGCCGCATCTGCTCCCACGATAAGACATTCCACTCCCGCACATCCCAGATGTCCAAGTTCTTTCAGGACCGCAACTTTCCCCCCACGGTGATTGAGAACGCCCTTGACTGCGTCTCCCGCATTTCCCGCGACACATCCCTCACACCCCGCCCCCGCCACAACCGCCCCAAGAGGATCCCCCTCGTTCTCACACACCACCCTACCAACCTCTGGATACAACGCATTATCCTCCGACACTTCCGCCATTTACAATCCGACCCCACCACCCAAGACATTTTCCCATCCCCTCCCCTGTCTGCTTTCCGGAGAGACCACTCTCTCCGTGACTCCCTTGTTCGCTCCACACTGCCCTCCAACCCCACCACACCCGGCACCTTCCCCTGCAACCGCAGGAAATGCTACACTTGTCCCCACACCTCCTCCCTCACCCCCATCCCAGGCCCCAAGATGACATTCCACATTAAGCAGAGGTTCACCTGCACATCTGCCAATGTGGTATACTGCATCCACTGTACCCGGTGCGGCTTTCTCTACATTGGGGAAACCAAGCGGAGGCTTGGGGACCGCTTTGCAGAACACCTCCGCTCAGTTCGCAACAAACAACTGCACCTCCCAGTCGCAAACCATTTCCACTCCCCCTCCCATTCTCTTGATGACATGTCCATCATGGGCCTCCTGCACTGCCACAATGATGCCACCCGAAGGTTGCAGGAACAGCAACTCATATTCCGCCTGGGAACCCTGCAGCCATATGGTATCAATGTGGACTTCACCAGTTTCAAAATCTCCCCTTCCCCTACTGCATCCCCAAACCATCCCAGTGCATCCCGTCCCCCCACTGCACCACACAACCAGCCCAGCTCTTCCCCCCCCCCCACCCACTGCATCCCAAAACCAGTCCAACCTGTCTCTGCCTCCCTAACCGGTTCTTCCTCTCACCCATCCCTTCCTCCCACCCCAAGCCGCACCCCCAGCTACCTACTAACCTCATCCCACCTCCTTGACCTGTCCGTCTTCCCTGGACTGACCTATCCCCTCCCTACCTCCCCACCTACACCCTCTCCACCTATCTTCTTTACTCTCCATCTTCGGTCCGCCTCCCCCTCTCTCCCTATTTATTCCAGTTCCCTCCCCCCATCCCCCTCTCTGATGAAGGGTCTAGGCCCGAAACGTCAGCTTTTGTGCTCCTGAGATGCTGCTTGGCCTGCTGTGTTCATCCAGCCTCACATTTTATTATCGTAGCACAAGTTGTGTTTTGTACACAAGATATAGTGAAGTTTGTATGTTTGTAACAGTATTAAATGCATAGCCTTCTATTAATGCAATAAGAGCAAAATAGTATAGATTCTGGAGATCTGAAATAAAAAGGAAATGTGCTGGAAAATACTCAGCAGACTTGGCACCATCACAGGAGGGAGAAACAGAGTTAACATTTTGACCATCACAGGAGGGAGAAACAGAGTTAACATTTTGAGTTAACATTCCACCCGAAGGTTGCAGGAACAGCAACTCATATTCCGCCTGGGAACCCTGCAGCCTAATGGTATCAATGTGAACTTCACCAGTTTCAAAATCTCCCCTTCCCCCACCGCATCCCTAAACCAGCCCAGTTCGTCCCCTCCCCCCACTGCACCACACAACCAGCCCAGCTCTTCCCCTCCACCCACTGCATCCCAAAACCAGTCCAACCTGTCTCTGCCTCCCTAACCTGTTCTTTCTCTCACCCCAAGCCGCACCCCCATCTACCTACTAACCTCATCCCACCTCCTTGACCTGTCAGTCTTCCCTGGACTGACCTATCCCCTCCTTACCTCCCCACCTATACTCTCCTCTCCACCTACCTTCTCTCCATCTTCGGTCCGCCTCCCCCTCTCTCCCTATTTATTCCAGAACCCTCACCCCATCCCCCTCTCTGATGAAGGGTCTAGGCCCGAAACGTCAGCTTTTGTGCTCCTGAGATGCTGCTTGGCCTGCTGTGTTCATCCAGCCTCACATTTTATGATCTTGGATTCTCCAGTATCTGCAGTTCCCATTATCACTTAACATTTTGAGCTCCATGTTCCGAGGAAGTGCCATAGGACTGAAAGCAATAACTCTGCGCTTCCACAAACGCTGCCAGACCTGCTACGTTTCTCCAGAACTCTGTTTTTCATTTCTTGTAGTAATGAAAATGTTGATGCTGCATGCATCCACACTGTAATTTTTGATCACATATTAACTAATACTTTAAAGCTTTATGAAGATCCTGCCTTCTCAGCCTTGCCCTTACCTGAGGCATGGTGACCCTCAGGTTAAACTCGTGGCTGGTTGGCATGGCTAAGCTGCAGGGTAGACCTTGTAGTAATGTTGAGAGATGAAGTTGTAATTTGGTAAGTGTGGTAGAATCAACGGAAGCTCAGTATTAATGGGTTCGGCAGAGAGTGCAAGAAAGAAGGGAACATGCGGTTAAGGGATGGGCACTTGATGACCAAGCTGAGCCTGTGACTCACTGTACTGAGTGTGAGCTACATTGACTTGCATGAGTATGGAAGACATAAATGTGTGTTGAAAATGGAAAATGGTTGCATTTACATCTGGAAGGGACAGAGTAAGTTCTATGTCTGTCTAAACTCATGCACCCCACTGCAGGAAATGTGTGGCTCTTCAAGGTACGATTCCTTAATCAGGCTCTCCTAGAACAGGCTGCCATCATCTCTAATCATTATACGCTGCATGTGACACAAATGTAGAGTCCAACTACATGGGATACAACACCTAATCACATGCAACCTTTACCATTGTCACTGTACTCTTGTCATTACAGATTAAACATAATCATTTCTGTGAAACAGAAGTAACTGCATACGACCTTACATTGGCACACAATTCACAAAGACTATCCAAGATCTCATAGGCCAGACAAGAGCACAGAGATATAATGGTACAAAATGGCATTCTGCATTCATCAGAAAAGGATCACAAAGACGAAGATCCATGTAGAGACATTCCACAATCCGAGGTCACTGTATTGAAGATAGTGTTATAAGCCCAAGGTACTGGGACAACTGCCCAAGTCTTCCAAGCCACTAGGCCAAGTATAGAGCAGCTCTGGAGCTTGCTCTGTTATGATGTGTGCAGTAGTTTAATCTTTGCTGTTGGACTTGTTTAAGTCACGTCCATATGAGAAATGAGCATCCTTGTCAGGCATCCCAAAGACGAATGAAGTTGCAATGGCCAAGTATTGCTCATCTCTCATACGCAATGGTCTCCTTGCTGCTGATAGGCTCAGACACCAGGGATGCTTGAGCCATAACATTCAGGATTCCAGCCACAGCAATCTGAGATACATCAGAAAATAAGTTGTGATGGATATCAGCAAGGCAACACAAGTTTATTCAAGGAAATCCTCAGGCCTTTACATCCACCATTGTGATCCTTACTCTAAGAGCTCTGAATAAGATCATAAGGTGAAGGAGCAGAAGTAGGCCATTCAGCCTAAATCTGCTCGGCTATTCAATGAGATTGCAGCTGATGTGATAATCCTCATCTCTACTTTCCTGCCATTTCCCCAGAATCTTTAATTCCCTTGCTGATTAAAAATTTATCTACCTCAGCTTTGAAAATACTTACTGACCCAGCTTCACTGGCCATCACCAGAAAAGAATTTCACGGATCCACTCCCCTCTGAGAGAAGAAATTCTTCCTCATCTCTGACTTTAGTGTGCAACTCCCTATTCTGAGAAGATGCCTTCTGATCTGAGTCTCTCTAATAAGGGGAAACAACCTCTCTGCATCTCCATCTCAGTTTGCTGGGGTGGTTGGTATTACTTCTGGTTTTGTTTCTCAGTGGTTTGTACATCGGGTCTAATTCAATGTACTTTGTCGATGGATTTCTGTTTGGAACTGGAGAAGCGATGGCCTAGTGATATTATTGCTGGACTGTTAATCCAGAGGCCCAGATAACGCTCTGGGGACCAGTTTTGAATTTCTCCATGGCAGATGGTAGAATTTGAATTCAATAAATATCTGCAATTAAGAATCTTATAATGACTATGAATCCATTGCTGATTGTCAGAAAAACCCATGTGGTTCACTGATGTCCTTTAGGGAAGGAAACTGCTATCCTTACCTGGCCTGGCTTACATGTGACTCCAGATCCACAGCAATGTGGTTGACTCTTAAGTGTCCTCTGGGCATTCAGGGATGGGTAATAAATGCTGCCGAGCCAGTTACGCTCCCCATCCCGTCAATGAATAAAGGAAAAAAATACCAGGCATCCAGGAATTCCCTGGTGTGTCTTTGGCTTGTGCAATTATTGATGTGCTGTCCCAATCAAATTCATGCCCCTCATTGTCTGTGTGTAGTGAGAATTAGTTATGTCTCTTGGTGGCTAGTTGGTGTTCATGTACCCATGTAATCAATTTTTGTCCGGTTTGGCCCATGTAGTGTTTCTCTCAGTCTACGATATTTTGCATATGACCCCAGTTTTGTTGGTTTGGGTATGGGATCCTTTACGTTCATCAGTACCTGTCGTAGGTTGGTTGTTGGTTTGTGGGCTGATACCTAGTGTCTGAGCAGTCTTGTGGTCAGTTCTGAAATGTCCTTGATGCATGGCAGGGTGATAAGTGATACTTTTCGTGTTGTGTCTTCCAAAATTGGCAAAACTGGGGTAATATACAAAATACCATGCAAGGAATGTGAGAGATAATACATAGGTAAAACTGTAAGAAAATTGACTATACTGATACATGAATACCAACTAGCCACTACACACGGACAACAAGCGACACAAATTTGACTGGGATAACACGTCGATAATAGCACAAGCCAAACAGAGACATGCCAAGGAATTCCTGGAGGCCTGGTATTCCAACCTGAACTCCATCAACCAACACATTGAATTAGACCCTGTGTACAAACCACTGAGAAACCGAACCGGAAGTAATACCAACCACCCCAGTAACCCAGGTATATAAATAACAAGTGGGATGGAACACCAACGCTTCACCAGAGGCGCACTCACGATATTATCTAGCAGGGTGACGAAACGTTTGATACTGAACCCACTGGCTCAGCGAGCATGCATGCATCCGCATCCATAACCCGAGCTTCAAATCTTCTCAAACTTTAAAATTATTCTCTGTTTCAATAAGGTTGCTTCTCACTCTTCTAAATTCCAGCGAGAACAGGCCAACCTACTCATTTTCCCCTCGTAAAACAATCTCCTCATACCTGGTATCAGCCTCATGAACCTTCTGTCGACTATCTCCAATGCCAGTATGTCTCTCCTTAGGTATGAGCTCAAAATTGTCCACAATATTCCAGCTACGGTCTGACTAGAGCCTTGTTTTAGCAAAACCTCCCAACTTCTATACTCCATTCTCTTTGAAATAAAGCCAACATTCCATTTGTCTTCCATATTACTCACTGAACCTGCATGCCAGCATTTTGTGATTCATCGATGAGGACTTCCAAATCCCTTGATTCCATAGCTTTTTGCAGTCTTTTTCCACTTAAATAATTTTAACTCTTGTATTCTTTCAGACAACATTCATGAACTCACATTTTCCTACATTATGTTCCATCTATTAAGTTTTTACCTACCCACTTAACCTGTCTATACTTTCTACAGACTCTGCATCTTCACCACTTGCTTTCTCACCTATTTTTGTGTTATCCACAAATTTGGCTACAGAACATTTACTTTCCTCATCTAGGTTAGTAATGTACATTGTAAACAGTTATCCTAACACTGATCGCTGTGGCGTGCTACTAGTTAAAGGTTGCCTTCCTGAAAGTGCCCACTCTATCCCAACTTTCGGTCTTCTATTAGTTACTCAATCCTCTATCCATGATAGTCTACTACTTCCAACACTGTATGTACGCAGTTATCTTTTTGAGTACCCTAATGTGTGGTACCTTATCAAATGCCTTCTGATAGTCCAAATATGTTGCATCCACTGCTTCCTGTTTATCCTACTTGTTAACTTCTCAAAAGAACTCTGCTAAATTTGTTAGGCATGATTTCTCTTCTGTGAAGCCATGCTGAATCTGCTGAAAGCACAATATGCTTTTCTTATTGCACTTCTTTACATTCTGTATAATACTGTCACACTGTCCCAATGACAGGTGTACTTCACAGTAGCAAATTTTCTAATGATACATCAGGAGTAGAATTCTTCCAGTAGTCAGCCATTAACACCACTCCAAAAGAAAGGAAAAGCTCCCCGCTACATTACAGTTTATGTGTTTTTATGCTTACATTTCAATTTGAGAATCTGATACCTGCGAAGCGTTGTCTTCCAGTGCTACCTGTGGAATGTGTTTGGAAAGTGGGAACTTCAGACTGTGCCGTTATGTACCAGAGGCTGATCAGAGTTGCTTTGCTCACGTGAAAAGCAGGAAATTAATGCACACAATGTGATTCTCCTGACTGTTTGAGGCCAGGATGTGGAATGTGTATTCTTTGATAATGCATGGCGTGCAGATGAAGTGAAAATTGAATCCAGATTGGTGGTTTTACTGCATAAATAGAGGCATAATTACTGATTAACCTCAGCAGGTCCTCTGATTCCAAGAATTTTACTCCAACATGGCAAGTTTCCAACACTGTGTTCTAGGGAGTGCTGCAGTCTTTGCTTGTGATGCATGATTCCTCCCTGGCCCCCATTCTTTCATTTCCTTTTGTGTTGTTGCTGCCCCTGTGGCCCCTTTGACCTTTTGAGCTCCCCCATCCTCCTTCAGTTCAGCCTCTTTAAATCACATTTAATGTGCCCTCTTGAAGGACCTGCACCTTCTCCATGTAAGGCTAAACAGACTGTGACCTGTGAGAACCTGATGTCAATGCTCTCCTATTATCTGTGAGGTCCCACTCTTATATCACCAATTGATTTCATTACCGTCACCAATCTCTCCATAACCCAGTGCAATGAATCCCTTCTCCAGAACTGAGTTCCTCGCTTTGCCTGAGACTCCATGGACTGCCCCTTGATAAGTCCTCAGCCATTATTGAACAGATCCACTGGACTGACTGTGATCCAACACTCAGATTGACCTGGCAGACCCACCATCACTGACCATGGCTCAGCTCCCAGACTGATGTCTCCACAGCACCCTGACTGATCTAACTGTGATCCCCAGATTGAATGTACTTGACCTGCAGAACTGACCGTGGATCTTTCTCCAGACTGCAAGAATAAAATAGAATAGAAATTTATTGCCACACGAACTTTTACATGAAACATACAATGAAAAGCTTTATAAGCCTCTTCAACTTGCTGATTGCTTGTCCCAGCCATCATCCAACTGTGTTTTCAATACAATGTCCCTGGATGCTCCATGATCACCACCGTCCTCAACCCCTGGTCCACACAAGTTGGCATTGGGACATTGCCATGTCATCATGTCTGCTGTAGGACCCATTCACACACCATCTCAGGTCTTCAGCACCTGATGCAAAGCTCAGGGGACCTAATGACTTCACATTGTTCTGCCATGTTGCTTTGCACATGGGACAAATACTCATTGACTTGCACTGGATGCCTCGCATGGCCGTTAACTTATTTTCTTTGTGCTGAATCACTTGGCATTTATTTGGATGCTGCCAGCCTCAGTCTACATCGCATTGCTTCTTTGGTTTATATTCACTGTCTTCAGCACTGACCTACTGGCTGACGAGGGTCAATTAGCTAAATGACTGATTACAATACAGAATTATGGCAGCAACACAGATTTGTTTCCTGTGCTGGCTGAGGTCACTATGAAGGCCCTACTTTCTCAACCTCTCCCCTCGCCTGAGGTGTGGTGACTGTATGTGAAACTTGCACTGGTTGTCACGCTCTTATGAGAGAGCAGCCCCATGGTCCTCCAGGACTATTGTCTCCATCTTTCCTTCAAAGGCTGACAGCTTCATAAAATCCCTACAGTGTGGGAGCAGGCCATTCTGTCCATCAAGTCCATGCCGACCCTCTGAGGAACATCCCACCCAGACCCACCCCTGCCCCTGTATTTCCCATGGATAGTCCAGCTAGCCTGCACACCCCTGGACACTATCATTAATTTATCATGGCCAATCCACCTAACCTGCACAGCTTTGGGCCTGAAGGACACCCATGCAGACATAGGAAGAATGTGCAAACTCCACACAAACAGTTGCCCAAGGCTGGAATCAAACCCAGGCCCCTGCTGTGAGGTAGCAATGCTAACCACTGTGCCACCCAATGTGTTGAATTGTTTTTCTGACACACAACATTGCAGCGACTTTGTTGATTCCTTCATTCCATGGGAAGGAGAAAAGAAACTTACCTTCTTGCTGCTGGCTTTCCTGAAAAGTGGGGTGTCAACTGGCAGACTTTCGGACCCAGAATCTGGCGCCGACCTGGATTTGCCGGTGTTAAGGCCTGTGATAGGGTGAAAAACTCAACCTCAGCCTTGATGAGCTGAAAGGTGGGTGATTAGATGACTTATCTCATCAGTGGGGGTGGCTTGTGAGTCCCACACTCGCCTCCACATTAAAAAAAAACTTGGAAATATTCTGCCAACAATGGCAATCTTTTTTACCATGATGTTTCCAAAGGCTGCGTCTGCTCCTAATCTCATGTACAGTCCCTAAGGAGTTTTCCAGAAGGGTCACCAGATAAAATTCGAAAAGGAAGCCTTGATGTTTTTCCCTAGTTGGCTGAAGTTTATTGAAGCTGACATTGCAGCTTCACCCATGGAATGAGAATATGTTAACTGTGATCAGAACTCAAGTGATGTTTGGCGAAATGCACTTGGACAGGCAGGCTTGCCGTAGTCCTATGAACTCTCCCTCTCCCTCTCCTGTGGCAGCCATGACACACTTTACTTGGAACAGATGGGAATTTGCGAGGTTCAGAATACAACAGGTGGTGCTCACATCCTGACAGCCATTAGGGAACTCAAATTCTCTGTCATAAAGGCATTTGGAAAGCCTGTGTTACATTAAGCTTTTATTTATATGTATACAGTAAAGCATACTTTTGTTCAAAGCTTTTATTGATTTGGTTTGATTTTATTAAATCCAATTACTTTTCTTTGTAACTCTGTATTGTACATTAGTAATTCATCTTCATCCCCTACCCCAACCCGAAGTAACAGTGCTTGTCCAGTAAAATCTGAACAAAATGCCCTGCCGACAGCTAACTTCGTGTAATGTTGCAAGGCAGAAGTTCTACAAAGAATTTTATTTTCCAGGCTTTATGCACCAGCATTTCTGAAAAAGGACGGGTAGACTTTGTAAAAATATCAGAAAGTTATTCATATATATGCCTTCTTCTCAGGTAGGCTTTGTGGAAATCAGATGAATATGTTCTCTTGAATTTCTCTGAAAAATAGAGAAAACAGGCTAAATTATGATCTGATGTTTTGAAAGAAAAGTTACTTTTCATCCCCAGACTCCAGAAATTCTTAGCCTTTGATAAACTTGATTTAGTGCAGGCACAAAAGGCACTTTACATTCTGGAAGGTCTATTAGAAACGGTTACAGTCAATATTGTGGAAATTATTTGCTGTTTTATGAGTAGCTTTAGTTAGCCACTTCATTTCCAGACATGAATGTTTTGATCTTTCTCTTTTGTTAATATCATGAACGATTTATAAAGCAGATTGTGCTATTAATTTTACTGTAAGTTAGAATGTGCAGTCTGATTAGTTATGTGTGAAGCAGTGTTGCACTTTTAGCCTCCTGGACATAAATCAGTCCCAAGGTAGAATGTTAGTCTGGTTCCGCCAGTTTCTGTTACAAGTAATGCATTTGTGATTATGCTTTATTGTTTCTGATGAAAAAGACACCACTAGAGGCAAATACTTTCAAATTGGAAGTACTTAATTGTGCAATTGTCTGATATTTACTTCTTATATGATTCATTTTAAAATAAAGCTTTATACAAGTCCAGTTTAGCTCCATAGAAGTTAGTTGGTAGTATATGTGATCTGTCAATCATAAGACAATGGATGTGTTCCAGACGCATAAGCCAAAAGATTTCTGTGCATATATCCTCTTTCTGGTGTTCCATTTCATTCTTTTTTTGGGCTTGATGTAAGCCAGTTCAGCAATTCTAACTGGATTAAATGCCACTGACCTTGCTGCGCAAACTGAGAATTCTTAATAATCCAAATGAATGGCAATTATGGTGTTTTTTGCCGAAGGTAGAGGTTAATGCTTTTACTGCAATCATTTAACTATATGCAGAGAGAGCATTAATTGGGTTTTCAACTGGGCACTCTAAAAGAGATACTTGTTGAAAGACTAAGAAAATACTAGGTCTAGTATCATCCTTCACCAACAAACTTTGCATGAGTTAGTTGTATGCTGTAAAGTGTGTGGCTCTTGGTTGATATCATTATGTGCCACTGTAAATTAAATTTTAATGACTGGGGCATTTTCAAAGGACAGGGCAGCATGTACCCCAATGCCAAGATTATGGTTTTCTTGGTTTGATTCAGGTTGTCCGCCAGTCTTCACTGCCATTGTCTGCTTTGTGAAAAACCAGGGAAGTGAGGCTGAACAGATATAATGATATTTTTCTCTTCAATGGAAATCTTTTATTTTTGACGGGGGATAATGAAATGAGAGAGGCAGTGGCATTATCCTCTTTTTCTGCAAAGCATTAAACAGGTCCATGTTTCTTCCAATCAGAGCTCAGCAAAGTAAAGCTGTAAGAAATACAATCTCTCCGAAACTAGAGCTGGTGCCAAATATAATATCCATCTAATTCTTTTCCTGTTCGGGCAATTTTCAGAAACATTCATTCAAAAGATGTTAGCAGGAATGCTGTTTTAGGAATGGTAGCATGATCTTACTCTGGGACCCACACTTGGAGGGAACTGAGAACTTGGAGGAAACTGATTGGGTGATAGCCTGGACTATCCAATCTAAGGTCCTGTTGAATAAGGATACTTGATGGGGGTGAGAGATAGTGGGAACTGCAGATGCTGGAGAATCCGAGATAACAAAGTGCGGAGCTGTATGAACACAGCAGGCCAAGCAGCATCTTAGGAGCACAAAAGCTGCCTTTTTGGGCCTAGACGTCAGCTTTTATGCTCCTAAGGTGCTGCTTACTTGATGGAGGTGTCAGTTTACAGAATCAACCTTTTCCTTCCTAGCTATGTTGTATGTGTTCCTACTGATATGAGTTCAATGGAAGATAGAAAATGTGAGCAGAATTTTAGTTACTACCTCAAATTTGGTGGTGTCATCAGCTGTTTATATTTTTCTGCTCTCAGTGTCATTGCCAAGTGTCAAGAACACAAATGCTGCTCATTTGGGGGCAAACAGAAATTGTAAATTGTTTAGAAAATTCAGTTTAACAAAGAAAGCTATTCTATTTCAGTTTTGGAATTAGGAAGAGCAGGTTAACAGTCTAACACAGTTATTAGTGTTATTTCGTAGAGGACAAATGAAGTAGCCTATTTTACAAAAGCGCTGAATGTTGCCTAAATGGCATGAAAAGTGCTAAGTCTATAAATGTCATTTTATTGACATTTGACTGCTCAATGCTGTAGTGTACTGTAATGTTAATGATAGTATGTTTATTCATTGTCATTTGGAAGCATGCTGCTCACTTGCTTTTGTGTTAACAATGTGATCTTGGTTCTTTCTATGTGTGCTGGAGTGCATATACCTTGATTTGTCACACTGACACACGCTCATTGTTATGTTAGCAACACAGTATATTGTGAAATGAGACAGCAGAAATCTAATTCATTCCATTTGCCTTGGATGTACTGCAAGGATCTATGGAGTGCTACTACTTTCAGGATAGTTTTAGGCCACTGCCATTTTGAAAGTCAGGCAGTGTACACGCAATGGAATATGCTGCCAATACTGAAAAGAAGCAACAAAGGCATGGATGTTAACTTTGCAATGTAAAGACAGTAACCACTTATAATGGTAGGCAGGTAAACAGAAGCTTTATTTTAACCAAGGTGTCATGTTTGTTTGCCTATTTGTAATTCCTGTAGGTGGTAAGAAAAGGCTGGCTCACCATCAGCAACATTAGCATCATAAAAGGAGGTTCCAAGGAATACTGGTTTGTACTGACTGCAGAGAGCCTCTGTTGGTTCAAGGATGAAGAGGTAAGAAAACATACATGCTTCCTAGCAATCGTATTTGTAGGATATTGCTGCATTTTGCAATTAAATACTTAAATCACTAAGGTAGCGTTGATTCACTAGAATTCTCTATGTGAAGCTTAGGATCTGGACTGATATTCACAATTCCCTCAAGTCCTTTTCAATCTCTTGGCTGGAGCACAAGGGTGAATTGAGAAAAGTAGCAATATACCACTTCATTGAAAGGAAGAGATAACCAAAGTGTGAGCCTCTCAGTTTTCAGCCTCTTTCACTAACTTGGGTCACAGTTGAATACCTCTTTCACCAGTTGGGGAAATAACATGTGGCTAGGGTAAAAATAATTTTTAAGGCATGAGGTGTAACAATGTAATAAATTTTAAAATATCTTTACTTTAAATCTGGTCTGGCAGTTGCTATACATGGGCTGACATGCCTCTTTTCTGTTATTTTCAAGAATCCTGTTTGAAATGTTTTTTAAAAGACAGTCATCTTTTTAAAACTTGGCTCCTAATGGGTACAACTTCACAATATAAAATACAATTCAGGAATTCAACATAGGTGGTAAATTGTGTAAGCCCACTCAAAGCCACAGATTGTGGTTGGGTTTGGAAAATAGAAAAGTGTTCTTGGTGCAACAGTGGTTTCACTTCTGAGTTTAGCTTCAAAGGCAATGGACTACATTTCTTCACTCTGTACGTAGTTTTCCAGTAACCCTGCTGAAGAAGTGTTTGATGCCATTACAATAGCAACAATGTCTATATTATGTCTACAATGTAGAAAATTCCCTGAAGGTGCCTCCCAAAGTGTCCAAATAAAAATGGATGGTGAGCCCATGACTGAGAGTACCAAACAATTTGCTGTCAAAATATGGCTTAAAACAAAAAGTTAAAACTGGAAAAAGTAAATTTAATATATCAGAATGATTCTATTCTGCAAATGTCCTGCAGATTTCGATTAGGATAATGGATCTGATATCAAAGTATTTTTTCAAGTGACTATTGACAACAAAGTTACTGGCAACTGCCAATTAAAATGTAGATGCAATTTTGGATAATAAGATTCTCTCATGGAAACAGTTAATTGCAGTTCAAGTTTGAGATATAAATAGGTTTTTGTTCGCTCTATTGGGGATAGTTTCACGGCCCTGGCATGTGATAATTAACCTCTGTGAGAGTTTGAGGGGTAAACTTGAGTTAATTCCTTCCAGGCAACAGGTTCTAAATTGCATTTAAAATTGACTAGTGCCCTGCCCACTATCTTTTGAAAAAATATAACGGTAATATGATTGTTGGTGTGTTGCAGTGCCTCCCTTTTGAGAAAGTCTATTGGAAATTCTCCACATCCAGAAGTGTTATTAAGAGGCATGTGATATCCAAAAATAAATTTATTAATTTGAGAGCCATAATAATTTAACAGATCACACAGGTATACATATAAAACATTGGTCCATCAAATATTTAACTGTATCTAATTTGACTCTGATTCACCCAACTTCTGTGACTGCCATTTCTTTCTTATTACCTTCATCCTGAAATCTCATTGTTAAAGGAGAAAAACTGTTGCTAGCAGTTCACACTTCCAGCAGTTTGCAGAAGAAACTTCTTCATTTTTGAGGGAGAGTATGCTGTGAAATGCTCCTTTCTGGCAAATTTTGGACTTTGGTGGGTAAATATTTGGGATAATTTTCATGTTGCATTGGCAAAAAGTCAACACTGAGGAGACAATATTAAAATTAATCTGCCAATGTTCATTTTATCTAAGGAAGAAGCATTTGTGGAACTGCATAAGACAGAATTTAGACAGAAACCAGTTATCATTAGCAATGTTGACTCATTATAAAATTATTGTATTTGCTGCCTGTGATTAGGTTATTACAATACCATGGGTTCGAATGTGGATTTTAGAAAAGTGGCATGCACAAACCACTATCCTCCTTTTACATTTGGACTGAGTATCAAGTCTCCATAAGTAGGCTAATTTCAGTGTCAGTCTGCTTGTATAACCAGGAGGCAGCACTGGTCCAAACTTTAATGGAACTATTATGTTGCTGAGTAAGGCATTATAGAGTGCAAACTCTCAACTCTGTATTGCGGATACCTCCATCACATAGTCGCAGGCACAGGACAAGAAATGCCAGTAATATTGCAATAAGATAGTGCTGAACTGTACTGAGTAGTTTTTTCTAAAAAGGTTATTAACTGGAGAGATTAATTTTTGTATCTAACCTGTGTTAGCTTCTTCTTTGCTCCTTCAGAAAGCCAACATAGACAAGATAGGCCAAATAGCCTTGTTCTGTTCTGTAACCGTTTTGTGATATTGTGCATCATTTGTGAGGAAGAAACGTTAGCTATAATTTGAAGTTCACGCCTCTTCAAGATGTCACAGTTCAGAAATGTCGTAAAATGTAGCTCAGTGGTAACACTGCTAAGTTGCTCCAGTATACTGATTTTTCTATGACTGAACGTTTTAACAGTGAATACTGCATGTCCCTACATAACTGCTGGGAAAGCACCAATATGTGGCTCATTCAGATTGTTTAAAGCTGTCAACTTCTGTCAAAGACTTAGACGGTATCTTGTCTTAATCACGCCAATCCAATTAACATTTGGATTACCCACAGATTCTTTATTTTTCAAATCTGCATCAGTGAAAAAAAACTAAAAGTACATAAATCAAAACATGTTGCCAATACAGTTGATGAAAGAGAAAAATGCACTTACAAGGCAGTTGTACTGCATTGCTGACGATGGTATTTTAATAGAGATTGAGAAGTCTTTTGTACTGATAATGGTTCTTCCGATTTCCCGTTGAATGGCTGTCAGTCAGGCTGGGTTGTCATGTGACTGCCTGTCTGTGCCTGCTGTACAGGTGAGAGGATTTTCTGCACAGCAAGTGTAGACAGGCAGACACATGACAACTCCTACCAGCCACTGCTAGGTTTCTTTATTACTTACATTCTCCCATTTAATAGTGTAACAATGGCAAGGAGTTTCCAAAACAGTTGACAAGAAAGCAGTAATTTTTCACTTTTGTAGCAATACAGGTTGAAATAGGTTTTTTGTAGTTGCAACAATCAGAAATATACAATGGAACTCAGAAGGGAATCACATCTATTCCATTTCCTTGATTTGCAAGATATTAGTGTAAAGATCTTTTGCACAGTTTTGTTCCTTAAATTTATGTTTTTGTGTCTCACACACACAAACATGTACCCACTAACACGGTGTCTCTCACACATCCACACACAGTAACATACACAAACTAACACGCATACCCACAAACACATGTTCCACATGCACACACAAACGTATTACTCTCACACACACACACACACACACACACACACACACACACACACACACACACACACACACACACACACACACACACACACACACGCGTGCATGCGCACCAGTTAACCAACTAGTTGGACACACGATTAAGTAAAGTGTATTTCACTTACAGAGTCGCTCAGAATTCTGAGGGGTGCATAGATTATGGTTTTAAATATGTGAAAAGGAGAATATGTTATTATTTGTGATAAATAATAAAGGACAATTCCTGTGCATGTTAAGAACATACCCAGTATATATACCTATTCCTTTAATTCAGACATATATGTAATTGTTCTGCATTATATAGTAACAGAAATTGCTTTGTAACTGTTTATAGCAATCTGTGAATGTTTGTGTGATGAGTAATACTGTATTGTACATGATTATGTTTATTACTGTTCGTTTATTCTGCTACAATGTGACAGCCTGTTTAAACTAGGCAAATAATACTGATACTTAATGCTGACCAAATGTCACATGTATTTTGTTATGAAATATGTGCCAACTGAAAAGAAAGAAAAACCTTGCATTTTACAGTTTTACAGTCAGAAACAGCTCAAAGCCAAGTACACCCAACAGTTTGCAGTATGCCAATTGCAAGACAGGCTGGCCGTTGAATTGATGACATTCTAATGAAACCAATATTAAATAATGTTAATATACAATGAGGAAAACTATTTAAATATTGTGATATCAGCATCATTTGAACTTTAGTTCAATACTGGATTCATTAATTGAACATCGGGGAATGTTATTTTGGCCGTTACTGCCGTATACTTATCACAGCTGAGGCTACGTATAAAAAGATAATGTAATTTACTATCGATTGTTTGCAGTGATTCACACTTTTAATTTAATGCAAGTATTTTTGCTTTACAATGGTTAATAATTGCATATATGGAGGACTTTCCTTTTAGGATCAACCGATTGTACGGAATTGTGCAAGCAAGTTGTTTGTTGTAACAAATTAGACTGACTTCAGGCAACTTTACTGCTTCACAAGAAAGATAAGATCATACAATAAGGAAATTGATGTATTATTAGTGTCCCCAAGCCCACAAGATTTAAAACTACCAAAATGGTAAGCATTATACGTATGTACTGGCAGACAAGCAGGAAATGGATATTTTTAAATGTTTACTTTGAAATGAATACCATCTAGTAATGCAACCTTCTCCTGCTGGCCAATATCCTGGTTTTTATACAAAGTTTTGACGCACTGTGCAGTTGTTGATTCGTGGAAATTACATGTTTATTTTCAAACAGTTAAGTTTCCTCTAAAGATCCATTTAAAAAAAGTGAACACTTTGTGTTTTGAGCACATTTCCATTTTGTTGCATTGTTGAAAGCTTTTAGTAGATATAATGATTAAATGTGCATCCTTTACACTATTTAATTTAAAAATAAATGGTGGGCTTGCTTTTCCTTGAGGGTACACTTCTTTCTCAAGTGTATAACTGAACTGAAAATGCAAATTCATTTTTATTACGAAAGCGTAACTGCTAGGTAATTCAAGTCCTGTATAACGTTAGAATTTTGAAGTTTATAAGAAGCACTTTTAAAAAAAACATTTTTTTAAAAAAAGAAAGTTGAATAAAGGTTATTATTGGAAAGTTGGCCCTGTTTCAGAAATGCCTCCTACTAACGTTTTTTCTTTGATGTGAAGGAATTGAAAAATCACCATTGAACAATTTTCTGCCTCTTGTCACTTTCCATGGAGATTTGAGGCTTGGGTGGTCCATTGCTGGTGCCTAGCTAATATAAACATTTTAGCAGGCCAGCAAGAGCAACAAGATTAATAATAACCACTAAATTATAGAGACTTGCATGTTATGTTAAATTTGCAGCAATTTTCCTAAAAACCTTATTTTCTCAAATTTTATGTTACTATTCAGTCACCTCCCACAGATGAAGACAATGGAATCAAAGCTGCGTAATTACCTGTGGTGATTGCCATTGTTATTGTGCAACCAGTTAACGCAAAATGTTTTGCTGTTTCAGTAATTTTCTAAAACTTTGACAAGGATGTGAAAGAGAATGTGTCTCATTTGAATGCAGTCGTCCAGTATAGGCTGCTTTATTAATCTGTCTGTTTTTAATTAGCAAAAATGTGTTTCAAATCAGAAAGAAAAATATACTAACAATTTTTTAAAATTAGGTACTTCATTGAAATAATCATTTTCTCTGGCAAATGCTGGTATGTATATTTGACTGCTATTTCAAGCAAAATGTTTGTCCTTAACTAAGAATCATAAAAGCCATGTCAAGTATAAGACCTTATGTCAAGTCAGACACCGTATATTACCCATTGCTTAGTGTATTAATTGTCTCTTAACAGGGTGCCGCTTAAAGTCAGTGTTCAGTAACTGGAATGAATAGGAGAGGGTAATTTTATAATTTAATAAATTAAGCTTATAATGTATAGCGTTTTCCAACAAGTATAATGAACAACTTTCACACTAAAGATGTGGAAATGAGTTCTTTCCATCAAATATGAAACCATGTCGGCCAGTAACATGATGCTGGATATCTGTGAACAGACATGTGAAACAAGCGATGCATTATTTAGCTTCAGAGTAAATAAAATTTCAGAGTACAGTAGTTCCTACGAGGAAGCCCTTACTTGTATTTTGAATTCCTTAAGCACTCCTTTTTCCGAAACATGTGCCAAGCAGCTGTAGAAGTTTTATCTCTGCAATGAGATAGGATGTGATCTGAACTGAAGCTGCTAAAAACAGAAATGTTACTATTTAGGAAAAGATTAAATTGTTTAATAGTGTATCACATCATTGCCTAACTGTAAGCATTTTGTTTTAAAATGATACAGTTACAGGGATTTACATATTTTGTCTCTAATTTCAGATCTGATACTTGATTTTAAAAGTTTCTGTATTTCATCTTTGAAAATGACCAGCTCTCAGCTCTGTACTGAACCACTACTCGCCATAATCATTTGTAATTAACAAAGAAAAGTGGAAATGTCTTTTATCACTATTAACTTCAGACATGTGATATGAAAAGGTTTTATTTTAAATCAAACATGAGGCCTCAGTTTCTTTCACTTTTATCCCCCCGGTGACTTGCTAAATTTGATTTATTATTTTGTTTTGTATGTGCAGCTGGACTTTTACCACACGCAGTTTCTTGAGAAACATGCAAATTTGAGAAAATTAACATTGCGTTTAAATCTAGACGTTTACATGCACAGTTTTAAATTTCACAAAGGTTTTCTGAGCTATTACCCGGTTTCCTAAAATTTTAGTACTCACCTCATAATAATCTGTACCTGTGGAACCCCATCGAAAAACAAGTCATTAAGTCATTGAAGGCTGTTTCTCAAACTGCATAGCTAAATCGGTGTTTGGAAAAGTTGCAGTAAGTTTGTAAGCACAAAATCTATCTATTGAATGCTTTAAAGCAGTATCTCTTTTTATACTAAAAGCTTCATAAAATAAGCATTAAAGTATATCTTTGTACTGACAAAGTTGTATTTTTTGAGATAAATGCTTACAGAAAGTATGGTAAGCTGCTTTCATTTCACAGAGGACCTTTGTGTTATTTACAGTAGAGTACCTAGCATTGATTCTCTTCCTTTGATATGGTGCAAATCTCCACTTGTGGTGGTAAGATCAGGTCAGTGAAGTTCGGCAGGTCATGGACCAGGTGTTGTCCAACATTAGGCCTAGGCATGTCTCCTGCTGCTGTGCGGTGAAAGCGTCCTGTTGGAAAAGTTCTTCATCTTTGCTGGATTTTTTTTCCCAGAAACAAAAGGTGAAGGAAAGAAAAATACTTGCTCTTACTGTAGCACTGTTCAGCTGTCTTCCATGAAAAGTGTGGAAATTTACTGCTGCTGCTTTTCCATACCCAGTCTAACCAATGTGCAGACTACTGTACAACAATATTGTCCTGAACAGGTAGTCTGAACACTGGGGCGACGGAGCAGGACCTTTTGACTTTTTCTTGTCTTCTGCCATCAAAGAAATTATACCTGCACACCAAGTTCACCATCCACTGTTGTCTGCACACACTGAAGTCTCTAAAAGGACTGTGATTTCCAGCCTTGACGTGGCACATTTGCAGGAGACAGGGATCTGGCAATGAATTTAGGACAAGAAAAAAAAGGGTAGGTTGGGCTTAGCATCCCATATATGGGATGATGTCACCCCAGGGAGATTGGGTATGCACTGTGCCGCTGGAGAAACCGCTAGAATTGCCTGCTCTCAGACATGGGTCTGTATATAAAATGGTACCAGATGTTTTAGTGTAATGCTAAACAGTCATTTCGTCTTTCGGCCAGCTTTCTTAGCTAGGCAGGAAGTGGGCCCCTTGTATGGAAAAGCTGTAAAAATCAAGATGAACCATTTTAGTGCAGTAGTTTTGAACAGTTATCTAAAATATATAGAACTGGCAGGAAAACTGATCTGTGTTTATGTTAGTAAATACTTGAGGCTTATTGCAAAGGGAGCATTTGTTTCTAATTTGCAACAGTTTTATCCCAGTTCCAGTTCAGTACAGAAAAGGGTAGAGGCTCCTCTCGAATACTAGAACTGTCAGTATTAAGAATCATGCCCTAGACTTGAACAGTAATTATAGCTACTTCCTGAAAGTGAAGCTCATGAAAAGTCTGGAGAAATGTTCTTTGTCATGGCCTACACATGAGTAATTAGTTCCACATGTGGCCTTCCTATTTCCTGTAAGCTATTTTGGCTGGCAAGCTAGCTGAATTGTTAGCTGATCTCTAAAGAACCTAGATCTTTCAACTACAACTGTCTTCTGAAAAAAAATTTGAATAATTTGTATGCTTAAATGCATCTAGTACAAAAACATGATAGTAAGCTGTGTTGCATTAATTTAGACGGCGCAGCTTTGAAACATCTTAAAGTTACAACGCAATTGAACACTGTTTAGACTAGGGTGAATATGGAGTTATGGAATCAGCCTGTGTATATTTCCCTGCTGCTTCAAGTAAGACATTCTTGCTCTGCAGGTTTTGTCTGCCAAAGTCAGCACTGGACTTTTATTGATATGCTTCAGTAACAAAATACACTATTGTGAAGGGAGAGTGAAAACACTGCTTTAAATCAAAAGCTAATGCATTCATAGAAATTTATCTTATAATAGTATATGTGAATTTGTTCTGTTTGAAATTTTGTTCAACAGTAAAATGCTTTCAACAACTCACCAGCTCTTGTGCGTGGAGTTAGTAATGAGTTACATGCAACAGATGTTGAAATGAAATGAAGTCACACATTACACGTTCTTGCTGAGCTTTAGTTTTCAATTTAATACATCATCTCTTCTTTCAGAGGAGTAGCCTAGAAATGTAAATTGTTGAATCCTTAACATTTTGGTATAAAAGCCCTACTTCAATGTTGTACTGATTTACCCTTTAAATATGTAATTAGGATCTAATAGTTACAATAAACCATTTATAAGTACTGGCTGATGTTGTGTAGATTGCACATCTTATTGTCGATGCAATTTTTTTTCTATATATACACATGCGTGATCCGAATATGATGAGAACAAAATAGACTGATTTAATTTTGCCATAATTTGTTTGCTTCACATGCAAAGAGACAGTATGTTCTGATTTTAAATTATATCAGTTATTCAGAGTTGGTGAAGATGCACACTTGTGTAGTTTTGTACTATGGGCTCATGTAGCTCAATCAGTGCTAGACATCAGTGCTAGCGTCTCATCTCTTTGGAGTACCCTTACGATAGCAGGAAAGAAACTTTCACCTTTCCGCCTGAATTTGATTCAAATATAGGGGTGAAATTCAGATATGATGGACTGTGCCATTCATGTGGCAATTGTAAGTATGTTATCTTTTCTATGTAGTAAATTTAAGTGAATTTTGTATTTTTGAAATTGGCGAATTTGGTGAGCACTGAGTGCAGATATCTCATGTTAATATTTATAGATCCTGCATCATCTAGCCAGAAAAAGGAAAAGGCAAAGAAAGCCCTCTCTCCTCTTCCCAAAAAATGTCCCTCCTTCTCAAATTGGGAAGAGTACTCACTCCATTTTCTCACCCATCATCTATGTGAGTTGTCTGAAATACTAGCTGCAACATACAGTTTGTATTGTGGCAAAGCAGTTTTGCCAATATGATAGGGTCTGCCTTTTCTGAATGTGCTGTCAAACCTAAGGTTGGAAACTGTAGTTTAATGGTGTCCAACATGATCTTGAGATGACTTTATGTATTTTAAGTGCACTTACTCAACTGAAATTCATTAACACACTCAAACAAAATCTTGTGTCATTGTTAAAGCCAGCAGGGAGAGAATATTTTAAATGTAAAGCTAATTTATACTTTGACTAAATTTTGACTCTAAACTCAAATGCCTAGAAAATAAAATAATTTGATGTTGACTTCCTATAATATCTCATTTTCCCATACCATGGGAAATAATTATGCAGTTGTTAGTCTATTGTTTAAATATTTGTTAGGAAATCACTTGTGGTATTGAGTATAGTCTTCCTCTGGTTCCAGCATTGTGTTTGATTTCCAAACACTGCTTTCAGTGGGTTTTAATTGTATTGTGACACAGATAGAAATTTGTCAAGATAATATGCAAAAATGTGATGGATTTGGAAGATTGGCTATGAGAGTGCTGCAGAAATTGAACCTGAGAGCTTTCTGGTTTGCATGATTCAGTAAGGAATTAGATTTACAATTGACAAGTTCCTTATTAATTAGAAATGGAGGTTACTTTCACATTCCAATCAACTTCTTAACATTTAAAGTTGTATGTTTTTATTTACCTGCATCGTTTTGACCTCCGTTCATTGCATGAATGTTGTTGGTGGTCAAGCCCTGATGGAGATGAAGATTGGATTCTAACTGAAAAATGAGATCCCTTGTATAGAATTTACTTAGGGTACAATATCTGCTTCGGGCACAATCAGCCAATTTGTGCAAATTGCACTTCAATTTGTGATTGTTTTCAGAATAGTTTTGTTTTGCCCAAGCTTCCTTCCAAATTCATACCATAAATTTCTGGATCTAGTTGAGTGGTACCTCGTGCAGTTTCATTAATACAGCTGACAATGGGTTATACACAAGAAATATGTATTTCTAAATGGTTTTCAAAATTCTATCCAGAATCATTCAATGGCTGAAAATTTCTTTTTTAGAAAGATCTTATTAGTGCCCTTACGCCAGGATATAAAAAGTCTTAATTTTAAATGCGTCACCAAAAGCCCGAAACTTGGTAGAATTCGTGAAAGCTCACATTGTAATTAATTTGATTTTGAGAATTCTCCAGATTTATGGGTAATTCTGTTTTCCAATGTGATCTGTTTTGAACCGATGCAAAAGATTTGGCTGATGTGTTTTTTGTGTGTGAATTGTTCTACCAACTCTCCATTTTTATCCTAAATGTGCACATACTATTAATCATTTAAATCATGAAATAAGTAATGGAATAATAACCATATAAATGAGGCCACATTTTTCTTAGTAAGTAATATATGATGCATTTAATTCATCTCATAAATTTAAGTCGTTAATAATGTCTTGCTTTTCATCAGTTTTTTTAATTTTTGTGATACAACATGATTTGACTCGGAGCTGGAATGATTTGACCTTAAAATATCAAGCACAATCATTCTCTGTAATGTGCTAGTCCATCTTTTTGTTTATTTTGGTGGATTGCCTGAAATCCATTTTAGGATTTTATGACTGTTACTAATGCACTAGGTTATTTTTAAGCACTTTTTTTTGTTGGTAAGGGCTGCAACCTATTGTTTTGAGGCTTATTGAAGTTATTAACAATTTTAACATTTAGCCCACTTTTTCTGATTGCATCCCATAGACAATTTATTGACTGTTTAATGTTCAAAATTAATTCTTAATGTTCTTGCCTTGTCAAATAAACCTGGACCATGAAGCCAAATGGAGGTATGAATCATATCAAATCCACTTCAAATTTGATTCAAATAGATAAAAATATCAAAGTTAGTGATAAAATAACTTGGTTGTAATTAATAAAGTGAACTCGAGACATTTGTATTACATTGATGCGAACAATTCCTAAACTGTTACCTTAGATAAAACTAAATCAGTTATTCTGTTGAAAACCTAAAATTATCACATAGTCATCTCCGAGAGTCTGTTTCCAGTAACTGAAGGGTTGATCACGAAAGAGTATAGATTTAAAGCGAATAGCAATACAACCATCGGTAACATGAGAAAATGTGCAACTGGTGAGTTTGACTAATAATATCCTGTCATCAGTCCAAAAAGATGTTCTGCCAGCTGCACAATTGGGAGGAGTTGTATATGATTACCAGGTACATAGCCCTTACATCCCAGTGATGTGCTGATCAAATCAGACAATATATTTCCCAGGTGATGCATAATAGGCAGGGTGCAGACCATGCTCTTGAGTTTGAGCTTGAGTTTACAAACCAAAATGTATACGTTAAGATATGATTCTGCTATTGGGTACCACTTGCTGAACAATCCCAAGTGTGCTAGGAGCTGCACTAATGACCCAATCAGGATAATTATTCGAGCTCATAACATAGCACGTTGCTGTGCACTGGAAGTGACATTTTCAGCGGCTATATATTTTCAAACAAAGGAAGTATGTTCCAACCTTGTGAATTTAATTTCCATTGGGTAGGAGCATGATGAGCTTATGGCTCCTGGTTACTTTCTACTTGGCCGTCCGCAGTCAGTTAGGGCCAGCTTGTTTACCCAACAACAATCCTCATCTCCTGTACTATAAATTGCTGTGATTGTTTGAAAGTTGGCAATTTTGTTTGTCCTGATATGTGAAACAAAAATAAGTTCCAGCAACATTTCTCTTTCCAGTAGTACAAAACTTATCACATAGCAAGTAGTTAGAATTTACTGCCTCATTGTGTGCTAGAGGAAGATTGAATAACAGTTTTCAAGAGGGATTTGGATAAATATTTGAAGCAGAGAAAACTACAATAAGATGGGGAAGGATTCTCTATGAAAAATGAGTAGAGACCCAATGAGTTGAATGTCCTCCTTCTGAGTCAGTTCCTGTTTAATTGTGCATTCTGGGTTTGCCACTGTTTGGACTCCCAAAAGTATCCTCCATATCCATGGTATTTTGACATGAGAGCTCCTTATTTACTGCTAGATCTTTATTTACATTCTTTGCATGCGAGACTAGAGTTTCTGCTCCTTCACCATGCTCTCTACCTGCTCATGTGACTCTGACATTAGTGTCAGGGATTCATTTGATGTTAACTCCATCACTGTACATCTCTGGCCAAATCTTTGTTCCTACCATACTTACATTCTATAAATTTTCCTCTAAAATCTCAGACTGCACCGGGTTAGTCAGTGTGCTTTGACCGGTCTTGACCTGTCCTCCTTTTGAGGAGGATGTCCTGTACTCTCTGATCTTTTGGTGCGTGTTCCTCTCAGGTGGCTGTAGAACTTGTTTCTTCTGAGTAGTAAGTTCAAGTTTTTATTGGCTTTCTATTGAATGATATTAATGCATTTCGGTTTCTGCTTAAAATGTGGTCTGTCTCAACAATATACAATCTTGGTTGTGGTGTATCTTTTTCAATAGTTGTACCTGCTCTCCATTGTTCTCTTCCCATATTCTGTGGCCAGGTTTGAGCTCTGGTAATTCTTGTGCTCTGTACTCTGTTGAGGTGTTTGCCTGGTTGTCCCTTTGCTCTTTCTTTCACTGTTTTACTGCCTGTGGTTTGCCATGCAACATTTTGAAACTATATTTGGAAATTGTGGTCCATTGCATGATACTACAAAGTTTTAGATCCCATATGTAGAATAACATCTTTTGAGGAATTCAGTGATTGTATTTGCTGTGATGCTATGCAAATATTTAGCTTTCATCTAATTTGAAAGACACTATCAAAATAGCAATTAGGAGGATGTTTTTCCTTCAACTCAAATAAACCACAGCCTTGTTACGAAGTAAGTTATGAAAGTTTCATTCCGATTTTGGCTTTTTACAGAACTCGGAATACCACTAGCAATAATTTCTTCAGTAAAGTGAGTGACCGCTGACTACCAGCCATTGTAATTTGTGATTGCCAAGTGTTCTTGATGAAGTTTTTGAAGAATATTAAGCTGAAATGTGCTGTGCGACTAATCTTTCATTGAACCTAAGTTAGTCCATTGATATCATTAAGGTGCTTGTGCTGTTCAAAGTAGTGAAGTTGTATTGGATTGCTGGATATATGATCTGGCATTCCATTGGTCTGTTTTACTGAGTTAAATCCACATAGATTTTTACAGAGCTATGTGGATTTGGGACTGTTAACTATGCCTGACACTGTCTTGTTGGCCTGGAAACTCTCAAGGTTAATATAGAAAGGAGCCCTTCCATTCTGGACACCTTTTTGCTCAGAGACAAATAAACTTGTAATTTGAAAAGAGTAAATTTTTTTTCTTTATTCATTAACGGGATGAGGGTGTTGCTGACCAGGCAGCATTTATTGCCGATCCCTAATTGCCCATAGGGCAGTTCAGAGTTAACCAGTTTAACCAGATGGACTTGAATTAACAAAAATGTTGAGTTTATTAGTTATTAAGGATGAGAAGAAATATTAACTCAACACATATACATGTAGATTTGCAATAAGAGGTGAATCCCACAAAGGCAAAAGTTAAAAAGAGACACGTATGTGTTTATTCTCTGAATTGTGACTAGTTGAACACTGCAGCGTTCTAGTGGAGGTTACTTGTTATGGTTGGTGAACAGTCAGTTTCATGGACTTCGGCTTGCACATTGTTTACAATTCTGTAGTTCTGACACCTTTTTACCATGATTGAATTCCAACGTTCAGGGTGAGAGACAGTCCTTTATTGTCCTGTTTATTTTTTAACTGATTTGCAGACTTTGAATTAGAAGAAATCTTTACCTGCAAAAACAAGGTAAAAAGAGTCTACTTCTTTGACTGTGACCTTCACTGCATGCTCATATTCAAATGCAGGGTGGTAGACATGAGTGTTCGGTGCCACTTGCCAACTTAATAAAGTTGAAACTTGTGTTTCTTGTATATTCTTCAGTGAGCAAGAACAAACATGTCTGGAAGAGGTGATTTTCTGCCAAGGGGAGAGATGTGGTCCCCCTTATGATCTCCTTTTGTTAAATATCTTCCTGTTTGAAGTTTCCCTGACAATTTACAATCTATTGAATTAATAGACACCAAGATGGTGGCGGCAGGGTAGGAAGTTTTGGTTTCCTGGCTTGTCTCCTTCTGATCACCAGGACTGCTGCATCCTTTTATTTTCAACAACTCTCCCTCCCCTGCTTCAACACCTCCCCTACCTATTAGCTCACTTGTTCACTGACTCGGTCATCTATCCAGTTCATCTCATTCACTGACTGGAACTTTAAACTAAGAATGTAGCAACTAGTCCTGAAAAATGGAGTCTAAGCTGTATTGTCCCAACTCGATTCCATTCCAGCAGAGTTCCCTGAGGGCTGCTGCACTATGTCCTGCCCTGAAAGGCAGGATTGGAGGATCCGTGAAGAAATGCACAGTCATGCCAAGTCAGGGAAACCTTTGAGCTCAGTAACAATCTGTTCAAACTTGCTACTACTCTGAAGGTTTAGGTCGATGTGATTAATAGTTAAATTACCTTATTGTACAATTCCAGATCTAAGCCAGCATAATCTATGACTGGTTCCACAGCATATTGTTATGGGAAGCATTTATGACAGCATTCTGTGAATACCCCTTCCAGACCATTTTGCCAATTTCATTTGCCCAGTGTCCCTGATGATTAACATCACCATTATTATTACTTAATATTATTCAATAATCTCTAAGTATGTGTTGCTTATTTGTTTGTCCAGTGTTACAGCTATTAGTAGAGGGACAATAAACTGCTCCCACTAAGAGTTATTTTGAATTTTTGTTATTCCTGATCTTTTGTTATTCATCCATATTTGATTCTTTTTCTCTTAATGTCCTGAACCAAGATCCTTTTTTACTACAATCATTACCTGATCTTTTATTATCAGGGCCACTGCTCCTGATTTTCTATTCTGCCTGTTTTAGAAATGTTGGGTGCCCTAGAACATTTATATTTGAATTTCAGCCATGACATAACAAGTTCTCTAATGACAATTAAATTTCAATCATTTATCGTTATCTCTATAAGTTGACCGTATAAATGTGTTGCATGATCAGATATAGAACTTTGCAGGTTTTTCTGTTGTTGTTCTTTGCATGGACCTCGTACACTGACAAATTACTGCTGTTTAATCCTTAGCCCGTTGTTAATTAGGTATTGATCTTGACCTGTTTTAAATGGTGACCACCCTAATGGGCCATCTCTTCCTTTTCCCAGTGCTGAAGCCAAAGTGCTGTGAATTGAAAATTCATCGTTCCACTCCACTTGTTAGCTTATGTGTTTAATTCTGTAATCTGCTTGGCCCTACAGCAATTACTTTGTGGTTCAGATAACAGTTCAGTGCTTATCTTATTTGAGTTTCTACCTTTTAACTTGGACCCTCACTCCTCAAAGTCTTAAAGCAAAGCCTTATTCCTAGTTGCACCAGTGTAATATGTTTCTACTCGGACACCAAAAAAGTAGATCCTTTCCACAGAAGAATGGGCACAATCTTCCCCTTTTGAGTTAGCGGTAGAGAAAATGGCATGAGGGCATTCATGAAATACCTAATACCACAGGAACTAAGTTCTGGCTGGGAAGGCTCAAGCTTCACCTTCCTGATGCAATTTTGTGCTTGGGGTTTTATCTGTCCCAGTCTGGTGGTTATTGGGGGCACAGATAGAGAACAGGAATGTGGCCTCTGAAAACCATTCCTTTGCATTTGCCTGTGTCTCCTCACCACCCCAACTCTGTGATTCAACCCCTTCCGCACGAAGAAAGTCACCTGGTGTGCTAGACCTTGCTGCCACTGTGCCCCCATCCGCCTTGGCTTCTGAAGCAACATTACTGCCCACAGAGGGAAGGGGCATCATTGGGTAACCACTTAGGTGTCTCAGGCATACGAATTTGGTGGCTTTCTCATTTACGGTATTGGGGAGTGTCCTGCCACTGAAAAAAATTGGAAAGCCTTGATCCAATGTCTGTAGCCCGAAGAGATGTTTTTAGTTCAGGCATTGGGCAAGCAATGCAATCTTTGGAAATTCCCAGTCAAGGCTGCGAGAACAGTATCTATTTAGTGATTTTGTTGTATACTGTCAATGCCACATTCCTTTTCATGTTCCTCCATATGAGTGGCTTCCTGAACCTCACCGCACCTGATGCAATGCTCTGTGCAGGATTTCAAGTCAACTGGACACTGAAAGATTGGTATTCCTTGGAGTTCTCATATCATTTCTCATTGACTTAGGAGTCCACAGAGCCTTATGCTCATCAGGGAACATCCCACTATTCCAATCGTCACATTATTACAACCAGATCTCAGGCAAGGCACCCAAATTTATTACGGTTCCAGACATGATACCCCAAACTGTTAGACTTTTGGAAAGGTTACCCTACACCCATTTTCACTCCCTCCTCTCAGTTACTCGAAAAAACATGGTTAATTTAAGAACTTTCCCTTGTGGCTACCTTTATCCCAGATCCAAATGACATTATGTTTTAAGAAGAGCTAAGTTAACCAGGCTCATTTTCAAATACTAACGGGTGAGTTTATTAATGATTGTATGTGAATATTTAGAATTGCAACACGCATGCACACAGATTAGAAATAAGATGTGAGTGTCCGCGGGATAAATGTTATTAAAAATGGTATTCATATCAGTTTCTTAATTGTTCAGGAAGAATGCATAGTTGAACGTTGTGGTCGTTGTAGTAGAGGTTACCAGTAGTGAGGACATTGGTAATTGGACAGTGTGTTTCACATTCCTTAGCTTTGCAGATTGTTGGAAATTCTGTAGCTTACATTCCTTTTGACTGTGATAGGAATCTAGCATTCAGGGTGAGCGAGGGCCCTCTTCTTGTCCTGCTTCCCTTGTTGCTGGCTTATGCTAGCTAGCCTGTAGCACTCAGAATGATAGACAGCCTTTACCTGCAAGATAAGAGCAAGAGGTGATAGTATTTGACTTTGCATTTCACAGCATGTTAATGCTTAGACCTAGGCTGGTGCACACAAAGAATGTTCAGTCCAACTGGCACACTTCAGTGCAGTTGAAACTGCCTTTTTAACCCATGTTAACCTGATATTTTAAACTCTGTTTGGTGTTTGGGATATAATGCACGTTGGATGATTTGCTGCTGACCAGGGGATTGTCAACTCCTTGTAATCTTTGCAATCACAAGAGTTCCCATTAAAGTCTGTATGAAATTTATTTGATGCCTTTAGTTGTTGTATTCCAGTGGCCCCAGACTGAAGTTTTGCCAATCAGGTAGTGAATATACATCCACAATCATTTTTATCTCCGTAACAGACCTTTCTATTTAAAATCTATTTTGGAATTAAATACTAAAAATGCCCACATTACTTTGGGGTTTTGATCTGTCATCATAACAATGAGCCTTCATTTATTTCTGCCTGGAGGTGACAACCTTTATCTTCTAGGTGCATGAACAGTTGACATCTTGAGAGGCTGTATTTGCCACCTGCTGCTGCTTAGAATGATGTGGACACTCCAAAATTGGTATCATTGGTGCAAACTGGTATAATTACTGAAATTATCGCCTCGGCATGAGGCTCCAAGTTGTGTTGCAGGAGGTGGTAAAATTCTGTTACTGTTGTCTTGATGAAACATGGGTCCCTGTAGCTTTGTTCCATGAGGAGATGCAGGTATAAGAGTGCTCTTGAGTAACTCGGTGAGTAGAGATTCTGTGGAGAGGCCTCTTCATTTTGGCAGGGCTTGTCCTCTCTGTAGCTTCTGCGGCGTTTGTGGGTCACATTGCAGAACCAGGTATTTTCCAACTATAGCCCCCATGCCTGCAGAGTTGAGTTACCAAATTCTCCTGTCCCTTTAAATGGATTTTAAATTCACCATCAGATTGCCAAAAAGGAGTCATTGCGTTTCAACCAGTTTTGGCACAGCAAAAGTGAACCAAAAGCACTTCACCTATGATTTGGAAGCTTGACCCTTTAAATAACACTGATGTGAAGTTCCCCATAGTACCAGGATCATGAGCGATCAGCACTTGAGTTCAGTGCAATTGCGAGGTCCAGGTAATGAAACGTGAAGCATGAACATTGTGCTTACGTTTGTGCCTTTTTTGGTATGAGACATAAAGTGGACAGCATGAGCACAGCTCATGCTATTTTGGCCTTCAGGTCTTCCATACCATGAGCACCAGTAGCACACAGAGATCAATTTTGCAGCCATTATGTATAAACACTGCATGAGAGTGAGACCCTTCCAATCATTGGTCTCTGTCAAATTGAAGAAAAGCTATGCTTCTGAAATTTCCCTTGTTGTTTTACAAACAGATGCTTCTAATTTTCTAATAGTACAGCACATTTTGACTGCCAGTCATCATTACATCATAAGTAAGGAGCTTTGTAAACTCCCTTGAAGGGATACCAAGCTAATCAGCATCCACTCAGAGTACAGAAACAATCTAGTCTCTCTTGGCCGGAGTGCGGAAGTGCACTTTTTAATGCCATATGATTCAAACGCTGATGTCAACATTATGAAATCGCTTGTTTAGCCATAATCAAGATCAGTGAACATCCATTGGCATGTTTATTTCTATGGAATAATGCACTTTTTTGTTCCTCAGGATCTGTTTAAGCTACTTCTCTCAAAACCAGCTCTGCCGGTTAAGAATTGTGCATGATTACATCTGGTAGTTTTTGCACAAACCTTATGAACCTATAAAACATTCCACATGTCAATACAATATGTCAGTGGCACTCCCATGGGTAGATTGTTCAATATGTCTTTCAAGATTCGAAAATAAAAGTGGCCAGAAACACATGGATTGATAAAATAATACCACATTTTGCACTTGCATTTTAAGTATATTAAAGATAAATTAAACCACCTGTTTCCATGTTGGGACTGTTCTCTTTGGAGAGAAGGCTGAGAGGAGATTTGATAGAGGCTTTCAAAATCATGAGCAGAACGGACAGAGTAGATAAGGTGAAGCTGTTCCTGCTCGTAAAATGAACAAGAGGGCACTCTTCCAGGCCCTACCATTAATTGTGTAAGTCCCTTAATGGTAGGGTCCTGGGAGTGTTGCCGAACAAAGCGACCTTGGATTGCAGGTTCATAGTTCCTTGAAGATGGAGTCGCCCAGGTAGACGGGGTGGTTATGGAGGCATTTGACATGCTAGCCTTCATTGGTCATTGCATTGAGTACTGAGTTGGGATGTCATGTTGCAGCTGTACAGGACATTGGTTACGCCATTTTGGGAGTATTCTGTTCAGTTCTGGTCTCCCTACGATAGGAAATATTGTTGTGAAACTTGAAAGAGTTCAAAAAAGATTTACTAGGATTGCTGAAATTGGAGGGTTTGAGCTTTAGGAAGAGGCTGAATAGGCAGACGGCTACTTGCCCTGGGCCACCAGAGACTGAGGGTTGACCCTTAGAGGTTTGTAAAATCATGAGGGGCATGGACAAGGTGAATAGCCAAGGCCTTTTTCCTAAGTTTGAGGAGTCCAAAACAAGAAATCATCGGTTTAAGGCGAGAAGGGAAAGATTTGAAAGGGACCTGAGGGTTAATTTTTTCAGGCAGGATGTAGACATGTATGGAATGTGATGCCAGAGGAAGTGGTGGAGACTGGTCGAATTACAGCATTTAAAAGGCATCTGGATGGGTATACAAATAGGAAGGTTTAGAGAGATATGGGCCAAATGCTGGCAAATGGGACTAGATTAACTTAGAGTATCTGGTTGTGTGGATGAGTTGGACTGAAAGGACTGTTTCCGTGCTGTACAGCTGTATGACTCCTGACTCTATTTAAAGTGATGTGCAAAAGAAGCAAAGGTGATGTGAGAGCAAAAATAATACTCTTCACACAGCAATTAGGTAGGGTTTGGAATACACTGTATGGAAATGTGGTGAAGGCAGGTCCAATTGACGTATTCAAGAGGGCATTGGATGGTTGTTTGGATAGAAATAATGTGCAGGGGTTTAGCGAGAAGGCAGGAGACTGGCACTGGGTAGTGAAGGGTCAGTGCAGGCACAATGGGCTGAATTGCCTTCTGCAACATAACAATTCTGTGATTCCATGGGATTTTCTTTAAAATATTTTTCGTCTAGTTCATGATTATTTTTCAGAAAACACTGTTTGGTTTTAGCGAGTTTTAAGAAGATTTGTAGCTCAGGTTGAGGTTCTGGATGTGAGTTTGCTCGCTGAGCTGGAAGGTTAGTTTTCAGATGTTTCGTCACCATTCTAGGTAACATCATCAGTGAGCCTCCGACGAAGCGCTGGTGTTATGTCCCGCTTTCTATTTATCTGGTTAGGTTTCCTTGGGTTGGTGATGTCCTTTCCTGTTCTTTTTCTCAGGGGATGGTAGATTGGCTCCAAGTCAATGTGTTTGTTGATGGAGTTCCGGTTGGAATGCCATGCTTCTAGGAATTGTCGTGCGTGTCTCTGTTTGGCTTGTCCTAGGATGGATGTGTTGTCCCAATCAAAGTGGTGTCCTTCCTCATCTGTTCGTAAGGATACGAGTGATAGTGGGTCATGTCGTTTTGAGGCTAGTTGATGTTCATGATGTTCACTATCACTCGTATCCTTACATACAGATGAGGAAGGACACCACTTTGATTGGGACAACACATCCATCCTAGGACAAGCCAAACAGAGACACGCACGAGAATTCCTAGAAGCATGGCATTCCAACCGGAACTCCATCAACAAACACATTGACTTGGAGCCAATCTACCATCCCCTGAGAAAAAGAACAGGAAAGGACATCACCAATGCAGGAAATGACATCACCAACCCAAGGAAACCTAACCAGATAAATAGAAAGCGGGACATAACACCAGCGCTTCGTCGGAGACTCACTGATGATGTTACCTAGAATGGTGACGAAACGTCTGAAAACGAACCTTCCAGCTCAGCGAGCAAACTCACATCCAGAACTGTTTGGTTTGTTCTCAATTTAGTTGGTCTGAAGATTTACAAAAAATGTCTACTGACTCAAGACTTACTTGAGATCTTAAACTGCATAATTTATATTGCAAACCTCTGGTGAGCAGGTGGTTTTTATCAGTACAATGGTTGGTGATACCATGAAGTCTCATTCCATGACATTGATAATTTGTTGCTGTAAATCTTGTAAACTATTTCACTTAACAGGTTTCATATATTTACTGCCATATTGGAAGCTCTAGTCCATGATGAATCTTCGCCATTGGGGAATGCAGAAGAATATTGGATGAACAATAGATTTGCCATGGTGTCATAGATGGTCAGCTTCATGTCGATGAGGAGTTACTAAGAATGATTGGATTTCCAAAATTTGGCACATGTATGCTCAGACTGGAAAACCTCATATTTTCCTGCGTCGTCATCATTAGTATGAAGTACACGATCATTGTTTGATCATTCTTTGGAAAAGTCTCTTCACTAACAAACATCAAAAAAGCTTTCATTAGATAGACATCTTCAAGAGCACATATCAATTTCACTGGCCACACTAAGGTTTTTGATAGAAAACTATTGACCTGAAAAAATGGCACTTTTTCTCCAACAATGCTACATAACGTGGTCAGTGCTGAATTTGTGGCTTTTCTTTGCAGTTTCTGATGAAGAAGTGCTTTTAGCTAATTTATCTGGAGTATGGATCTGCTGCATGATACCACATGGAAGGAGTTCAACATATTTCTCATTTCATCTTCCATTCGTTCTGTGGGCCTGAAATTAACTACTGGTTGTGGTTTAGGCGGGGTTGCATAACCAAAAAAAGGCAGGAGTAAGTAACTTTCCCACAGGTCCAGAAAAAGATCATAAGGTCTTATATGTGTAGAATTAAACTTAATAACCTCACTCCACAAGCAGTACTGTTAAGGTCAGCCCTTCATACTCCTCTTCAGCTGTGACTTTCCCAAGAACCAGGATCCTCCCCTTGCAGGCATTAAAATTAAAAGTTAAGTTCAGGTGGAGGGCATGTAGTCTCGTTCGGAGGCTTAGAGACCGCTTTGTAGAGCATCTGCGCTCTGTTCATGACAAACAACAACGCCTTCCAGCCGTGAACCACTTCAGCTCCCCCTCCCACTCCCTTGATGACGTCCTTCCTGAGCCTCCTCCAGTGTCACAATGACGCCACCCAGAAACTGGAGGAGCTGCATCTCATATTCCACCTTGGGAGCCTACAACCCAATGCTCTCAATATGGACTTTACTAGTTTCAAAATCTCCCCACTCACGGTGACATTGCCAGTCCTTCCACCACCAATGTTTAGCAGCAATATTGTGTACCATCTACAAAATGCACTTCAGAAATTCACCAAAGATCCTCAGAGAACACCTTTCAAACCCACAACCACTTTTATCGAGAAGGACAAGAGCAGCAGATACACGGCAACACCAACACTTGCATATTCCCCTCCAAGCCACTCACCATCCTTACTTGAAAATATATCACCATTCCTTCACAAACCCTCGCGCTTATCCGCGCCTCCTTGACCTATCCATCTTCTCTCGCACCTATCCGTTCCTCCCACCTCACTGACCAATCCCCACCACTCCCTACCTGCACTCACCTATCACCATCCTACCCACCTTCCTCAGCCTCACTCCTCCTCTATATATTCCAGAGCTCCCTTGTCCTCCCGCCCCCGCCCCACCCCACCATTTCTGAAGAAGGATCCCAACCCGAAATGTTAGCTTTTCTGTTCCTCTGATGCTGCCTGGCCTGCTCCACACTGTTATCTCTGACCCCAGCATTGGCATTTCTTACTATTTGTTTATCAGGTTGTGAGATGAGGTTCCCAACAATAAAGTTCGTCTGACTGGAAATACAATCAACATCCAGACAAATGCACTGCTTTTAGAGCTGGCCGCAGTGTCCGTTACGAATAGTTGACGTTGAAGGCAAATGTTTTCCTGGTTGTGGGAAAGCTAGCTGTCATTCCTGTGGCATCAAGTCACCTCGGAAAATTAACTTGGATGGAACTGATGATGTGAGGGAATCACCACTTGATAGTCAAGTGATGCTGTGCTGCCCTGTATACATTCTCAATTTATTGAAATTTTATTTTAATTAAAAACAACAAAATTACAGTACAAAGTGAATTCAATAATCGAACTTTCTTAAACCAGGCTATCCTATTCTATAACTGGCAAAAGTCTTGGAAAACCTAACGAGAAAAGCTTTTGATAGCCTGCCAGCCTCACCAGGAGGGGCCACTATATATATCCACTCAGTTAACCACATAAATATATAGTCAGCTTGTTAGTGTGTGAACTAATCATTTCATGCTTAAATGCAAGAGACAGGCTAGTTTAATTAAACTTGATTATTGAATAAACAATGTGCTGCTCCCTGATTTGATACTCAGATATTTATGTAGCTTGGGCCAACATTGCCTTACTCCTGTCGCATGACAGTCAGGGAAGGAATAGTGATAGAATTGCCAACAGAGCTCGGTGCAGTCTACAAACTGATGCTACAATTCTAGGAATTCTAGGAATGCAAGAAAATTTTTTTGGAAGAATCACCTTAATGGCCATCGTAATATTGTTGAAATTAAAAAAAAAGGTCTTTCCAAGTCATTCTGTTTCTGTGTTTTGCCCTTCTGGCATATCATGTTGCATCCCCTGTCTGAGAAAGTGGAAACAGCTTTTGTGCTATTGTTTCTGCTGAGCCAGTTATAAATTATGCAGGAGTAGTGTGCAATTAATTACTTATCCAGTTTTCTGCCACTTGATTGATGACAAGAATACCAGCCTAAACCTGGCACCTCTCTTTAAGTCACTATTGCAGTTTGAAACATGCAATGTGACGCCTTCATATATGTGGAAAAGCTTTTAAGAGGAAGGATGCAATAAGCAGAAGCTATAGTGCTATAGTTTGATCAGAAACTGTTTATACTTATAATTCCCAACTGACCACAACAGAATTGATTTGAACTTTCACCAGTTGTGGAATTAAAACTTTGCATGATTCTCCAGAGCAGCTTTCTTTAAATCCCATATATTTTAATCCAATCTACGCCTACTCATCATGAAGAACACAAGTAAATACTGTCAGTGCTACAAATGCTGGTTTTCTGTCTGTCAGTTTGGCAGAGATGATGAGATTGAATGAATTCCTTCATTGTTATTGCTTCTGAATTAGCCTGGTTGCCTCAGTTATCCATACCCCTTTCTGTAACAAAGTCTCTCTTGGTGCATTCAACCTCAGTCTTCTCTGGATAGTTTTGTTATTTATTCATGGAGTATGGCCTTGCAAGGCCATGATTTTCTTCTTGCCCCTTGATTGAATTGAGTAGCTGTTGGTAGGCTGCTTTCTGGAACTGTCTTGGTTTTCTGGTAAATACAGTCTCAGTGCTTTTAGTGAAGTAGGACCAGAATTTTGACCCAGCAATAACGAAACACTGGTGATCTGTCTAAGTGAGGATGGCATGTGACCTAGAAGGGAGCTCATGAGATGATAGTATTCCCATCACTCAGCGGTCCATGTCCATGTACATGTCCGTGTACCGTGATCTTGTTCTGTGTACCTATATTTGCAGGACTGTGAAAGGTATTCTGCCTTTTTTGTTGAAACATGTCCCAGTGTTTATATAAACATTGTTTCATGCCAAAGCCATGTTCATTTTTAATTCTTAACGGACACTGTGGCCAGCTCTAAAAGCAGTGCATTGTCTGGATGTTGATTGTATCCTTAATTCTTTAATTAATTTTTTAATTCTTTGCATCCTTAAACATGAGGATTCTTCTCAATCAGTTGATTTCTGTCACATGCCACACTTGTAATTTCCTTGCAGTCAACTCTGGGTCAACAGAACACTAACACGTCTAACCAGGCAGCATCTGGAGGAAAGGAGAAGTCTTGCTGTGTTCTTCCAACTTCCTGTCTGCCTACCTTGGATTCCAGCATCTGCAGTTTTATTTGTCACTACCTCATCTATCTTTGTGTTCATGTCAGCGGAAAATAAGATTTCGTGCAATTTCTCCTTTTACTTTTGTAAAAATAGTTTTGTTTATTTACCAATTTAGAAATAACTGAAGGCTGGTTGAATAAATGCAAAATACTGTTGCTAGAAATCTGCAATGAAAACAGCAAATGCTGGAGAGCCTCGACAGATCTGGCAGCATCCAGCAGGGTTAACGTTTCAAGTCCAGAATGACTCTTCTTCTCCAGCACTCCCTGTTTTCATTTGAGGTTTGATTGATGACATTTAAGTTTCTGAGTCAGAAGGCTGCAAGTTCAAGTCCTGCTCAAGACTTGAAAATAGTTTCTAGCCTGATACCTCATTGCATTTGAGGCAGTGTTAAATCAAGGCTCATCTCCTTACTTGTGAACATAAACTGAAGCAGAGCAAGAGGAGCAGTGTGCTGGCTAGCGTTTATCCATTAATCTACACCACTACAACAAATTATCTGGTCATTGTCGCATTTCTGTTTGTGGTACCTTGTAATGCCCAAATTGACTGCTGTATTTCCTATAATACAACAATGACCCATGCCTCAAAATGTACTTAATTGGTTATAAAATGATTTGGGATGACCTGAAGTTGCTAAACATACAAAGAAGGAACAAAGTTGGGCTTTTGAGCCTGCTATGTAATTCAATAAGATCATGGCTGATCTGACATCAATCTCAACTCTCCATTCCTGTGTACCTCTAATAATCTTTCATGAACTTGGTAATTAAAAATCTGTCTACCTCTGTCTTAAAAATATTTAGAAGATTCTGCATCCACTGCCTTTAGTGGAAGGCAATTCCAAAGACTGTGAACCCAATGACAGAAGAAAACGTTACCTGGTCTTATTTTTAAACTGTGATCCCTAGTTCTAGATTCACCTGCTAGAGGAAATATCCTTTCAACACCCACCCGATCAAGTCCCCTTAGATTCGTATGTTTCAATTTAGTCACCTCCAACTCCAGAAGATACAGCCCAGCCTCTCTACCCTTTCCTCATTGGGCAGTCTGTTTGTTCCAGGAATTAATCTAGTAAACCTTCTCTGAGCTATTTCTAATGCATTAACATCCTTCTGCAAGTATAGTGATGAGTACTGACAGCAGTAGTGTCATAGAGTAATACAACATAGAAACAGAACCTTTGGTCTATCAAATCCATGCTAACTACCAGATATAGTCTCACCAATGCCCTGTATAACTGAAGCATAGCCCCCTTACTCTTCCATACAATTCCTTTTGAAATAAATCGTAACATTCTATTAGCTTTACTGCGTATGTGTGCTGGACTTGTATGCTAACCTTCTGTGATTCACACATAGATCTCTGCATTCTCAGACCTCTGCAACCTCCCATCATTGAAATAACATTATTTTTTCTGCCAAAATGGACAGTTTCACACTCTTCCACATTATATTCTGTTTGCCAGATCTTTGCCTATTCATTTAACCTATCTATATTCCAGTTACATCCTCTTCAGAACTCATTTTATGACATACCTTTATGTCAGCAATAAATTTAGCTACTGTACCTTTGGTCCCTTTATCCGTTCATTTAAATAAATTATAAGAAGTTGAGGCCCTAGTATCAACACTTAAGGCACATTGCTTGTGAAATCCTGGGCCAGCCTAAAAGGACCCATTTATACCAGTTGCCTGGTTTCTGTTAGTCAGCCTATCTCTTATCCATGCTGATATGTTATCCACTTCACCATAAACTTTTATGTTTCGCAGTAATCTTTCATGTGGCACTTTGCCAAATGCTTTCCGGAAGTCTATGTACATTACGTCCATTCGTTCCCCTTTATCTACAGCACAAGTACTTCTTCAAAGAACTCCAATACATTAGTTAAAAATTATTTCCATTTGACAAAATCATGTTAGCTCTATCTGATTATCTTGAACTTACCCAAGTACCTTGTTATTACATCTTACTTCCCTGGTAATCGTATTTTTCTTGCATCCCTCCCTTTCTTTCAATTCCTGATTGACAGCTATTTCCAGGGTGGAACTATGTAAAGACGAGAGTTTGGCATAATAGTAATGTCACTGGATTAGTAACCCAGAGCCCCAGATTCATGGGGACAATCCCACGACGGCAGAGGCATAAAACTTGAATTCAATAAAAATACAGAATAGAAGGCCTAGAGTAATGGTGATCATGTAACCAATGGTAATAGTAATCAAAAATCCATCTGAGTGACTAATATTGTTTCGGAAAGGAAAGCAGCCATCCTTGCTTGGTCTGGCTGTGTGATACACTTGATCCACAGTAACGTGGTTATTTCTGAACTCTCATTGTCATCATATGTAGTCCTTCAATCACAATTGTAACTGATCAGTAGCTGCTTCTTTTGTATAAACTCAGTTTTGGCTAAGAGAACTGATCTGTGAAACTGAAGGCCTTCTACCGTTGTGTGCATGTAAGAAGGTAGGACTAGGAGTAGTTTATTTCGTCCCGTAATATGTTCTACCATCCAGTCTGATGATGGCAAATCTGTGATCTATCTTTGCTCCCATGACCTTTAATACATTTCTTAACAAGAATACAAATCATTTATGAATATAGTGAGAAGTTGAAGCTGCAGTGTCGATGTTTGACAGCATGACCAGTCACATCCTGCCAATTTGGATACATAGCCATTATTGCCAACTTTCTATTTTTTTTACCCCCTAAGCAATTTCCAACCAAACCAATTCATAGTCCAGATTGTACAATTCAAAATCACGCTGTACTCTGCTCTCCATTACTCTGTCCTCTTTTAGGACACATCTTAAAACCAATAACCACCAATTATTTCCTTAAACAGTTTGTTTTTCCTTTCTCCTATGTAAAGTGCTTTGACACATCTTTTCATTTTAATGGTGGTGCATCAAGTCTTCCACCTTCTCCCCGTTCATTCTTCTCTTTAAAGAATAACTTTTGTTGTAACTTTTATTGATCCATCTTAAGGTTGTAATAAGCCAGTGCATAAGTGCAAGTTAGAAAGATATATATGTGAACTAACTGTTAATAAGGGAGTTTCAGGATTTTGGAAACTTGAAGGAAGAATATATTTCCAAATCCGAGAAAGTGTAGATTGGAGAGGATCTTGCAGATGATGATGTTTCCTTGTGCCTACTGCCTTTGTTTTTTTTTCTATGTGGTAGAGGTTGTCTGTCAAGGCAGCATTGCTGAATTGCGAAAGTGCATCCTTTCCATTCAAGACTAACAACTATTGGATATTCCAAACACCTGCATTTCAAGTCTTTTTTTATTAAAAACTTTCCGTTTAAAGTTAAAATCCTACCAGGTGTACTGTGTTAAAGTATTACCTGAGGGTGATCATTAAAAAGTTGCCTTTAATGTGTTGAAGTTCTGTTCTTCTTCCCCCTCCGCCACCTCTTTTTCCTGGCATTCATATGACTCGCGGCCTCATGACCATGACAACTGCAGACATGAACAGAAAGGTTCAACCTAATGGAGGCATGTTGTCTGTGGATACAGACTCAGCTTAAATTGAGAAAGATATTAACAGTTGCATACTCACAAATAACAATAATGACAGACATAAAATTATACATTGGACCTCTGAATTGTTTCTAAATGTATAATGCTGAATTCTCCACAACTTTTAAAATATACTAATTTGGGGTATAATAATAAATATGAAGTAATGAAGTGCAAATTTATGTTTTTAAATTGCACGTTACGGTTTAAATTTCCAGTCTGTATCGTGCAATTTAAAGACTTGAGTTGGTTAAACCCTGGCTGTGATGAATAAGCTGCTCAAACAAAAAAACTAAATAAATGGGCTGCTGAAATATATACTGTTTTATTATGAGTATTGGCCACATGCTTTCACTAATTTCAGATTGCTTTTTAAATGAAGGCAGAACAGGCTGCACAGTATCTATAAGGAACAATGATCTTACAAGCAAACAGAAAGCATTTACTCAGCACAAAAATGGCAAGAATACACAAGTCAGCAAGCAGTAGACATTAGCTGCAATGTTACACTGTAGGTCACAAGTGAAAAGACTAAGATCAACTTCTCACACACAAAATGAAAACAAATGCCGCAAGTGAAAACTCTATTTGAGTATTAGCTGCATTGCAATAAAGCATTGCATAAGGTGTGGTCAATAATAGTAAAATAGGCAAGGTTGCAAAACTGTTTGTGAATAAAGGTTATCCTCATTTTCATATGTTTCCTGAGAAATCAATGGGAAATGGTGACTATTAAACTGTGTATCTTTTATTTAAACAATCAACTCTTATTTTAAATTAATTGTCTTATTTCTTATTTTTTCCATAGGAGAAAGAGAAGAAGTATATGCTACCACTGGACAATCTGAAAATTCGAGATGTGGAGAAAACTTTCATGTCTAGCAAATATGTCTTTGCACTTTATAATACAGAGCAAAGGTAAGATTGCTAGGAAACGGAGTTTACATTTTTTATGGTTAGAATCAGGGGCTGGATATTACATGCCACAACTGTTGTGTTTCAGCTGTGGCAGAGGGCAGGGGTTGGGGTAGTGGGGGGGGGGGGGGGGGGGTTGGGTGTTGGTTGCTGCCTGGAACAAAGACAAGAAGAAAGGGGTCTCCTTTCTCCATGGGGGTTGCGGGGAGAAATACCCTGCATGCAAACGGCTTATTTCCAGCCTGTTGATTCACCACTGACATCCCTTCCAGGCCCCCTGAAATCTTCTGCCCCAGGCCTTTATATTTTCAGGAGTATATACACTTCTGAGGTTTGAGCAAATGCTTATTTTACAAAAGCTATGTTTGTCTCTTCTTCATTGCACAAAATGTGTTTGCTTAGAGAAGTTATCTAAACAGTGTCAAACATAGGGGTAAAAAAGTCCTTTTCAAATTGTTAAGTAAATTACATAGGAGGAAATTAGAGTTATATTGTCATTTATTTGCCATTTTGTTTTGAAAAAGTCCGTTTTCATTGTGTAATGAAAACCCACTGAAATGGCTCACTCACCCATCTAGACTTAACCTAGTGCAATAACTTAAGAAATATTTGCAATCTAGCATGTTGTTTAGTCTTCCGCAGTTGGTTAGCTCCAGAGCTGCTCACTGGCGCGATGAAGTTATAGCCAGGCTTTTGTAACATAGCTGCTTTCTGTGCAACCGACAACAGCGAAAAATTCCAATACAGTGGGATTGGAAAAAATTCAGGTAAGTCTGAGGAAGCATAAACATTATTCTATAAGAAAAGGCTTATTGTTCATCAGCTCCTAATTGATCCAGCAGTGTGTAAAGCTGTATGTCTTGTTTTACCCAATAATAAAGTCAATTTTCATACGATTTGATATAGTCTGAACTTTACATCCATTAGACATGCTTGTTTTAAAGCAACATCTCTATCTTACAGTATTAGAGTGATATAGTGTGCTTACGTGACCTTATAAAATAGCGTATTACTTGACCACCATCGAGCAGCACAACAGGAGCTTAATTAGTGCAGTCTCCATGCTTATGTGTTGGTGTTAACATGATTTGTCTGCTACGTATTGGGCAGTAAAACCAGAAATTTAATGTAACCAACATATTTTTTAAAAAATCCTTGATACAATATGCCTGAAATTTTGACTTAACAACTGCCTCCTATTGTACAGATAAATACCATAAAGATGGTAGAGCTGAATTGCTGATTGTAGTTGCTTGAAAACCTGTTGTTGCTCAATATGTTTGGTAGGTTTGATGCAATTGACTTTTATGGAATTGCTTCGCTATTTACCCGTTAAAGGTGACTGCCTATGATAAGTGTGGATGCTGAGTCCAGGCCAACATCCATAGCATTGAGACACTGACCACCCTTGATTGGCTGCGATGGGCTGGGTATGTTGCCCGCATGACTGTCACGAGACTCCCGGAACAGGGGCTCTACTTCCAGCTTTGAAGTGGCAGGCGAGCCCCAGCTGGGCAGAGGAAGCCCTTCAGTGATACCTTCAGAGCCTCACTGGCAAAGTGTGGCATTCCCACAGACACCTGGGAATCACTGGCCCAAGTCTGTCCAAAGTGGACGAGGAGCATCTGGGAAGGCATCGAGCACAGCAAGACTTGCCGTCGGGAAATAATGGAAGCCAGGCAAAAATAGCAAAAGGACCGCGCTGCTACACTAATGCCTCACCCACTTCACCCCTCGACCGTCACCTGCCCTGAGTGTAACAGAGCCTGCAATGGCCATTTCAGTCTGTACAGCCACCTACAGACTCACCCTGACAATGAGAGAGCCATCCTCGTCTGCAAGGGACCGCTAATGATGATGATGATGAAGGACACTGAGAGTGATAGGGATTGCGTTAATATTAAAGAAGTGGTAAGTTGGACTGCATTTCCTTTTATATTTGCTGTGTCAGATTTTGGACGCGGTGCTCAGGAATCAAACTTAGTCAAATCCGAGTTCGTCCACGAGGCTGCCTTCAGTCTGATGTTTATGAAAGGGCAGGAAATCAGCAATTACAGAATCAACAATAAAAGGATTATAAACCAATCAGAACATTCATTCATGTTTCCAGACAATTGCCACCAAATCAAAGTTAACTGACTCTCGGGAATATTAAAAATCTAACAAAAGAAAAACACCATAGATCTGAACAAATGCCAGGGTTTCCTGGCACAGGCAGTTGCTGGTAGCCTTTGATTTCAGTGCAGCGGCTTGGACATGGTCAGATGTTCAGTCGGGGTGCTCTTGGTCAGAGAGTCTGTGTCAACATATTTTGGCTCCACAGTGGCCACTCTGGGGAGTAATGCTAACACTTGCGAGGAGATGTGCAGTCATCACCAAGAGCTATGGGGCTGCTTGGTTCGGTTGCTTAAGGGGATGGATCACAGTCAGTCCGTGGCCTCTGACGGAGAAACACAAGGTGGGAGAATAGTGGGGATAAACTGAAGCAAGGAGACCGGAGAACCTATGCATGAAGATTGGGGCTACAGGCTGGGAGAAGCATGGGAAAATGGTTATTGTGAAGGAGGCAACTGTATATGTAAAGGAACAGTTACAGTAAAGCATGGATGGGAAAGGGGCCAAGTGAAAGGGGCAGGGTTTGTTCTTGGTCAGTCACATCCTGACTTCCAGAGAGAGAGAGAATGCAAGACCGCACCTGCCATGATCAACTCAAATGGTGGAGTCTGGGGAGGAAAGGTGGCCTGGTACAGACACATATAGACAGGTTGGATGTGAACCCCTTCACATAGGAAACAGAAATTTTCAAGCAAGTCACACCAGAAGTAATTTTAGAGCTTACTTTTGTCTTTATAAATACCTTTGATCCTTGCCTACTTTTAATCATTGTTTCAATATTTTAGCCAATAACTTTATAATTATTTACTTTAAATAACTTTAAGTGAGAGTTGGGCAATAAACTAACATGTGTATGTTAGCACATAAAGTTGTGCTGCTGGTTACTTTAAAATTGTAACACTCAAACTAAAACAGGGCTATAAATGAACTGTACACATTTGCAGCTCATTAACCACTCCTGAGGATAACTCTGTGGTTGTGACATAATTAGAAATAAACAAGGGCAATTCTCCCACCTCCCTGCCCCACCCAGCTCTCAGCAAGAGCAGAAAGCCCAGGGAGAGGGGGTGTGGTCAGCTGCTGAATGGTAGAAGATTGGAGGGATCATAAAACACGATGGGAGAACATAGGATCTGACAAATTTGCAAAGTATTTATAGCAGAAAAACAGCCCAGCTTATTTTTTGTTCTTTATTCTTTAATGGGATGTCAGTGTCACTGGCAAGGTCAGCATTTTTTACCCATTCCTAATTGCCTTTGAACTAATTAATTATTAGAGGGCTATTAAGAGTCAACCACATTGCTCCGTGTTTGCAATTACATAAAGGCCATGTCCAGATGAGGATGGCAGATTTCCTTCCTTAGAGGACATTACTGAACCAGATGGATTTTTTATAACAATCGATGATTTCCATCACTGAGGCTGCTATTTAGTTTTGGAATTATTTAAATTCCATGCCATGGGGGCATTGGAAGCCATACTTCCAGAGTATTAGCCTGTGTTATGACCTGAGTTGATTGTAAGACTGGACAAATCAGATCATAGAGTTAAACGTGGTTTGACAGATCATGAGTTTTATTTTTGCAGTTTCATTACCATTTGGACAGTCATTGTACATACTCACGTGAGGTTGCAAATGTTCTTTTAATAATGAACGCACGTTTATTACACACAGATACAAAAGACAGTTTAGAAAGACCTTAAAATAAACAGCAGGTTCAACCCTTTCCCTAGCAACATGTTTTACAGTTAGTCAATCCCAGTGAAGCATCACTTCTAACTTAACTCTGTAATTTCTCACCCTAATGAATGTTCTCTGTCCTTCAAGCATAGGAGAGATGGGAGAAAAAAGTAGATAAAAATTAGGACTCCCAATTAGAATGGTCGCATGGTGGGGGAGAGTGTGTAATTCTGGCATAATATTAAGTTATAAGAGAAATTTAAAAATGCTGAGTGTATTCTGCTGTGGTGATGAAGATGACCATGGCTTTGTTATACGTTTTAGAATTGAGGAAATGAGTGAAGAGAGAGAGATTGTTAACAGTGTGATGAGGTAACTGGGAATAGTTATTACAATATTATCTACCATTGATCCACAAACTGTATAAAATCCCAGTGAGATCACCAAAATGACCAATTTGCCTGCCTGTCTGGAACTCAGGAAAAAAGCAATTCACACCGGGTTTCTTCAGAATAATAAAGAATAAGTCTATTTATCTTAAAAAGGACAGGAAACAAAGGATTTTTAATTCATGCAACTTAAGTCAAACGAAGAGTTTAGCACTTACACTATAAATGAAGAAAGAATACAGAGAGGGGAAACAAATTTCGGAAGATCAAAAATCCAGACCAAAGGTTGGAAAATTATTTTTGTCTGAGTTGTTTTGATTTTGCAGTCGTGATTTGCTGTGGTTTGCAAGGTGACAGCCATTCTTTTATTCTACAGTTGATCAAGTGTGGTTAGATCCTCTCTTGTATGAATTTCTTCTACTAAGCATTCTTGTTTTCTCTGTATTTTCCCAAGAGTGGTGAGGTGGATGCTTTCTGTATGCAAGATATTGATTTTTTTCTTTTACTTTGCAGCTCTTGGCCTTTACATTTTTTTAATGTTCTGCAGCTCAACCAATTGTCTGGATGTTGTCAGGCAGAATTTCCTAACTGAAAAGATTCTTTGTACCATTTACTGTTGAATTCTACCTCTTGCTGTTTCCGTGTGGAATGTCGGAGGCTCAGGAGTGACCTTATAGCTGTTTATAAAATTATGAGGGGTATGGATAGGGTGAATAGATAAGGTCTTTTCCCTGGGTTAAGGGAGGCCAAAACTCGAGGGCCTAGATTTAAGGTGAGAAGGGGAAAGATTTAAAAGGGATCCAAGGGGCAACTTTTCCATGCAGAGGGTGGTGATGGTTTGGAATGCCAGACGAAGTGTTGGATGCTGGTACAATTTCAACACTTAAAAGGCATCTGGATGAGTATATGAATAAGAAGGGTTTGGAGGCATATGGGGCAAATGCTGGCAAATGGGACTAGATTTATTTAGAATATCTGGTTGGCTTGGACGAGTTTGACCAAAGGGTCTGTTTCCATGCTGTACAGATCTATGTAACTACATTGTGCAGTTCAGCACTTGGCTTTCAAATTTCCAAACTTTCCTGGCAAGCCAGTTATAGCAATCCAACTCTATTTCAGTCAATAATCCAAAATGGAAACACATACGTAGCCTCTTACAATAGTGAAAAAAGTGGGGTTTTTTTTAACAAGGTAATCTTAGAGTGGTGATTGGATCTGCTAAAGAGAAAGGCTGGGGAAAAACTTGCCATTATTGAGCCAGATAGGTGGCTGAGCCAAATGTGAACCAAATATATTCAAGGCTGGAATCTTTCGGCTTAACATAAAACAATGGTTCCACATTTTCCACGTTATTTGTAAAGAAGCTGGGGTTAAACTTGGTGGGGCGGGGTTTACAATGTGGCTCACTTACACTTGTTAGGATGTACATATAATCAGGACCTTGGCCTCTGCAAACAGAATATGACTAGGCAATATGACCAAGTTCTGAAAAAAGGTCACTGGACTGGAACTGTTAACTGTGTTCTCTCTTCACTGATGCTGCCAGACCTGCTGAGCTTCTCAGTTTCTTTCCCAGCAGTATAAGTTGTTCAGTTTGAAATTTGGCATTCTTGCATCTCTCGTAATGAGTACAAGACAAGCAGTTTCAACAACACGTCTTGTCTTTTTCAGCAACACAGAATTAAATATTGAATTTTTTATGAAATCTTCTAAATTGAGAATTCAGAACGTTTCATACAAATGAAATATGTCTCTGACTCATTTATAAAATAATGAAAAGTTATTGTTTTTGAGACATCAATTTAAAGAATTTTATCACAGAACTCTTGCAAATTTGTTTCCAAATGTATTAACTGGAGATGTAAATTGCTATCTGAAAAGTTAATTCAGCCCCTTTTAATAACCGTACTAGCTCTGACTCACTATGATCAATAGCAGAGAAAGAATTGCTAACAATTAATACATATATTGCATCCACAGTATGTTTATGGCTCTTAGATATCATATCCGCATAAAGCACCAACAAATCATAATTTAACAATTGGAGTTAAAAAAAATGCTGTCCATGTCTTGCTGATTTTCTGACCTTTTGATAACCTGGCCTTTAACCAAGAAGGGGAGCCAAACAGCTGGCAATCTGCACAGACTTTCAAATGCAAAATAATTAAACTTTAATTGACTTCAGGATGTGCCCATTTACACTAGTTACCCACGGGGAATACCTGAAAAGCAGCTTCAGAAGTACAGACCAGGGTAACATCTAACTATCTCAACTTTGCTCTAGACTCTGGACTACCCCATGAGCAATGTCACAGGAGTTCAGATTTTCTGTATAAAAAGAAGTTCCAACAACTCTTTTAGAATTGGAGTTGGGAACTTTTATCCCAGTGCATTTAATCTTAACACTGAAACTAATGAAAACAATATGTATACTCCTTTGCTTTTAAAGATATCTTTGTTCTCTTTCCAAATATGCAAAATGCCTTGTTTCCATTTCTTAACTGGTTTTCATTTGTTTAATTTTTCCTTACGTTCTTCTGTAGTTTTTTTTAAAGTCCTAAGTGCTAACCTGGATAATTCATTGTTGGAACACCTGGAATTGGAATTTTTTTTTTCATTTCCTTTCTCAGTCTGACTTTTTTTGAGTAATTTTTCTTGTATCAATGTTTATTTTAAACACCCACCAGATTTTCTTCTTTAGTTCTGCTAATCTGGTTTCACTAAAATCAAGTAGATTGTTAAAAAAAAACAATGCTAAGCCAGGCACTTGGCTTTAAATTAAGGTGGCTAGCATAGCAAATGAAAACCTTTCGCACATCCTTATTCTTGATTACCGTTCATTCGTGGACTCAGCATCTTATGACTAGGTAAATACTTGAAAGATAATTTTTCAAAATAAGGCCATGACAATTTGTGTATGTTCTTGTGTTCTTTTGCATTTTTGTAGCTATAATCAGATTTTGCAAAAATTTTCCCTAAAAAAAAAGGAAATTCTTGGCACATCACAGAAGTCAAATGGTTTTAATTTTTCCTCTTCAAACGGTCTAATTGTTGACAGATTTTTGTCCTCCTTGCATCATTGAGAGGACAGTGATGCCACAGCTACAGCAGAGGCTTATATGTTCTCACAGAGGGTCTTGCTTCAATTTGATCAGTTTCCTTTGGCCCTCAGAATGTAAGCCGTTAAATATACAGTTTGTTGCTTGAGCATTGCTCTGCAGCCTCGGAATGTTATTGACGAAACACAACTTTTTATTAATTAAATATGTAATTCACAGAAAATTGTGAGAAAATTACAGCGTTTGATTTTGATGAAGCATAATCATCAATGTTGGAGAGTGTATGCACAGGTGGACTGAATGGCCATTTCTGTTCTGAAGACACAGCACAGCCATCCCCTGTTTTGCACATCTAATGTGTCCCTACAAAGTGTCTTGCTTAACAAAAACAGCCAATTGAAATGCAGAGTGTGAGCTGGAGGAACACAGCAGACCAGGCAGCATCAGAGGAGCAGGAAAGTGGACGTTTTGGGTCGGGATCCTTTTTCAGCCTTTAGTGCGTCAGCAGTTCTTACTATCTCCTGTTGAAGTACACTTTTCCATACTAAAACGTATCATAAGAGTGAGTTGCACTCCTGATGCAATTTTTCCATCAAAAACCGATTGATTGACTTGAAACCTCCTGCTAAATCACCAATAAACTGAGCAACTCTTAGGAAAACATTTTGGGAACAATGACCATAATTCTGTAAGGTTTAAGTTACTTGTGGATAAGGATAAGAGTAGTCCTCGGGCGAAATTGGTAGTAGGCTAACTCCATCTTTGGGCAGGAACGAGCAAGTGTACGTTGAGGGCAGCTGTTTGAGGATAAATTCACATCTGGTATGAGTTCAAGACCAGCATGTTCCTGTGAAAATAAGGATAAATATGGCAAGATGAGGGAAACTTGGATGACAAACGAAATTAAGAACTTAGTCAAAAAGAAACAGAAGGCATACATAAGATTCAGGAAACTGAAGATAGAGTCCTCGAAGAATATAAAGCCAGCAGGAAAAACCACAAAGAAGGAGTTAGGAGCCACGAAAACATCTTTTGCAAACACATTTATACATATATAAGGAGCATGACAGAAACGATATGTCCACTGAAGGACAAAGAAGGGAATTTGTGCAACGAGCCAGAGGAAGAGGGTAAGCTCCTTAACAAATACCTCACATTGATATTCACAAAGAAGGGGGACATGGTGGATGGTGAGTGTTGGGAATGGTATGTTGATATTCTAGGATATATCAATCTAAAAAGGGAAGAGGTGTCGGGAGCTTAGAAAAGCATTAAGGTAGACAAGACCTCAGGACCTGATAGGATATTTCCCAGAGTGCTCAGGGAGGCAACTGATGAAATTGCTGGGACGTTGTCTCCTATGTAGTCACAAGAGAGACACCAGGGGACTGGAGAATAGACTACATTGTTCCTTTGTTTAAGAAAGACAGCAGGGATGACCTAGGAAATTACAGGTTGGTGACCCTAATGTCAGTTGTAGGGAAATTATTGGAGAAAATAATTAGGGATAGGATTTACTCATTTGGAAAAATATGGACTTACTAGAAATAGGCAACATGGCTTTATGCGGTCGTGCCTCACAAACTTGATTGAGTTTTTTGAGAAAGTGACAAAGATGATTGGCGAGGGCAGAGAAGTAGATGTTGTTTATAAGGATGTCAGCAAGGTTACTAATAAGGTCCTTAATGGCAGGCTGATACAAACGTGAACTCACATGGGACTTGTGGTGAGTGGGTAAGATGCATAAAGAACGGGCTTAGTCATAGAAGGCAGAGAGTAGCAGTGGAAGGGTGTTTTTCTGCCTGGAGATCTGTGACCAGTGCTGGGACCCTTGTTGTTTGTTAAATATATAAAAAAATTTGGAGGAGACCATAGGTGGTCTGATTAGTAAGTTCGTAGATGACACAAGGATTGGGGCAGCTGCGGATAGTGAGGAGGATTGCCAGAGGATACTGCAGGATATAGATAGGCTGAAGACTTGGCCGGAGAAATGGCAGATGGAGTTGAATCCAAACAAGTGTGAGATGATGCATTTTGGAAGATCTGATGCTGGAGGGAAGTATACAGTAAGTGGTAGAACCCTTAGTTTGCATCAATATACAGAAAGATTTAGGCGGACAGTTGACAGTTCCCTGAAAGTAGCAACACAAGTGGATAAGGTGGTCAAGAAGGCATATTGCATGCCTGCCTTCTTCATTCGGGGCATAGAGTATAAAAATTGACAAATCATGTTGCAGCTATATAGGACTTTAGTTAAGTCACATTTAGAATATTATGTACACTTCTGGTTACCGCTCTATCAGAAGGATGTGCAGGCTTCGGAGAGGGTACAGAAGTGGCCGACAAGGATGTTGCTGGTTTGGACGTTATTATGTGTAAGAAGAGATTGGACAAACTTGATTTGGATAGAATGGATAATTGCCATCTTTTTCCAGGGTAGAAATGTCCATTAGCAGCGAACCATTCCCCCAGACAGACATTTACCCACTCCTTTGTGTGTCCAACTGTTTGTCTTTGGGATCTATCTCCACCTATCATTTACTCTTGCCCCTCACCTCACCCAACTTCAGCAAAAATACCAATTTTTTTCCTAGCTACCACCAGTTCTGATGAAGAATCACTGGACTGGAAATGTTAAGTCTGATTTCTGTCCACAGATGCTGTCAGACCTATCGAGTTTTTATAGTGATTTGTTTTTTCTTCTGACTTCCATCAATGCAATTCTTTTGTTTGTTTTGTTGTAGAAATGCCCATTACTCCAGAACATAGGTTTAAAGTAAAAGGGGAAAAGTTTAAAGGGCATGTGAGAGGCAGGTCTTTTGCACAGGCAGGGGTCAGTGCCTGGAAAACACTGCCAGAGGAGGTGGTAGAGGCAGATACAGTAACAATGCTTCAGAGGAATCTTGACAGATACATGAACATGCAGGGAATAGAGGGTCATGGATTGTGTAGAGGCAAAAGGTTTTCGATTTAGAAATGGGTCATGTGTCGACACAAGCTTCAGGGGCCACAGGGTGTATTCCTGTGCTATCCCGTTCTTTGCTCCTGCTCCTGCTCCTTCTCATCATTTCCCATTCGCTGTGCATGTCTGCCAACCCTTCCATTCACTGACTGTCCAGACCTTGCAATTTGCCTTTTCTTTGTCTCGATCCTCCCACTTTCCCCTTTCTTCCCTTAACTCTCCTGCTTAATCCCTCCACTGGACAGTTAGAAATGGGAAGCAGCAAGTGGCTGAATAAGGGGGAGGGGGAGGGGGTGGAAGCAGTCGGTGAAGGGGTTGGGAGTGGGAGGCAGCAAGTGGGGCGGCTGAGGAAGGGAGCTGGAGATATGTTTTAAAAGAAGACTGAGCATGTGCTACTCAGAGAACTTCTCTTATATATAAACATGGAACAGTACAGTACAGCACAGCACAGGCCCTTTGGCCCACAATGTTGTGACGAACGTTTACCCTAATCCTAAGGTCTATTTAACTCCACCCCTACCTTATACTATCATCCATATGTCTATCTAGTAGCCACTTAAATGCCCCAAATGAGGCTGACTCCACTACCCTCTCCGGCAATGCATTCCACGCCCCAACCACTCTGAGTAAAGAACCTATCTCTGACGCCTCCCCTATATCTACCTCCACTCACTGTAAAACTATGCTCCCTCGGAATAGCTACCTCCACCCTAGGAAAAAGTCTCTGGCTGTCCACTCTATCTATACCTCTGATCATTTTACACACCTCCAAGTCATCGGGTTAGAATGGTCTTTAAATGGGCAATAGTCACAATGCTTGTACTTTTTTTAAAGTACTCCAACATAAAACACTCACATTTTGTTTTAAAAGCTAGTCAGTTAGATCAGGGAATCTCTATTTGTCCTGCCATATGCTTATGACATGTTACAATATTCCATTGTATTTCATAGGAGCACAGGAGAGGAAATATTACCACAAGCCAAAGAGTTAACTTTTAAGGAAAATCTTAAAGAAGAAGAGATAGATGAAGAGGTTTTAGGAGGGAATTCCAGTGCTAAGGGCTAAATGCACAGTCACCAAAGGTGGAGCTGTTAGAATTGGGAACAAGTAAGAGGCCAAAACTAAATTTTTGGAGGGTTGTAGGGCTAAAGAAGATTAGAGGAAGAGGAAGATAAAGCTAATACTAAGGAGAAATCTGCAGTCAAGGATAGTAACTTTAAATTCATAGCATTGTTGGATCATCTGTCAGTAATGTTCTACAAATGGTACATGGTGCAAATTAGGGTATTGCCTAGACAGTTTTGAGTGACCTGATATTTCTGGATTAAAGAACATGGGACACCAACCATGAAAACATTGAAATAGCCAAATTTCAAGGTTATCAAAGCATGCGTTAATCGTTCAGCAGCTAGTCTGAGACATGGCCACTAACATGCCCTGCTTACTGTCAAGCAGATCCAAGTCTATAAAAACCGAAATCACTTATAATTGAAAGATTATTGTTAATTGATAGAAGTCATGTAATTGATAAGCTATAAAAATGTAATTCTGGTGATAGGAAATGTACCTATATTAACTCTTAGTTGAACACTGAAATTAATTGATGGTCTGCTTATTGGGTGAAATGTTAGCCTCTACTCACATGCAAATCAATGAAAAGAGATATTGTTAAAACCTTCATTTTCACTTGTGTATGAGAAGATAAATCATGAAATATGAATATTATTTCCAAAAATAACACTTTATGAAGCAGTCATTTTAGGATATGAAATGTTGTGGGATATGATATATACATATCACCTTTTATTGCTTATCTTTGCACAATTATGATAGATTTTGTGCAGCTCTGCACCCTCATTAGAGACAAAGTATAAAGCAGAGAACATTGGGATGTTGATGTTTAATTTCAAGTATAAAGCCCCTTTTTAAAGATGTTCTGAATATTTACAAATCTACCGGTGTGCTGAATTACTCTATATTTGCAAACGTATGTTTTACCTCAAAAAAGACAGTTCTCAAAGAATTAGCCATCAATGCTACAGCTTATTTGAGTTCAGATGTTGATGAATGTTGTGAATTGTTTGGGCTGTTGTGGTGGAATTTCTTATAGTTGTCGAAATGTGAGCAGAATTTTCAGAGCCAGTTGATGGCTGCATATTGGTTTGAAATGAGATTAGTCTGAAATATCATTTCGTTCAGATGGAAGAATTCTGATTTTAAAATATATTTTTCTCAGCTTCATAATTACAGAACATCAGATAGGCTCCAAAAGCCAAAAGGAAGAGCTGTGCAAGTATAATAACATTAGGTTAACTTTGTGTAACAGAGATATTCGCTCTACTTAGTGCCGTCGTCACTTGACTAGAAATGAATTGAATTGAGTAAGACCATTCTGACTATCTCATGAAATGTCAATTAAATAAACTTCATTCAGTTTCTTCAGTTGTGTATCATGAAGAATTGCTACACTAGCTGGCTTTATCTTCACACAATTTATTTTTATAATCTTTAAGCATTATATGGACATTTGATTGAACTTATTTCAATATGGCGCTTTGTTTTAGTTACCCTTATCCTGGAAAATAAATTATTTCATGAACTCATCAAGTTCAACATTAATATAATTTCAATCAAAATTACATTTGATTATGGCAGTTAATGCTTGTATAATGTTTCATTGCAGTAGATTGCTCTAAACTGCTTATTGTGCCCTTCATTTTATCAAATGCAAAACTTTTGAAACTTCACTATTTCAAGTTTTACACTCAATCTGTTTAACTCCAACATAACCAAATGTTCCAAGACCAACACAATTAGTGTTTAACTGGGAAAAACTGAACAGTTTGGAGCGTTATAATATTAAGATAAGAGAAGACAAGGAGATGATCTGAGTAGAGGTTTTCAAAGTATAAATGAGTTGGACAAGCTAGATAAAGAGAGAAACTTTCCATTCATGGAAGGAACCAAAATCAGTGCCATTATTTCAAGAGAAAGACATTTCTTCATTGATTGAGCAGTTAGAATATGGAACCTCCTACAACAGTAGATAGCTGAGACTCGGATGCTTTCAAAAAGAAACTAGATTGGTTTGTCAGAGAAAACGGGGATTGCAGCATATGCTGGAAGGCTGAGTATGATAGATAGAATGGGAGGAGACTTGTGTGGAGTATAAATACAAGAACGACTTGATGTAATCTGTTTCTGACTGCTGTACGTTCTGTGTAATGTGGTAAAATTTGTACTTTTAGCTGTGTAACACACACAAAAAAGGAATGTGTACCTGCATTATCTTATTTCAGGTTCAACATAGTATACAGTTTCAATGGTATTTTCCAACTGTTCTTGCTTTCACCAGGAATGTTTACAAGGATTATCGTTTTTTGGAGCTTGCTTGTGATTCTCAAGAGGAGGTAGAAAGTTGGAAGGCATCATTTCTTCGTGCTGGTGTTTATCCAGAGAAATCCACAGTGAGTTGCTTTTTTTCAAAGAATGAATACAATATAGATTAGAATTTAGTTCCAAAGTGATTGAATTAGAATGAAATGAAAGTGTACAAATTTTACCTATACATGTTATGTCACTGTATGAATGTGCATGTGTACATCACATAATGAGAATACCAAATAAGTGAATTATTTTAATTATGTTGTCAGCATTTACTTGAACTTCTAAATTGTCATGTAGAAGTAGAAAAAAGCTATGGCCAAAAAACGTTCTCTTTGCATTTTCAAGGAAATAATGTAGTTTTTTCATAAGGAGTATCTGAATTTATCTCACCTACTAACATTGTTATTTGTTTGATAACAAAGTGTGAAGCTGGATGAACACAGCAGGCCAAGCAGCATCTCAGGAGCACAAAAGCTGATGTTTCGGGCCTAGACCTTTCATCAGGGAAACGTCAGCTTTTGTGCTGCTGAGATGCTGCTTGGCCTGCTGTGTTCATCCAGCTTCACACTTTGTTACCTTGGATTCTCCAGCATCTGCAGTTCCCATTATCTCTTGTTATTTGTTTGTTTGTTTTTAATGTAAAGCCTGTTTTCAATGCTGTAAAGCACACCACCTCTGTTTTATATCCGTTTGTACTCATCACTGTAGTTTTTGTTTTGACAGAAATCTTTCAAGAATGATATGTTCCATCGCAATAAATGCGTTTAAAATAAACTAATTAATGATAGCAGTTAACAATTTAGCATTTGTAGTTCTATCTGCATAAATGTTGGGAACATGATTCCCTAGTGCGGGTATTTTGAATGAGGAGACAAAGTTACAGAATAAAATGAGATTCATTTAAAACTGAGATGAGAAGGAATTTCTTCTTAAGAGAGTAGTGAATGCCTGGAAATTGCCAGAATATGCCAGAGATTTGTGGAGGCTAGATCACTGAATGTGTTTAAAGAGGGGGTAGATATATTTTTGAAGTATCGGGGAATTGAAGGCTATGAGGAGCTGGCATGAACAGCCTACTCCTGCTCCTACTTCTTATGTTCTTATCCCATCCCAGGTGTATAAGTATTGTAACATTATGACGGTTTGGTAGTCATATGCATTTAATTGATTTCTTTCACCTTATATATTTCCTTGTTATTTTTAGCCATTGTGAATCAGTGTTTTCTCAATTAGTAGATGGAAAGAAAATGGTGATGATGTTGGGATGGAAGTAAGGTCTGTTATTAGTTTACATTAGTAAATAAAAGCAGGGCGAGAACTATACGATGTTGAGTTCCTGCACTATTCCAACATAGTGAAACCAGTGATAGTCAAAACAAATACTATGAAAAGTTGACAAAAATCATTCACATCAAAATTTAGGATTTTTTTCACATCATTGTAATTTGCAATGGTCAGAAACTACCATAGAGTTAATTTACTAGTTTGTGTGTGTGTTTTTTTAAGGAAAGGGTAAATCTCTGAAGTAATTGTTCAGTCATAGTTCATCTTCTGGTTTGAATTTCACTATTAATGCACAGTTTAAAACAAAATGTTTGATGTCCATACTCCGATGTGAATGCTGAATAATTGACCACTTATATCGTGTGATGGTTTTAACCTTTGTGGGCTTAATTTAAATATTTCTGTTGGAACAATTTTGATGTAGTTTCTGGAATTTCATCTTGAGTTGTGTTCCCTTGGTGTTTGTTCTTTACTTTTTATATTTTACAGTATTTTTATATTTTTAAAGCCCTATTAGTTCTTCAAACTAAGGCCTAGCTTTCACATTTCACATGAGCTAATTTATCATGCTTAGTAATGGCTTGTGTAAGGTTGTGATGTAATGTAAAATGAAATGTTGCCAATGCTTTTAGAATTGGGCAATTATAGCACTTTTCTCATTACATTTCATATGAAACATAAAATAAATATTTCAGTTAAATAAAAATGATGTAACATTTTCAAAAGTTTAGTTGCAGCTCATTTTCTCAACATTATAATCTGTTACATTTTATTAAAAAAAACCATGCTGTTCAGCAGCTTATACCTCCTTTATGCTACTTTTTATTATAATGTATAAATAATTTTATAATTTCTGTAAACTGTTGCTCGTACTGTTTCACAAAGAGAAAGGTTACGTTGTTGGAAGTACTTGTTTATTATCAATAAATGAAGTAAAATATAAGTAAACAAAATTGTTTCGAATTTGGTAAATTGAAGTTAGAATGCTTCCGCTTGCTGTGTGGCATCACCAATTTTCCCTCTGGACAGTACTTCCAAGGAAATTGGCACTATTTTCTAGGTAGTTGTGGAGGTACCATGAACCTGCAAAGAGTCATTGACAGATGAAGTGCGTGGGCAAAGATTTAGCAGCTGGTTACTAATGTTGCTAAGTATGAGCTTGTCCACTTTGGTAAGAAGAATAGAAAAGCAGGGGGTGGGGGGTAGATTGACAAAGTTTGCCGCACGGAAGAAATTCTGGTGCTCCTAAGATGCTGCTTGGCTTGCTGTGTTCATCCAGCTCCACAATTTGTTACAACAAGTTGGCATACGGGTATAACAGGTGAATAAGAATACAAATGGAATATTGTCATTTATTGCAAGTGGAATATGAAAGCAAGGAAGTTTTGCTGCAGTTGTACATGATTTGTGTGGTACTGTGTATCATTTTAGTTTGAGCTGCAACTAAACATTTGAAAATGTTGCATCATTTTTATTTAACAGAAATATATATTTTATGCTTCATATGAAACATAATGAGAAAAGTGCAATAATTGCCCAATTCTAAAAACAAAATTGGTGACATTTTATTTAAGAAAGAATATAATTGTGTTAAAAGCTGCTCCAAGATGGTTAGATAGTTTGGGCCTGTATCACTTGGAGCTTAAAAGAATGAAAGGTGGTTTAGCTGGATGCTGAAATGATGTTCCCCCATTGGGGGACACTGGAACTAAGGGTCACTATTTAATAATAAAAGGTCTCCCATTTAATATGGAGATGAGGAGAACTTTTATTATCAAAAGGTTATAAGTCTGGTGGAATTCTCTCCCTCAGACAACAGTGGAGGAAGGATCATTGAATATTTCTAAGGTTGAATCAGATAGGTTCTAGAACACTGCGAAAATAAATTATTTAGGGGGTAGACAGGAAAATAGAGACCTCAACCATATCAGCCATGACCTTATCAAGTGGCAGAGTATGGTTCAAACAGCCAAACAGCCTACTCCACCTATTTCGTACATACTTAGTATAGTTTTGATTCACTTATATATATTCATTTGTAACCTTGATTACACTATATGTTCTCAAATGCATTTTGTAGCCAAGGAGTTTTTTTTCCACCATTGTGATTTGAAGTCAAAATATATTTGTAAGTCATATTTCATCCCACTTTTATTTCTCTTGTGCTCGATCACAGTTTGCCTGCACGTGACCCTCACTTCCAATTCATGTTTCATCTTTTGTCCTTTTTCTGCATAAATGTAAATACTAAACACTGAGAAAGTTTGTTATATTTTCACTATTTGCAGCTATGGTATGTGGAACTTATGGTCTGAGACGTATCATTTTGCCTGTCAAAAATGATACTAACATTCAATTTCATTATTTAAAATGAGGTATAGTCTCCTCTACTCCATGCAAACCAAAGACAAGTTGACTAACCCTTTTGCATGCTGTTTAATTCAGCTGGCAAGCTTGCCATTTGTTTGCTCATGTAAGTCTCCATTCCACTGTCACTCTGGCATCATTCTTCTTGGCCTCTTACACAATTCCTTTGAAGCTCAATGCAAGCTCAACTAAGAGCATCTAATTTTTCTGCTAAACACTTCACTAGCCATATCTTTGAAGTTAAAAACTTAGGACTTTAACTACTGATCCCTTGGACAGCAAATGCTGATAACAGGCTGGCTGCCTGAGAATCATTGAGAGTCAAGAATGAATGAGATGGTGATTTGCTGTGCCTATATCAGTATACAGCTGGTCGGTGGCCCATAGTTTAACTTACTCTCTTGTGCCACATTCATGGATCACAGAAGCCTTTTATCTTGTTGCCAGATCTTTAATGCCTCCATCCCCTCTGCTATTAAACTGTAACCATTGACATTTCTCTGGATGTATATTCATTTTGGCACTCATGGTTGCTTAACAATATCATCTTTTCTGATGTTTAATAAATCCTACCCCTCCCCGCCTTATCACACACCTCTATCTTTTTCCTGACCCTAACAAGAATTCCCACCCAACCCGCACAACAAATTTCTGCCTTTACCACAGCTGTAGACCTGAGTACATCTGTGAATCTCCAGCATCTCTAGGTTCTGATGAGGTGTCACTCACATCAACTTTATTTCTCCCTCTGTGAATGCTTCCTGACTTGCTAAGCAATTTTACCATTTTTTATTTTAATCGAAATTATTCAACAACATAAAAAAAATTCATAGAATCTGTGAGGGCTGTGGAGATAGTAAAACTTTGTTAGCAGTTAAAAATATACAGACATGTTGAGCCCATTGACTATATTCTTTGTCTGAAAGTTCTTGTATTGGACTCTGATACAGAGTAGACAGCCCGGGCCATATTTCTGAATCTGGATAAGCAAAATTATATTTAAATAATGCTATTTTACTCATAGCTGCCATGTGAACTTTGACCAGCTTACCTGACAACTAAACATCTTTAGTGGTGGTTTGAAACTGTGGATTTTAGTACCACTCTTTACTATATCACGCTGCATAATGAAATTTCTCCAATTCTGACTTCCTCACAAGGTGTCATTATACCTTAGATATCCAGGACCTCGGTTAAAAGTCATGTTGACCATTGGTTTTAAAATAAATATTTTTGACACAACAACTCTAAGAAAAAATATGCCATGATAGATGTTATTATAGTGCCTGACTTGTATTTTGTATGTGTTTTTGTTTCCTGCACAGCCTGAGAATGAGGAGACAGGTGCAGATAACTTTTCCATAGACCCTCAGCTGGAGAGACAAGTAGAGACCATTCGCAGCTTAGTGGAGTCATACATGTGCATCATTAATAAGACCATACGGGATCTTCTGCCAAAGATAATTATGCACCTTATGATAAATAGTGTGAGTTTTCCTCGTTGTACAATTCAAGCAAAATTGAACATGGACACTGCTTTACGGTGTATTCTATAATGAAGTTAACCTTTTTTAAAAAAGTTTACATATACATAATAATTGCTGCTTTTGCTTTGTAACCATAAAAAAAGTTGTCCTCCTAAATTGCTACAGAAATAGCTAACACATGTATTATACCTTGCTGAGTTATTTAGCTTGGGAGAAAGCCAAATCATTAACAATATCTAAAACATGCTTCTCATCAGGTTTCCATGAGCTCGGTTGTTTTTATTAGCCCAGTAAATGAAATGAATTGTCTCGCAGTCATTGAGGGAGAAGATAGATGGCTGGTAGCTTCTATAAAGTGGCATACATCAGTCAGTTGATTGATTGAACGCATTTAATCATCCAACAGTTTGTGATGATTTGATTTGTAGGAAATTGCAGGACCAGGATAGACTCTGCAATCCAACTGGCTGATCCCAAACAAAAAAGGTTCAAAGGTCATACAGTTAGATATCATCTTAACACATTTCTAACTTCAAAAATGTGTACTTTTTTCAATGTTATATTCATTGAAATCTTGTTATGCAATGGATTGTCTAAAATACTATTATTTGTAGAAACAGGGTCAATAAGAACTTTGAGGAAAAGATTTGAAGTGTCAGCAGTAATTCATGGCTGATCTGCTGAGTGTTTCCAGTACTTTTTGTTTTTGTCCCTAACTCTAGGAATCATTCCTCTTCACCAAGAAACTTAGATTGGGTTATCTAAACCTTGTCACCTTTGAAATTCTTCCCCATGTGCAGGGATCAAATTTGGACATGTTTTCTGAGAATTGATCCAGCAAAGTTTTATAGCTTTGTTTAACAATAAGAAAAATATTTTCTTTTATTTGGTTCCTTTCTGAAAGTAAATAATTCTACATCCATTTTTAAAATGTATGGTGTAACTGGGTGATTCAGCTTGATCTGGTCTATAGTTCATACTATATCTGCTACAAATGCCACATCAGAGTATCAGATAGAAGCTGAGCAGAGGTTTTGCATATCCTGAGCATAAAATATTTGAATTATTTCATAGATACAATGCCTGTCGCTGAAATTGAGATTGCATTGAATGAAATGATCTATAGCTTGCTATACTTTTAGAAAGTGGCTTTGAAAAGTTCTCAGGGCTAACACTAATGTGGTCAAATAGACATCAAGACATCTCCCTATTTGATACCAAACATATTGCAACTTAAAAAATCAGAATTATTTTGACCTATTTGTTCCTACCACATACTGAAATTTGTAGAAAGTTAACACTGTCTCGTGTGTCTTTGTGTTTTCTTGTTATTTCTGGTGTACTTGATGTATGGTTCGCTCCATGATTGGGTCTTCACCAATGCTGAATCAGACAAATATAGACTTTGAGATGCTAGTCAAAGTACTAAGTTAACCTTTTAATGTTTCTATATATGACTATATCATCAATTGATCAAATACCTAGACCCTGCATTTTCTTAAAAATTCCTGTAAGATCTGTCATTGAAAAATAATGATTGCAAATGCACTCAAACCATACTGCATCTAATTTAAAGTTTGCTGTGATCTTGATGCTGAAGTGAGAATTTGATTTTCTTTAATCCGTCTGTTTTCAGCCGTGCCTTGCAATCCTATTCTAAATTGAACAGCTGGGCTTATATCCACTCATTTACAAAGTCCATCTGCATCTAGCTCCATAGTATCAGTCACCGTCCATGATTTAGCACAAACTCTCATTTGAATGCCTTTGATACCTCCATACTCAATGTCTACTGGATAGTTTCTCATTGACCAGACTCTGCTGTTTTCATGTTATCCAAAATTGTGCTCCCTGCATTCCACTCACACTGATTTTTACCAGCTCAAGTTGACCCAATGGCTCAAAATTAAAATTGCTGTCATCGTGCTTGAATCCAACCTGCGCTTTCTCCCTCAAGTCTTTAAACTCTCAACATGTCTTAAATTCACCCTTATTATGATTTCAGCCTCTTCCACATTCATTCTCCATGCAGAGCAGGAGAAACTTCTTGCCAAAAGGATGTTTACAATGTAAACCTCATTATCAAAAGGAGTTTTAGAGATGAATAATATGGATACATTTCAGAGGAAGCTGGATAAGCACCTGAAAGTGAAAGGAAGAGAAGGATATTTTCTTTGGAATAGATGAAGAATGACAGGAGAGAGTTCATGTGGAATATAAGCAGCATCTGACCTATTGGATCAAACAGCCTGTTTCTAAGCTGTGAATTCTTTAAAAATGGCAGCCATGCTTTCAGCTGTGAAAACCTTCAAATAAACTGTACTACTTCTACACCTTCCTATTCCCTTTTCAGAAGCTCAAAATTTACTTCTTTAAATAAACTCTTTATTACATCCCCTAATATCTTTGACTTAATGTCCATTTTTGTTTCCTTGCACCACAGTGAAGGGCCTTGGGCTGATTTTTTATTTTAAAAAAACCCAAGTTGGAGTTACAATATTCTTTATCACTGATACATCTGGTCTATCAATAAAAGATAAAACTCCAAGTACGTTAGATGAACCTTGGAGTTTGATTTCCATTAGAGGTCAACTATTTAGACCCAGAAAATGTATATGTTTACTCTTTCTTTTCATTTGTTCATGGGATGTGGGTATCACTGACAAGGTCAGCATTTATTGCCCATGTCTAATTGCCCCTGAGAATGCGGTGGTGATCTGCCTCCTTGAACTCTATGGTGGTTCGTTACACCCACAGTACTAATAGGGAGGGACTTACAGGATTTTAATGTAGCAACAGTGAGCATTGTGCGTGGCTGGAGGTAACTTTCAATAGGAGCTGTTCCCATGCATCTACTGCCCTTGTCCTTCTAGTTGGTAGAAGTTGCAAGTTTGGAAGGTTCTCTCAAAGGAGCCTTGATCAGTTGCTGTGGTGCATCTTGTATATCGTATGCACTATAGGGTATAACCACACAGTACATTGCTGAGACCACAGGCCTGACAAACAATCAGCTTCGTAACCCTCAAGGCTCCTTAAAATTGAAAAGTGTAATTTGTCTGATTTGCTCTTCTTTGGCTATCACAGGAAAGAATGGTTGAATGGCCTCCAGTTTAAAAGCTGTAAATCATCTATACATCTTTGATTTGAATCATGGAATTTATGAGTCAAGTCTTTACAGTATTAATGGTGGTGCAAAATAGTAAGTTTTCTGGACTAAATCAGCTAAGATGGGGGACTCCATATTTCGATTAGTTACAGATGAATTGATTTGAGTTATGACATTTTTTTAACTTGTTTTTGATTTATTTATTGTCACGTGTATTTTATTACAAAATACAGTGAAAAGTATTGTATAGTGTCGCTACTCTCCAGCGCCATCATAAAACACAGAAAAATAAACCAAAACATGGAATATAAAGGCCGGAAAAATTAAGAAATAAAGAAAAAGTGTCCAACTTTACAATCCTCCTTGTTAAGTGCTCCATCATGAGCCATGGCCTGGGGGCCAGATGCAAGACCCCTTCGCTGTACCACAGCTGCCAGAATGGAAGTCACCACTCTTCAGTGCCATCTCCCCTCCACCATGAGTCCTCGCTGAACCGCGCTAGTTGAGATGCCACTGATGATGCCGGCGGTCCAAATTTGACACTGCTGCCGCCATGAGACTACTTCGGGCCTATCTCACTGATGAAGCCGCAGCTGAGCTTGTCGGGTCTGGCGCTGCACCCAAACCCACCTCCACTGCAGCCTCCATGAACCTCCGTTGGATGTCACTTGGAATCCAAATTCACCTCTGCTGCAGCATGAGTCAGTGCTGGAGCGGCCTTGTTGATGCAGAACCTCTGACACTGCCGCCACACACCCTCCGTTCTGGGCCCACTCGAGTCTGTGTGTTGGACCCACTCATCACCGATGCCATCACTGCAACTGAGCCTTTCAGCAAGAGGTAAGTAAAACAAAAGACAAAATAAGGAAAAGAAAAGAAATTCGCAAGGAGTGGACGAACCATAGAATGACCATAGAATCCCTGCAGTGTGGAAACAGGCCCTTCAGCCCAACAAGTTCACACCAACCGTCAGACCACCCCAGCCAGACCCATCCCCCTATAACCCACCTAATCTACACATCTCTGAACACTAGGGGCAATTTAGCATGGCCAGTCCATGTAGCCTGCACATCTTTGGACTGTGGTAGGAAACCAGAGTACCAAAGGAAACCCACGCAGACATGGGGAGAACGTGCAAACTCCACACAGACAGTTGCCTGAGGATGGAGTCAAACCCAGGTCTCTGGCACTGTAAAGCAGCAGTGCAAAGCACCGAACTACTGTGCTGCCAAGTGGCAGGATCAGAAGCCCAACTGTACTAGCATCTCATTGAAAGGTTACCTTACATTATGGCATGACTGTGAGATTCCCTCCCTAAGGCTATAAAATTGAATGAGATGGCAGTAGTGTCATGCACTTTGACTATTAATGGCCACATAGGGAGTTACCTACTGCTGGTACTTCAGTAGCGATGGAGATTGCAACATCCTTGGAAGTTGGATTCACCCTGACCTGGCATGCCCTGTGCTCAGTGGAGGCCACCCCAAATAGTGCCCTTAGCCCCACTCTCCCACCCCCTCTCAGTTGTTCACTGTCCCTGTGGAAAGTTCTTTACACAGAGGATGGTGGGTGCCTGGAACGCGTTGCCAGTGGAGGTGGTAGATGCAGACACATTAGCGTCTTTTAAGATATATTTGGACAGGTACATTGATGGGCAGGGAGCAAATGGACACAGACCGTTAGAGAATAGATGACAGGTTAGACAGAGGATCTTGATCGGCGCAGGCTTGGAGGGCCAAAGGGCCTGTTCCTGTGTTGTAGGTTTCTTTGTTTCTGTGTCTCTGGGGCTACTAGTCTGCCTGTAGCAAAACACACTCATGTGGGTCTCTGCCTAAAATGCCCGTCACTGATGGGCAAATTATTCTGGGAAGAACTGACTAAATTTCACTGACATATCAACAGAGAGGAGTATCAGTTTAATTCCTAGGTTTATCATTGATGGCAGTTGGATTTTGCCAAAAGCAGAAAGATTGAGGTTATCTTCAGTCCAATCCATTTTGTTGTAGCAATTTAAACATGAGACTTTGAGGTTAATGCCTTTATATTTCATAGATTCTTATTTTCTAATGGTACTCTCAATTTAAATATTAAAGTGAGCAGAGTCAAACATCAGATTCTTGGATCAATGGAAATGATTTTTAAAAATTTAATCGCTGTAGGAAAAAAGATGAAAGAATATTAAATGTTTAAGTTAGTCCTAAGTAATTAAACATGGGTTATTTTGATGACTGTATCGGCGCCGCCTCTTGCTCCCCAGAGGAGCTCGAACAGTTCATCCACTTCACCAACACCTTCCACCCCAACCTTCAGTTCACCTGGGCCATCTCCAGCACATCCCTCACCTTCCTGGACCTCTCAGTCTCCATCTCAGGCAACCAGCTTGTAATTGATGTCCATTTCAAGCCCACCGACTCCCACAGCTACCTAGAATACACCTCCTCCCACCCACCCTCCTGCAAAAATTCCATCCCCTATTCCCAATTCCTCCGCCTCCGCCGCATCTGCTCCCACGTTAAGACATTCCACTCCCGCACATCCCAGATGTCCAAGTTCTTTAAGGACCGCAACTTACCCCCCACAGTGATCGAGAACGCCCTTGACCGCGTCTCCCGTATTTCCCGCAACACGTCCCTCACATCCCGACCCGCCACAACCACCCAAAGAGAATCCCCCTCGTTCTCACACACCGCCCTACCAACCTCCGGATACAACGCATCATCCTCCGACACTTCCGCCATCTACAATCCGACCCCACCACCCAAGACATTTTTCCATCCCCACCCTTGTCTGCCTTCCGAAGAGACCACTCTCTTGTGACTCTCCGTGACTCCCTTGTTCGCTCCACACTGCCCTCCAACCCCACCACACCTGGCACCTTCCCCTGCAACTGCAGGAAGTGCTACACTTGCCCCCACACCCCCTCCCTCACCCCCATTCCAGGCCCCAAGATGACTTTCCATATTAAGCAGAGGTTCACCTGCACATCTGCCAATGTGGTATACTGTATCCATTGTACCCGGTGTGGCTTCCTCTACATTGGGGAAACTAAGCGGAGGCTTGGGGACTGCTTTGCAGAACACCTCCACTCGGTTCGCAACAAACAACTGCACCTCCCAGTCGCGAACCATTTTAACTCCCCCTCCCATTCTTTAGATGACATGTCCATCATGGGCCTCCTGCAGTACCACAATGATGCCACCCGAAGGTTGCAGAAACAGCAACTCATATTCCGCTTGGGAACCCTGCAGCCCAATGGTATCAACGTGGACTTCGCCAGCTTCAAAATCTCCCCTTCCCCCACCGCATCCCAAAACCAGCCCAGCTCATCCCCTCCCCCCACTGCATCCCAAAACCAGCCCAGCGTGTCTCTGCCTCCTGAACCTGTTCTTCCTCTCACCCATCCCTTCCTCCCACCTCAAGCCGCACCTCCATTTCCTACCTACTAGCCTCATCCCACCTCCTTGACCTGTCCATCTTCCGTGGACTGTCTGATCCCCTCCCTACCTCCCCATCTATACTCTCCTCTCCACCTATCTTCTTTTCGCTCCACCTTCGGTCCGCCTCCCCCTCTCTCCCTATTTATTCCAGTTCCCTCTCCCCATCCCCCTCTCTGATGAAGGGTCTAGGCCCGAAACGTCAGCTTTTGTGCTCCTGAGATGCTGCTTGGCCTGCTGTGTTCATCCAGCCTCACATTTTATTATCTTGGAATCTCCAGCATCTGCAGTTCCCATTATCTCTCCCACACTTTATTATCTGGGTTATTTTGTTTATGCCTCTTAACTTGTTCAGAATAGAAACTTCATAGATTTGGGTAGTGGCACTAAGCACTGCATTCACACTCTGGTTTATATTAACATTATTAGAATACAGGAAGCAAGCCAAGAAATTTGTTTGTAAATGACTCTGGTTTGAAATAGAACTGTACTTTTTTATAGCTAATGAGACCTGAAGTGATCTTAGCCATGATGTCTTGTAATATCTCGCTGTTCAGCCCAATTTGTGACTCCTCAGATACTGAAGCAGTTTGTGTACAAAACAAAATTGGTCTGAGCAGCATCAAGGTTTGGGCTGATAAATAGCAAGTAACATTAACACCAGTGCCAGGTAATGACTGTCTCCAACAAGAGCGAATCTTGTTTTGCCCATTGACTGTCCATCTACTGTGTCACAATTGTATTCAGGTTTATTAATTGGTTGTCCCAAGGAAAATCTGAATGTTTCCTTCTCTGTGTGGCACATGTTCAGGAAGTAACTCTGACCTGTTTCCCACCAGAAAGCAAAATCTGGCTGCATTCTGTTCCTTCCTAGCACTAAAGCATTCACACCAATTACTCCTGCTCCTACCCAGGATAAATGAGACACTTGTTAGGGTCACATTGGTCAGCAGAGCTCAGTTACTCTCTGAAAAGACTAATTCAGCATGATAACCCAGTATTAGGAGGAAAGGAAACCAGCAAGCAGCTCAAATCACTTCATGGCTCCATGCCTGTATCCTGCAGATTTAGGAACAAAAATAATTCCCATCCAACTTCAGGAATGTGACAGTTCAGACTACCTTCAAGAAATAATTCTGACGGAGACTGTTAACAGTGTTCACCTCTTGTCCAAAGCAAGGAAACTCCTGAGACACATTCTCCTGAATCACAACCCTCCTGGGGCCTGTGGAAATCTTGCTAGAGCCAGAGAGTAGCTTTAGACTTTTCTGAGGTACGTCTAACATTGTTGCCAGGCAAATCCAGGAAAAATGCTGAGAACAACATTAGGATCTCTTCATTGCATTTACTAACTTGACCGTTTGGCGCAATAAATCATGAGCCTTTGTGGATTGTTCTCACGAATTTACACGTCCGAGGAAGTTATCACAAACCTGCAACTGTTTCGGGATGATATGACTGCGACCACCTTGAATGGATACCTTCAAAATCTTAAAAACGAAAGCATAGTACTGTGAATGCTTGAGGATTGGTATCAAAGAAGGCTATATGATACTATTTACAATCAACCCGGTGATGGATATTCACTCATCAAAGATGAATTGCCCTCTCGTTTGAGTATTAAATATTGCCTAGGTGGAAAACTCATTTGCCTCATTTATCTCATTCGTCTCTGTGTCAAAAAAAAACTGACCACCCTACAAGTAAATGCTGAACAGTATGTGGATGACTGCAGTGTCATCTGCAGCAGATTTGCAAGTCATTCTTGACCTGTGCGATTCTGTATAGAAGAGACTTGACTGTCCTTGAATGTTGGCAAAGCAAAATTCATATTGACCCGTATCTTGTCAGTCAAATATTATGCCTCCCACATATGTCGAAGGAATGATTTTGGAAGATGTTGAGCAGGTACCATTCCTTGGCAACCCACCCTTGACAAGGAGGTCCAACACAGCATGAATTGCATCAGTTCAAACTCCAGCAGTGAGTGCTTGACAGGAAGCAGCACTGCATGTCAAGTCATCCACCAGTCCTAGTGGGCGGAGCAGTTGTCACTGCTGTACTCCTGAACTGCCGAGAGTCTTGGGCTGTGCAGCAATGACTCAAGACTGATCAGTTGTGCCTTTGCTGCATTCTCCAGATTCAAAGAGAAGACTGTCAAACAAATGCTCACATCCTTCTTCATTACACAATCTGATAAAGCTCCTGCAAAATCAGTGATAGTGGATTGGATGCTGCCTAGAAGGCTTAAAAGCATCTTCCCAGACAGGTCCTGTTCTCTCAACTCTCAAATGATCTGCACACCAGCAGAGGGCAAAGAAAACACTGAAAAGTTACTCTGAAGTTCTTGAAGCACGGTAGTGCTGCAATGACTGCTGAAAGGCTTGCGTTTGTGTGCAGAGTTGATTTTCATCCTTTAGCTATGAATGAAATTGCCCTAATTGCAAAAACATGTAGTCAAGATTTTTCTAATATCAGAAACAAAGATATATGGCCCAGAGGGGATCATTTGTGAAAAAAATTACCCAGCCTATCTAACATGCCAGTGATTGGCCCATAGGTCTGTAAATTATGGCACCTCAAGTGCCATCCAAGTATTTTTTTAACCATGCTGAGAATTTTTATCTCTATCATTCTTTCCAGGAGTGACCTTTGGACTCTCAACATTATACCTCAACAGCCCTCAAATCCTTTTACTAATTATTTTACATCTATGGCTTCTCATTATTGAGCTTCTAATGGAAATAATGCCTTGCAATTCACTCGTAACTCAATATGCCTCAATTATATTTCTCCTGAGCCGTGGCTGTTCGAAAGAAAAAGCTCCAAGCCTATCCAGTCTTCATGTTGGTCTTCAAAGCCACGAGTAGTGGGGCATTAAATTCACTCTGTTGTCTCTGGGTCAAAATCCTGGAATTGTTTCCCTATCGCCATTGTGGAAGTAAACATGGAGACTGCAATGATCCAAGTAAATGGCTCAGGAGCACTTCTCGAGCAATTCAGGATGAGCATTAAATGAAACCATTGTCTGTATTGCCCACATGCCATAAACAAATAATTAATGCAAGATTGTTTGGGTTCCACAATGTATCAAATATTTGTAACATCCAAAAGTAAAATTAATATTGTTGACAGTTGTAGATGTTGGTGTGTTCACCGAGCTGGGAGGTTTGATAGCAGACATTTCGTCCTCTTACTAGACGACATCCTCAGTGCCATGGAGCCTCCTGTGAAGTGCTGTTGCCTTGTGCCAGTTCGAATTTATATGGTCTGGCTTTTATGCTACCGGTAGATGCCGGTTCCGGTTGTGCATCTTCATGGTTGGTATATCAGGTCTAATTCTACGTGTGTGTTGATGGAGTCCACAGAGTGAATGCCAAGCCTCCGAGAATTCCCTGGCTGTCCTCCGTTTGGCTTGTCCTATGATAGTGGTGTTGTCCCAGTTGAAAGTCTGTTTTTTCTCATCTGTGTGTATTGCAACCAAGGACAACTGGGTCATGTTGTTTAGTTGCTAGCTGGAGTTTGTGGATGCGGGTTGCCAGTTGTCTGCCTGTTTGTCCCACAGCGTGTTTTGTGCAGTCTCTGCATGGTATCCTGTAGACCATATTTGTTCTGTCTGTGGCATCTATTGGGTCTTTAACCCTGGTCAGTTACTGTGTTAGTTTGGCTGCTGGTTTGTGTGCTGTCATGATTCCTAGCACTCTGAGTCGTCTGGCTGTCAGCTCTGAGGTGTTTTTTATATATGGTATGAGGGCTCTTGTTTCGGGTTTTGGTATGTTCTAGTTGTGTTGTCTGTTGCATAGGCATCTGTGGAAGAAGCTGTGGGGTATCCCTTCCTGGTAAATACTTTGTAGAGGTGTTCTTCTTCCTTCTGAAGATTGAGTGTGCTGCAATGTGTCGCTATCCATTTGAACAGGGTCCTAACTCAGCTCCTCTTGTGTGAGTCGGGGTGGGTGCTGTGATAGCTTAAGAACCGGTCAGTATGTGTTGATTTCCTGTACTTTTTAGTAGTGAGTGACCATTCTCTTTTCTTTCCACCGCCACATCCAGGAATGGGAGTTTGTTGTTTTCCTCCTCTCTTGTAAATTGTTGACAGCACTTAAAAGTGTGCTTCAATTCAAGAATAAAGTTTAAAGCGGTCTCTCTAAGTACCAAAATAACATAATTGAGTTAACACAGGATTGTATTTAAAAATGTCAGTGTTGTATGTTGCAGGTTTGAGCTGAATCATTTATTACAATAACACCCACCATAAGATCGTAAGATAGAAGGAACAGAATTTGGCCTTTTTTTTTCTTCATTCATTCACGGGATGAGGCTGTCACTGGCAAGGCAGCGTTTATTGCCCATCCCTAATTGCCCAGAGGACAGTTAAGAGTTAAGCACGTTGCTGTGGGTCTGGAGTCACATGCAGGCCAGACCAGGTAAAGATGGCAGTTTCCATCCCTAAAAGGACATTAGTGAACCAGAAGGGTTTTTTTTTGACCAACAATCGACAGTGGATTCATGTTCATCATTAGATTCTAATTCCAGATATTTGTTGAATTCAAATTCCACCATCTGCCCTGGCAGGATTTGAACCCAATTCCCATAACATTATCTGCATGTCTGGATTAACAGTCCAGTGATTATACCACTAGCCCATTGTTTCCCCATAAAGTCTGTTCCACCATTCGATCATAGCTGATACATTCCTCAACCCCATTTTCCTGCCTTCTTCCCATGACCTTTGATCCCCTTACTCATCAAGAATCTATCTACCTCTGTCCTAAATGGACTCAATGACTTAGCCTCCACAGCCTTCTGTGCCAGTGTGTTTCACAGATAAGCCACCTTGTGGTTGAAGAACTTCCTCCTTGTCTCAGTTCTGAAGCATTGCCTCCTTCACTCTGAGGCTATGTCCATAGGTCTTAGTCTCACCTGCTATTGGAAACATCCCCTTCATGTCTGCTCAATCCTGGCCTCTCAGTATTCTAAAAGTTTCAATCTGATCCCTCTTATCCCACCAGAGTCCTCAACCTCTCCTCAGAACACAAGCCCTGAGGTCATTTCTGTAAACCTCCTCCAATGTCCACACATCCTTCCTTAGATACAGGGCCCAAAACCGCTCACAATATTCCAAATGTGGTCTGACCAGAGCCTTATGCAGTACCCTTACGCAGTACATCTCTGCTGTTGTGTTCCAGCCCTGTTGAAATGGATGCTAGTGTTATATTCGCCTTCCAAACTGCCAATTGAACCTGCATGTTGACTTTAAGAGAATCCTGAACAAGGGCCCGTTAAGTCCTTTTGTGCTTCAGATTTCCGAAACCTGCCGACATTTAGAAAATAGTCCACACCTCTATTTTTCTTAACCAAAGTGTATAACCTCTCACTTGCCTACATTGCATTCCATCTACCACTTCTTTGTCCACTTTCCTAGCCTGTCCAAATCTTCTTCAGCCTCCCTGTTTCCACAGCATATCAGCACTTCCAACTATTTTTGTGTCATTTGCAAACTTAGCAACAATGACCTCAGTTCCTTCATCTAGAATCTTAATGTATAATGTGAATAGTTATGCTTCCAACACTGACCCCTGCAAAACACCACTAGCCACTGGCTGCCATCCTGAAAAAGACCCCTTTATTCCCACTCTCTGCTTTCAGCTAGTTGGCCAATTCTCTATGATTGCCAGAGGTTCAAGATCAACATTATCCACACGGCCTTCCTGATGGCCGTAGCGTGACACTTAAAACCAACATGAAAATTAAAAGCTGATGTCTACGCTGTTGACTGCCTCAGGTTATTTCACACTGTTGTTGAGGATAGGTGGGAATATCTCAGCAATGGTACTTAATGTTTGTGTCAATTTCATTTCATATTGAGCAACAGCTGATGAGCTTATGCCACAAACGTATTTGTTACCTTAATCGAATTGACTGTCTGAGAATTGGCAGAAGTTGCTTACAGAAAGTAGCTGAGTTGAAAGTAATTTTTCTCTTTTATGTATTAATGAGAGTATTAAAACAAAATGCACTGATGGCAATATGACTTGTACAACAAAAGGTCTAGTGTCGTAATCTATTGAATATCTGTACTGATTCATTTCCAACAGCAGTCTAAATGAAACAGCAAAATCGTGATATTAAGTACAGATTCACATACTTTAATTGAACTTATCTGTTACTTTCTGAATTTGAGGGGAACTTTTACATGATGCAGGTAGAGTTTAACGTGAAATTAGCAAGATGTTCATGTCATGGTTTTAAATCTGTTCCATAGACAAAGGACTTTATCAATGCAGAGCTGTTAGCAAAACTCTACTCCTCAGAGGACCAAAACACCTTGATGGAGGAATCACCTGAACAGGCTCAACGGCGTGATGAAACTCTACGCACATACAACGCCATCTGTGAAGCACTGAATATTATCGGCGACATCGACACTAACACAATAACTGTTCCTTTACCCCCTCCTGTTGATGATTCCTGGCTACATTCAGGGTGCAGGTATGAATCCAGAATTGATAGATTAAGTGGCACCTTCACACTAATTAATCATATAATCTTAACTTTCATTCTCGAGGAAATCACATTAATGTATTTATATTTTAATAACGTTTGTTTCACCGATCAAGAATGGGTATATTTATGGTTCCAAATTACCATGCATAGACCTAGGATAGTTTTACTCACCCCCTATAACTGTGCCTCTGCCTCTACCTCTGAAGTCCCACTGTTCTTAGATTTGTGTCCTGAACCTGAATTTGGGCTTTTATTTCTTATGCTACAGGATTGTTATTTGGGTAATCTCCACCATCGTCTTGCAACCAGCTGGTCTTTTTATCTCACTTTTTGAAGTCCTGTTTAGCTTCCTGTCCTCCTGCACAAAACTTATTTGAAATGTACCATGCACCCCTTTCTGCAACAGAGTGGCTACCTTTCAGGTTTAGGTGTAGGTGAAAGTCATTCAGTTTGTCGAGCTTCTGGTGGATCTAAGCCTATCCCCAGTTTCCCACGAATCAGAGGCCACTGTCCTTCCAACCATGGATTGACAATAGTAGTGTTTCTCCCCCTGTATGGAAGTAACTCAGTAGTATCCCATTAACGTATCTATGGCTCATAACTATGTGTATTCCAACTGTGCAGCCTTTGCTCTCAGTCAGAGTCATTAACAATTTGATAAGACCATAACTATAATTTCTAATGAGAAATAGTGCAAAGATAACTCTTCCATTTTAATAAAACACAGATTTCTGATTCTTGCCAATACATTAATCCAAACTTCACTGAACTGCTTCAGAAATATTTCTCAAAAATTTGTTTTTCCAACTTAAGATAAGTTAATGAGGTCTTCAATGTACTTTATAATTTTACATGCTTATCCACTATCTATCGCCCTTCTTACAATGATATTTCTTTGATCATAGAAGTCCAGTAATTATTGTTTTCTACACATTATTAGAGCATGGTGGTCCAGTTAGATCAGATACCTGTTTTATGATGTTGTGGTGATGTCAAAGGATCAGAAATCCAGAGACCCAGATTAATGCTTTGGGGTCAAGGGTTGGTGGAATTTAAATGCAATGATTAAAATCTAGAATTGTAAAGCTCGTCTCAGAAACGGTGACTGTGAAACCATTATCAACTGTTGTAAAAATCCAACAGGTTCATTAGTGTCCATTATGAAAGGAAATCTCAAAGAGGATGTTCGGCACAACACGATATTAGTCTTTGGACTGACTGCTTTCTGTGCTTTTGGTAGATCTGTTTCTCCACTCAAGGAATGCCTTGTACTAGTCTGTGCTGAATTTGTTTGACTCGTTTATCATCGCTTTGACAATTTTCACTGCTGCTTCAGCAATTTCATTTGACTGGGATAGGGTGGAGACAGTATATGATGTTGACTCCCCCAATGCTTTTTGAAGCAGTTGAATTCTTCACTCATGAACTGAAAGCCATTGTCACTCATCAGGCGTTTTACTGTCTCACTGATCAATGTTGCATGTGGAATGATTTAGCTTGTTGCAGATAAAGCAGTGCCTTCTCCATTTTGGACATGCTTTCCTTATTTTTGTGATGTGCTCCACAGTATTTACATTCTGCCCTTCGTCTTTCTGCTGGCTTTTTGGCACATATCTCTTTTTACAATATTTGTTCTTATTCAGCCTGGAACGTCTTTTGGTATATTGCAAAGACTCATTTGTCCTCCCATTAAAATGCTTTAATGGGCAATTGATTGCCTTAGAATTTCTGCATATGTTGATAGTTTTCTCAGTCGGTATGCTTTTACAGCAGGAGTTCTTACTTCTATTTCTGTTGAGATCATCTTATAGTGCCCTAACTCTCATAGTTCAATTAAATGCCTCAGTCTGATCTCCCTCTTCCCCCATAAGCTCTGATATTGAGCACCTGCCATTCATAAGTGACAGTAATATGCAGTTCAAAATGTGAACTCAAAGCCTTCTAAGTCTCCTCAGCCCGGCCTTTCTGCTCCCTGGAGTGATTAGCCTTTAGCACGTCTGTCCAACAGCATTGATAGCAGTGTTACTCCTCATAATTGTTCAGTTTTCAGAACTTAATTCTATCTCTTCCCTAGTTCCACAGTAGCAGGGAGTGGAAAATGCACTGCCATTTTGAATTGCCCTGTGATTTAAGGTAGCAGACTTATTTTCTTATTCCTTGCCGCTTGTGTCACTAGCTGGCTGTCTTACCATTTGGAAAGCCTACACACTTGCAGCAGATAACAAGGTGTGGAGGTGGATGAACACAGCAGGCCAAGCAGCATCTTAAGAGCAGAAAAGCTGACGTTTCGGGCCTAGACCCTTCATCAGACGTGGGGGAGGGGAAGGGTATTCTGAAACGAATAGGGAGAGAGGGGGAGGTGGATCAAGGATGGATAGAGGAGAAGATAGGTGGAGAGGAGACAGATCTGCAGTTCCTATTATCTCTGATACACTTTCAGCAGCTCTACTCTGATGTCATGTTATAAGTGATTTGTGTAATGGCTCCCAAAGATTGCACACAAAGGCACTTTCAGCAGAGGTGGAGGTCATGCTCGTGACAAGCCAGCCAGTGCGCAAAGAGCAGTTGCATGTTTAAGGTAGATTCAGGTTCACGGTTCAGCAAATGGTCAACTTTTGGCAGGGAACTAAAGAAAAAGGAGATATTGTTTCTATAAGCTTTGATCCTACCCTCATGGTTTATACATATAGTGCTTTTTAAAAACTGTCAGATGATACAATTGTTTTCAAGGGAATCAAATCTAAGTGCTCACTGCTGTTTGTGAAGAGGGGGCCTTCAAATCACCTACATTCCCTATGGCTTAATTTGTACATTCACATTCCAGTTCTATGCTCAGATTACATGTCAAGTAACCACAATTTAAAAATACATGGATAACATCACCCCTCAAACTATGTGTGTCAATTTGAGTTAATTTGACAACGTTTTTTGTTAAAACAGTTTTAGTTCCATAAATCATTCTTTTCAACTTCGATGTACTAGATTTGGACTTCAGCTTGTTACTCTCCATCCTGCTAACATGTCAATGTTCTTTTGGAAGGTACCCTGAAACTTTTATCGGAACAAACGTTTTGTTTCTTCTGGCTGTTTAGCTGAGATTATTCAAATATAAATATTCTGAACCTAAATCATTCATGTTCATTCTCTCTCTGTGGAAATTCTGGCTCAATACCATGATACTTCCCTCCCTAAGTGGAATTTTGCAACTGTTATACTATCCAAACTGCTTCTTTGACCTTAAATAATCTCTAAATATTTTAGTAACCATCTGTTTTTCTCTGCAAGCACTTTGTACAGTTTTTTCTTTAAAAAAACTAAATAAAAAGGCTACAATGTGTAATGAAATGCTACACAAAGGAAGCATTTTACAACAAAATTTAGATCATTTAAATCATTTGTTTTTTTAAACTTAGTTTCCATCTTGATTTTAAAAAAGCAATATTCTGTTGATGTATGTATTTGATGACATATTTAGAGGCTCTAAGATACTCTTGAAGACGACTTTTAAACCAATAGTATTTAAAATATGACTGATGTTTTGTTTTGTTATCCTCAAATTATTTGTACAATCTTTTTTCCAGCCCAATGTCCATTATCAATCATTTTATAATGAGCTAAAAACTAGACCACCAGAGGGACAGACTTTGTTGTCCCTATACCCTGGCACCATCTTTATGCTCAAGGAGAGAATTTCACTTGTATCGCTTTTCCTTTTTGTCCTTATGGTGGCTTTTGAATGAGACTGCTGGTTTACTTTTGCATAATGGATATAAAAGAATAGTTCTTGATTTAGTACTGTTGCAACCTTCAGAGTAAAGGCATTTGTTCTGTCAGCTTGGACTCATGTGGAATCCCAAAAATAAATGCTTACCTGCCTGCCTTCCTAATCTGTCCTGATTTGCTACCATTTTGAATGTAATGCAATGAAGTATAAAGAAACAAGGGTTATTTGCATTTATATGGCGGTTGCATTTGACGTGATTGAGGAATAACTCTAAATAAACCTATATATTGCAGAGCACCATCTTCCTGTCCTGCACCTCAACACTGGCAGCCCATAGCTGGTCATCTACCAAGCAGATCATTTGGACGAGGCCCTACCTCATCCACTCCACCTATAGGAGCACCTCCCATTCCGTCCCGCCCAGGGGCCCGCCCCACCCTGTGTATTTCCAGCAACGCTGACTTAGTTGGATGTCCCCCGCAGATCCCTTCAAGGCCCACACGCGTTCCCAACATCCCAAGGTGAGTAGTAACTTTGCTCTCCAACATCTTGATTAACACTTATGTACTTGTTTTTCTTTGCCTTAAATCAACTCTGCAGTCGAGTGCAGTGCTCTGATTCAGTGCTTGGTCCATAATGTAACATTGTTTCAGCTTATTTAATTAATGGCAGGAGACCCAGAAAATCAAATCAGAAGTAAAGTGGTATGCTATGCCCCTGTACCCTTGCAGTTGCTTGATGTAAGTTAGAAAAGTACAAAGATTATTTCATATATTCCTGAAGCTTTAGGTAGTGGTTGGGGGTAGAGTGTGGGGACTAACATGCACTTCTTCCTTGCGATGTCAGCAATGTGTGTGATTTGTATTCCTTACTGTTTTGAAAATTATATGTGTGACTGTTTCTTGGCTACATACAACATGATAAATGGCTAGTGCGGCTTAAAAACAGCCTTCACCTCCTAAAGGAGAAGTGCATTTTGGCTGTGAAGAGTGGTGAGGGATCTTTAAAATGTGAATTGATACTTCAGCCACAGATAAACATGTGAGACACCATAGATCAAGGGTGTCTGTCAATGCACTGACTGTCCTAGTTCACAACACGGAGGGAAGGAGTGTTAGCCTGTAAAGAGAGGGACCCAGGAAATCCTCCAAACACTGTGGAAGGTGTAGCAGTGGATGTTAATTGCAGGCGTGTAGCTTTAAAACATTGATGTGGTGTTGTAGAGGGAAAGGTTTAATGATTGGACATGAATGGGTGACTTCAGTCTTCAATGATGTATCCTTCCAACCATGCCACTAGCCTCATTCTTAGCTAGCTGCGCTAACAACAATCTGTATCAAGGTTTCAGTTGATGCACTTTAAAATGCCCTGTGACACTGTAATTTTGCAAGCCTTGACCCACAATGTACCACTTACACCCACTGATGGCTGTTCAAGCAAGACTGCTGTGTCATCCAAATATATTGTGGGACACTCAGTGACACACTTCCCTCTTGCTTGTAGGAGAAAGTGGCCAATTACAGGAAGCAGCAGAGAAGAACCAGAAGAAGAGAAGCGCATGTGTTTATTTTGTAGGGAATGTGGATGGCACTGGGAGACCTATATTAATTGAGCATCTCTAATTGTCTTTGAGAAGGTAATAGTGAGCTGCCTCTATGAACTGCTGTCGTCCATGTGATGGTTGTAACCCTGTGATATTAAGTAGCGAGTTTGGAACAGTGACAAAGGGAGGAGAAGAACTTGAGTAACTATTTTAAAGTTAGAATGTTGTGTATCTTGAAAGGGAACTTGGGCTAGGTGGTGTAGCCCTTATTTTCGAGATGATAAAGAGCACAGGATTGGAAGGTGTTTCCAAATATCCCTGTGCAGGAGATGTGTGTGTCATCATGAAAAGGGCTGTTGTTGAGGCCATAGCCAGAGGAGGGGCCTAAAAAATTGGTGATGAAGGTGTCTACTTATCAAATACTCCATCTCTTTTCCAACTTCTTGTTCTTCCCACAATGATGTATGCGTACTCTTCTTACTTTCTCCCATCCCGTCATTTCAACTCGTCGCTTACTCTACTATAATTTCAGAAACCCAAGAACTGGATCTGTTCCAGTGGAAGGAGAAATATAAGCAAGTCTGTGAAGAAAAAAAAATGTCAAGTTAATCTTAACCTCTCAGTCACTAGTTCAGAGACAGACACTGCATGTAGGTTGGCAGCTAGCACTCCGCTTGTAGTGAGTAACTGAGTTCCAATGTGGAGAAACCAAAACGTGGCGAATGATTGCCAGTTCACTGGAGGATTAGATTACATATGAAATGTGCTGAAGAGCAGTCAGGTGAAGCCTTTGATGGGCTAGGCTACCAGAGGAAGGCTGACGGATCTACCCAAACAGACACTGGTAGACTGGAAAGACAGCACGAAAAGTCACGGACCACAGAGAAGTCCAGCTCCAACGTGGAATGAGACACTGTCACCACCTGGCCCTTCCTTTTCCACCTAAAGCATCTGTGGATGATACAAAATCTAATGGCTACTTGCACAGTTCCCAGTATGACACAAAAGGATTTTTGTGTTGCGATGGAAGATCAGATTGTTCCCCCGACCAAGGCCCTCGATACCGTCGTTCAGGAGTGTTACAGCAGTCTGTCAAGCTGTTATCAGAAAGGCGAGTAAGATTGCTGAATACTCAACTTGGGAGAGCTCCAAAAAGAAAACCACAGGCCTGCTGTTCTCTTTCAAGATGACAGCATTTCCATTCTCACTCCCACTCTTTCCATGCCCAAATGGTTTTGTCAGCCAGTTGTCCCAGATTCCTGAGAGAGTGCCGTCGGAAATTTAGCCCACCATGTCCAAAGCACCAAGGCAGTCTGTAGTATCACCTGAAGGTCCACAGCCTTCCAGCATCCATATTGCAGCCAGGTGGGGAGCCAATGATTTAGAACACGACAGTAGGTAAACGCTTGAAGGGAGTACACAAGGGAAATTTTGTACATATTATGTTATAATTGAATTGATAACGTTTGATTGGAATGTATATTTCCGGTGCTTTCTTTCACACTTTTTTTGTCAGAAAAGAACACATTGAGTTGGTCATTGGTAGAGGAACGCAGAGAAATGTGGGACTGTTGGTGAATGGCAAAGTGTAGAGTTTACAGAAGCAGTCAGCGTAGAATGTGATGTGGCTCTGGAAATGGGTTTTAGCAAACGGCTGGTCAAGCACTAGGAGTGACAGTGAAATAAATGACCGTGGACAAGAGAAAAAGATTGGAATGGAAATCTTGTTGGAGAGAGGAGCAGAACTTTTTCAGGATGGGTGTGCCTGGAAGAGATGTGGCAGTGAACTAAATACTAAACAAAAACCAGAAACACTGCAGATGCGGAAAATTAGAAGCAAAAACAGAAATTGCTAGAAAAGCTAAGTAGACTTGGCAGCATCTGTGGAGAGAAATCAGAATTAACATTTCTGGTCCAGCAACCCTTCCTCAGAACTAGGAGTTCCTCTTTACAGCCTTAATCCAAACATGGTCAAAAGAGCTGACGTCCAAATGTGAGATATGAGTGAGTGTTCTTAACATCAAAGCCGCATTTGACCAAGCGTGTCTTCAAGGAGTCATCAGAAAATTGAAACAAATGGAAGTGAAAGGAAAAAAGCTCTTGGCTGGCTTACACCATACTTAATGCAAAGGAAGATGTTTAACCTTGCTGGAGGCCAATTTTACCAGATATTGTTAAAGCAGTTCCTCAGGATAGTGTTTTAGGCCAACAGTTTTCAGCTGCTTCCTAAATGACTATCATAAAGTCAGAAATCGGGATGTTTGCTCATGATTGCACAGTACTCAGTCACATATAAAGCAGACAGTTTGATTGGCATCCCTTTCCCAGCCATAAACTCCACTGGCACTTGATGTGAGCAGTATGTACCATTCTTGAGGTGCACTGCAGCAACTTGCCAAGGCTTCTTACTTAATACCTTCCAAACATGTAACTGCCTACTATCTAGGAGAACAAGGACAGGAGGTACACGGGAACACTAATACATTCAGGTTCTGCTCCAGGTGACACATCCAGCTGGTTTGAAAGGTCAGTGCCATTTTTGCAGTGTCATTCATGATAGACATACTGAAAGTTTCTTCCCCTGACGATATCTGCAATATAAGGACTGCAGTGGTTTAAGAGCATGGTTCATCGCCGCCTTCTCAAGAGAAAATAGGGATAACCAATAAATTCCCATGTCCCACGACTGAAGAAGAAAAATCCTTTTAGGGTACCGTCCACTCAAATTAAAGCACAACATTGCTTGGAGTTTAATGTTCAGAAGTGGCAGCACCAACTTCAGATCAGCATTTCAGATGGGTTAATATCAAGATTAATGGGATGGCACAGTGGCTTAGTGGTTGGTTTTGATGACATGGTGGCTTAATGGTTAGCTTTGCTGCCTCCCAGCACCAAGGACCCAGGTTCAGTTCGACCCTCAAACAACTGCCTGTGTGTGGAATTTGCACATGCTGCCTGTGTCTGCTTGGGTTTCCTCCCGGTGCTCCGGTTTCTTCCCACAGTCCAAAAATGTGCAGATTGGGTGGATTGGCCATGTTAAATTGTCCATAATGTCCAAGGATGTGTAGGTTATGTGCATTAGCCATGGGAAATTCAGATGACAGGGATAGTGTAGATCTGGGTGGAATGCTGTTCGAAAGGTCGGCTTGGACTTGATGGGCCGAATGGCCTGTTTCCACACTGTAGTGATTCTATGATCGTCAGCTCACTATGTTATGTTGCCGACAGTTATTAGGCTCCAGTGTGCGAGCCCCATTATTACACTGTTGTCCTTGAAACTTACTATTTGGAAACTGCACAAATGTCTTGGACCTCATATTTGGTCATTAAGTGACTGTATAAGATCTAAAAGAAAAGTGAAGTCTAGCCTCCTTGGTTCCTAATTTTATGTTCTTAAAATAAACCACAAAAATATTCTTTATGACAATTCCGCAATACTTTAAAATATTGGATGAAGCTTTATCTCATCATAGAATCCCTACAGTGTGGCAACAGGCCCTTTGACCCTACAAGTCCACACTGAACCTCAGCACATCCCACCCAGACTCACCCCCTGTAATCCACCTAATCTACTCACCCCTGAACACTACGGCCTAACCTGCACAACTGTGGACTGTGGGAGGAAACCGAAGCACCTAAAGGAAAGCCACGCAGACACAGGGAGAATGTGGGTTGAGTTGAACCCGGGGCTGTGAGGCAGCAGTCCCAACCACTGAGCCACCACCATACTGCCCTTTATCAGTTTATAAATTGTATGAGTTTTCTCTCCTGAATCTAGGTAAAAGAAATTGGGTGAAATCAGTTGAGGGAAAACGCTTTCATAGCGTTTGTTTCCAGAATATAGTGTTTTAGCCATGGGGTTTGTCTTATGATAAAGGCTGAGCTGGCCAAGTCAAACTCCTTGAAGTTTAAAGGAATGAGTTGTGATCTCACTGAAATATCTAAGATCCTCACAGAACTTGACAGGATTGACACTGGGAGGCTGTTTCCTTGTATGAGGAGTTCGGAACTACTGAGAGCACAGTTTTGAAGTAAGTGGTCTCCCATTTAAGATAGAGATGAGAAGACATTCCTTCTCACATAGAGTTGTTCATCTTTGGCATTCTCTTGCCTAAAGAGCTATAGACACTGAGCTATTGGATATATTCAGACTGAGTTCAGGCAGATTTTTGATTTGGAAGGGAATGTAGGGCAATGGGGGCAGACAGGAAAGTGAAGCTGGGCCAGAAATGGATCAGCCGTGATCTTATTAGAATGATGGAACAGGATTAAGGAGCATCATAGCCTACTCTTGCTCTCAATTTTCATATTTTTTAATTTTATAGTGTTAAATTCAAACAGTTTTAGCAGGACAAGTAAAATGCTTCAATAACGGGGATGTACAGTGTTTAGTGGCTTTGCCAACAATGTCCCAGAATGAATAAATAATTGATAAAAGCTTACAAATATCCTCAAAAATATCATGGCAGAGGGTTGTACTGCACATCATTTGTTGAATTATCCACTCCTTATACATAAAGAATCCACTTCATTCATTTCTATGTGATGCAGTGAAGCCCAGGCTTCATTTTGTCACTGGTGCAGGTTGGTGATACACCGCTCTGCACTGTACTCAATTAGGATTTATTTTGTTTAATTAAATTTGGAATATGTATTTCCAAGGATAAAAATTGCTTTAAACTTAAATTCAGAATGCTTATTTGAAATTCTGTGTTACCTTTTTGTCACAGCCAGTTGCAATCACACAACTGACAGTGGTATATTTGCAAACTGAAAATGTTAGTATTGAAATCTTTTAGTATTTGCTCAAGTTCCTCAGCGTGTATGTGTAATGTAATATGTGTTGGGTTCCACACTGATTTTCTTAATCTGATGGCTTGTGGACCAAGTACTTAGCTTCACTTCAGTTGCCCAAACATTTCATTCACGTGGTTGGAAAGTATGAATCATGGAGCTATGGTCATGCCACTCTTTAATGTTTTAAAACTACAGGAAATCACGTTTAGAGACGATTAGTTGAGAACTCATTTGAGAACCTGGTGATTGAGACGATGTTGGAATTTCACTTTCAAGCTCACCACAGAGCTCTTCAAAATTTTGTTTTTGCAGCGCTGCCCAGTGACTGAATATGTCTTTAGATACCTATCTGAGGGGACTTGTGACGAAGGTCCAGAAATGGCAGACTTGTTCTCTGTTTCGTTCATTTTTCAGAGCTCCAGCCACCACCTGCCTTGTGATTTGAGAATTGAATGCCTTCATCCACAAGGACCAAACCAGGGACATATTTGGATTCAGGGCACATAGGCAGTTGCTTTGACTGTCAGTTTTTGGGTGCTAATTTAGCCCCTAAAAGAACAATAATTTCCTTATTCCATTCTTGTAGTACTATTTGTAGCTCTTGCCTTTTTCTTTACATCCCTTTCTTGGTTTTTATATTTTTCTCAGTCTGTAGAATTTCTACTGCATCTTGCCTATGTATAAGCTCTTTCTACATCAACACTGAAGAAACCATTCAGGACAAAGCTGTCTACTCGATTGATAAATCACCACTAACCTACATATCCACTTCCTCCATCATTAGTTACTGTGGCTACAGTATGTACCATCTACAGAATGTGCTGGAGAAAGTCACAAAGCTTCTGTGGGAGCTCTGCTCAAGTGCACTGCCTTCATCCCTAGATACCAAAGGCAGAAGGTGCACCACGACCTCAGAAACTGCTGTATGTCATTCACCAATCTGACTTAGAAATATTTTGATGTTCCATTATTGCTCCTCGGTCAGAACCATGTGACAACACCAATACATTGCCTGCTAAGATTCAAGGGGATGGTACATCACCATTTACTCAAAGCTAACGAATAATGTTCTCAACTTAGGTGGTGGCAATCTGAAAATAAATGAAGAAATTGTTTTCTATTTAGATAACATGTCCTATCTATCTTGTCATACTATTAATGTAAATTCACCTCGTGAATAAATGTACTAAGCTTCAAAGTAAAACCTTTATAAAACCATATGACTGTTTCCATGATTCATACATTCCAAGCAAGTGAATGAAATAGTTTGGCAACTGAAATAAAGTGAACCATTTGCTCAATTAGAGAGCAGATCATCAAAGTCAGTGCATACATTACACATGCTCACAAAATCAACTCAAGTAAATGCTTTAAGAACGTATCGCCAATATTTTCAGTTCGCATATCATTGATTATTGTTTGTTTAACTGTGACAAAGATAGCACATAATTTCAAATAAGTATTTGAATTTTAAGATTAACCCAATATTTACTTTCTTCATCATGAATTTTTCAACCTCAGGGTTAAATCCAGTAACCCTCTGTTTGTGGATCATTTACCACTCATGATTTTAGAATTTCTAACAGACAATGGTGAGCAGGGCCTTGGTTTAATTTGGATTTTTTAAATTTAGCTTTCAGGATTTATGCCTTCCCTTCTGCTTTTGCTTTACGTGGGTGTATCTTTCCCAAGCAGGCTTGAGTTGAGATTTGTGCTGTTTTAGGGATTTTGCTCTTGCCAAGTTATTAACTCAAATTTGCTTGTCTCTTCATATAAACAAGGAAATAGAATACTAGACTTATTCAGTAGTGCTTTTGTTGGGTACAAATCAGCCGGGTAAGTTAAACATTGAGGTTTCACAATCAGTTGTATTCTGGAAGTGCAATTTTACTTTGCACACAATACATGGACATAAATTCAAGCCATTTTAAGTCCGTACACAGCTTTATGGCACTTTTGGTGTAGAAAACAGTACTTTCTGTACTTGTGTCATTGTGCAATTCATATGTTTTTCATAGACATTCCAGTCTGGCCTGTCTTTCCTGATTATCTATCTTTTTGGTGATTGATGCCCTGGTCCCTTTTTATTTAGTGGCTGCAAAACGTTTATATAATAAGCAAAACTACACACCAAAATAGAGGAGTTACATCTTGGCAATTAAAGAACTTAAAAATTTCAATATCTTTGCAGGTTACTTCTAGTTATAAAATACAGCCTGTAAAAGAAATGAAAGACATAAATCCTTTGTTAAAAATTTGATATTTTAGAAAATATCTATAATCCAGTACAAATGTAGTCATTCAGTTACTCATAGCCAGGCCAGCATTAGGCAGCACACGTTTTCAACACCATGCTGTCTTCTCTTCTACCTCCCACAGATGTCTCCACACATAATTTTGTGCAAATTTAAAAATATCTTTCCAAGTTTTCAGATAGTTCCAAACAGGGAGGGGCAGTTGTATCTCCAGAAGCAAAGTGAGAATCTCACAATGCTTCAAAAAGAGAGAATGTGGGCTGATCAGGGGTGGATGAGATGCAATATAGTCAAGTGTAGGAGAAAAAGCTGGTTGACAAAATGAATTTTATCAAATAATCAAGGGTAATGATGTTTGATATTTGTAAACTCAATGCTTAATATGCCGAGTTGCTAAGGGTAGTAGTCAACAAGGCAAATAGAATGCTTAACTGTACAATCAGAATAGGAGAGTAAAAGTTGAGGACAGTCAAGCTAAAGATATGCAGTACTCTGGATAAGATTGCTAGTCTGCAATGCCCAGTTCTGCTCACAAGAGACATGTGCAGCAATTTAAATGCCTATTGCATTTTTATTATGCCAAATATATTTGAGGAATAATTGATCTCAACTATAAGTCAGTCCCTTTTTTTGGGGAACAATGTCTCAAAAATTAGACTTTTGCACAAGCGTAATTGATGCACATATGGGAGACAGCCAAAGCTGTTACATTTTGAGACATTTTTGAACCAATCTTCCAATCAGATATTTGAATTTTGTTACTGTTATTTTCATGCAAACTGCATTCTTAAAAGTTTTTATTTAGAACATAGAATATGGAGGAAAGAGATAAATGTAAATCAGGTCCTGAAATTATTTTCCAAGAGGTTGTAAACAATAAGTAATTTGTCACTATATTCTCGCAGTTAGTACCTCTACTGCCATTATGTTGTGACATTCCTTGGTCTTCAGTGTTCTAATTAAGTAGCTCGGAGTATTCGCTCCTCTTGGGTTGCAAACATAGGGAGACATAAAAGACATCAACATTCAGGTTTTTAATGTCATGACAGCAAGCTTTCATTCTGCTCAAAAGATGATCAAATAGGCTGGCAGTTAGAAATCACTGTTTGCTAAGTTGAGTGATCTGCTGATGTGGAGATATGGAAAGAGTTCACAATTTTTTTTATTACGTGAAGACAAGTGCACTGATTTAATTAAGTAAGTCCAATCACACCTATTTCTCTGTATGCTCACTTATTGTCAAATAAAGCTATTCTGTGATTCATGCCTTTCCAGGTATTTTCTCTGTTTTCCATTGAAAAGTTAGTGGGGTGCACGATACGCTGTTCAGATCAGATGAAGACTCTGTTGTTGCAATGCTGTTGTGTATGTGAATATTTTATAAGTCAACACGTAAGTCGGCTCCAGCATCTAACAAAAATGAGACCTATTTATGTGACTACTGAAATCAATCTTCGTAGCAAGCACACACTAATCACGATTGGTGGCATTTACCTGCGATCCTGAGCTGCGTCAGTGATGAACATGATTCAGAACTTTCTAAAGTGAACGAAATGAAATAAAAATGGCATTTCTGCAAGTTCTAAACTGAAAGAAGTTGTAGGTTGAATTAGTAAGGGTCTCAGTTAAAAAGAAAACCAAGGAGTAGGAGTCTCAATCAGAGCTTGAGAAATGCAAACAGGAAACATTGTATGAAGAGGAATGCAGACAGCATGAAGCTAGGAAGGAAACAATGAGAACTTGAGGCCCAGGAGAGGGGGCATCACTGTACCCTCAAGCTAACAGAGAGGTGGATGTGCAGTGAACTTGCTAAGTGCAAGCCTGGGGATAGGTATGAAATTTGGGGACGAGCCCTTTATTAAGTCAAATCTTATTCCAAATTTTAATGTGCGAAACAATATTACCTGTTTTATCTGAGCTCTTAAATTGTCTTCGGTCATTACATGGCAAAAGTGAATGACCAGTTGCTTCAAAGTGGCAAGGCATCTGTAGGACCATATCTTGGCAAACTTGTCAATGGTATCAGAAACACATGTGTATCTTGTTCCATTCACTGAATTTATGACATTTAGGGAAAACATGTCAGAAGCAAAGGATCGCTCAATGCTTATAGAGAAGTAGTCATCTTACTCATAGGCAAAAGATGTGGCTGGAAGATCAAAGCCCTACAGACTTAACCGGTCTTTGCATTTAATATCAAGTGACAGATATATAGAAATAATCATAAATAATTTAACGACCTGGCTATTTCATCAGGTATAAAGTCTACGAAGCAATACATGCTGATAATTTTGTGGCTTCGCAAGCTTCGCACAGTTGGGAGACAGGATGCCTCACATAGTCCTATGGATAAACTAGCTTTGGAAACAAACATGCTGTGCTGACCCTAGCCCATTAGTCTGGCATTGCCTCTCTTCGTTCAGTTGTGAAGCAAAGAAGATTAAACAATATCAGATTTTTAAACCGAGAGTTGCAAGAACAAGAAAATATGTAAATAGGTACAAAAACAGTATTGAAATTTTCTCTATATGCGTCAACTACCTGACATATACCTGTGTGAAATTTATATACTATAACTTCTGTTGTGCCCAATCATTTCAGAGCACCAATTGACGAGCCAATAGAACCTTGAGCTATGTAGACAAAAGAATAGAGCATCCATAGACGTAATCTTTCTTAAACAGTATCATTGAGCTGCTTGGTTAGAAGCTGAGTTGAGTACTTAATCAGTTCTGGTTACTGATTCAGAAACTGTATATTCCATCCCTCAGAAAGCCTGGAGAGGAGCCTTTTGCTATAGAGGCCTAGATCATCATCAAAGACTGGTTTAACTTGAGCTTTATAGACTTAAACAAAAAGACTGTTTTAAAGAAGCCTTCGAGGCATTTAAGATACTATAGAATACAGATACAGTAAATCTAAAGCACAATTTCACATTAGACTGTGATGTCAAAGTTACAGAACAATCTTATATGGCGAAATACAAAGTTAATCTTACACACAAATGGTGCTTAATACATGGAACTCATTTTTAGGTGGGATAATAGAAGTAAATCCTGGAACTGTTGGTCAGAGACCGTTCCTGGGATGCTGTAGATTCTAGTGTGTCAGGTTGGTTGTCAGTAGTGTCTGTCTTGTAATTGTTTCCTGAATGACCATGAGTCTCATTTACAGTTCCCTAGCTGTCCAGTTTTTAAGTTCAACAAAATCATCAAGAAATGTGCTGAGCAGGAAACAGATGCTTGTTACCTGTCATGGAAGCAAAGATGGGAAATCATAGATAATTTTCCCTTTCTACTCTACTTGTATTACTGTAAAAACCCTGGATTAATTGAACATTCATCTTGTCTGTGCTAAAGGTGGAATATATATTCGTTGTATTTTATTACCCCTTGAATTTCAAATGCTGTATTTGTTATTCTAAGCACAGAGTCTATTCATGAGAACAGATATAAAAATACATTTTACAAAGATTAGACATGAATCAAGTTTAATAAAAATAAGTTGGAATAACAGCCAGAACTCTTGAATAAACAAAATGTTGTGGTCAAATTAATTCCTGCAGAAATGAATGAATTATAAAAGTCAGGAGTTGCTTGACACTGTATTCATGCACATGTCGAGATAGACCTGTTATATGTGTCATCTCATAGAATGCAGCTACTACTCATTGTCGTTTGAGAATGTGTTCAAACAAATATTGAAAATAATTGATTTAGCAGCAGTAGCAAAAAGCCATTTAATTGAAATCCAATGTATTTGATTTCTCATTATAGAAAAGAGCTCCCCCTGGAGGCATTTAATAGCTTTCCCCACATATCCCAGTTGCACAGTACAAACATTGAGTATCATTTTAGTTACTCCTTGTGCCTGGCCGGATCAAGAACAAGCTTGTGGTAGGCATGTAACCTAGGGCTGCCATGATGTTTTGGTACTGCAGTTCATTTTGATATAATTTGTGTGGTTTTAAGCAGCCGTTGTCCTTAAAAGACTGTCTTGTATACTTGCCATCGAGAATTTCTAGGTTCTAGAACAAAACTAATAAGAAAACATATGGGCCAAAGAGGGCAGTTAGCTCAAATACGTGAAGTGCTGTTAAAAATATTTGAAAACATAGACAGTGCATGTCCATTTGCTCCAAAATTGAACTCCTGGAAGTGCCATCATTGCACTTTGAAGTGTCCCATTAAAGTGAGAAAGAAATGACCCTTGGTGAGTTAAAGTCCCCTAGCAGAAGAACATCTGCATCTCAAGCATAGTCCAGACACCACGGATCACTGTGGAACCTGTCAGGACGATGGTGTTTATATTAATCTGTTTGACATTTTGCATTTGTCAAACATGCCTGACTTAATGTCTGCTGAAATTTACAAAAATGACTTGTACAGAAACACGTTTAGTATAAACAAATCAATAAGTGTTCTGTTGATGTCTTAACGTTGCTTAAATTTGGAAAGTAGAGATTTTTGTATCGTTTTCTTGGACTCTAAAAACAGCAGAAAGTGCTTTAGCATGAAACATAAAAGCACACTACTTTGCTTGGTTTGGAAAACATGCAGATACTGTGGCAGGAGGCCCCTTTTACATTCCATTCAAGCTTGCAAGAGGGGGAAGGGAGAGAGAGAGGGGTGTAAACTCATACATTTAATATCGTTTTCCATTCTCCTCTTGCTCTTGCAGCTGAAGGCCTCCCACTTCACTCGCCCAGCCTACTATAATCATCTGGCAGACCCTGACTATATTAATAAGACAAAGCTTTAATTTGCAACTTCTGTTTTCTGTCTTTTGATAAAATGAAGAGCTACTAGAAATGGAAAGTTTGTTGTTACATTAAAGTTACTAAAGGTAGAAAACATGCCCAAATGACTTGTCTTAAGATCATTTCCTCTACTCAAACTTAATTTGCCACAGTTGCTTTCAGTATTCTTTTAACATAACTTGTTGCATGTCAGTTGTTTGTTTTGTGTAATAAGTTTGCAGGGAACCTTGATTTAAGACGTTTGAGCTACAGTTACGGTTATGTCTGTTAGACTAAACCCTGGGGTCATTTGGCTCTTTGGTTTGTCTGAAGTCCTTGATCTCAATGCAAAGTAGCGTACAGGAATACTTCTCTGACACTGAGATCATTAGAATACTATGGGTGGGGATAAAAAGCATTCTTTGTGGATTTAAATAAAGATGTCAGGTGTTCGAAAGTCTAGGACAACATTTGCAAGACTTTAGTTGTAAGAACGGTAATTGTATCATGGAATCAAAAACCTTGTACTCAATTTAATATGTACACATCATTGGCAATTGTTTATATATTTCCTTGTTACAGTGTATATTTTGATTACATTTTCATGGTAACAGCATGATGTAACTGCCTTCTAGCATTTTGTTTGCAGAGTAGTAACATAAGTTGATGTTGCTATTAAGAATTCACTTTAATAGTATGCATTGTTCGTTGATATTTGTTTTGAAACAAGTGAGCTGTTACAAGATTTATTAAACTACACTGCTTGTTTGTTATACAATCGTGCTAAACTTACAGGCTTTTGCTGAGGTGTATTTCTCAATGAATATCTAAACATTGATGCTAATACATTACTATTATCCCTCTGCTACTTTGTTTTTACAAATATCAATTAGCCATTTTATAATCTACTAATCTAATGCATTGTGCTGTATTTTAGAAAACCACAAAGCAGAAAATGTTGAAAATATTAACTAGGTCTGACAGAACCCTTGGAGAGACAAACAGTTAATGTTTCAGATTGATTGTCTTTCTTCAAAACTAGAAAAAGTTAGAAACGTATGGTGTATAGCCAAATACAAAGGCCACTTTGTTTAATGAAGGATATTATTGTATTGAAAGTGGTTCAGAGAAGGTTTACTAGATTCAAACGTGGAATGGAGAGGGCTTGACTTCTGAGGAAAGATTGAACAGGTTCAGGTTTTATTGCTGGTGTTTAATACATCATTGGTGTTTAGAAAAGTAAGAGGTGATTTAATTGAAACACATGACATCCTTAGGGGTCTTGACAGGATGCACTGGGGACAATTTAAAACTAGTGGGATCTGTTTAAAAATCAGGGGTCATACATTTAAAGCACAGTTTAGGGCAAATGTTTTCTCTCAGTGGGTCGCAAGTCTTTGGAACTCTTTCCTTCTAAATATGGTGAATGGATTCTAATCAAGCAAAAGGATGAAAGGTTATCAGGTGTAGGTGGGAATGCAGATATGTTCAGATCATCTATGGCCTTATAGAATGGCAGATATGGCTTCAGAGGCTGAATGGCCTATTCCTGCTCTTAATTTGTGATTTATATATGTGTAGCCAGGGGATGAGAGTACATTGACAACTCTGTGCCAGATCTTTCACTTGCCCTAAATTGGAAAATTTCGTTAAGATGCTTTCGTTTTCTATCTCCTCATCATTTTTACATGATTAATCTCTGACATTTTCACTCTTCTATTTTTCCATCACTGTTTCTCGGGATCCTGACCACTAAGCTCTTCGACATAGCTACCTTTAACTAAATATCCCCCGCCTGCTTCCTGTGAGGACTCCATTTCATTCTTACACTTCTTTCTTCTTTGTAATACTTATTCTGGTGATGAAACCCCTGAGCTTCCAAAATGTCTTCATCTTTCCTTAATTGAGGATTCTTTGCCACCAGGGCCTTTAAGCCTGCTTGCGCACTACTGCTCACCCCTTTCACTTTCTCCTAGAATATGGTAGGGCATCTCTTATCTTACTACTGTCTCTCCCCAACCGCCATCATACCCTGTCATTCTGTCTCCCCAACTCCCAGCACATCCTGTCACTCCTGCTCTGCAACTCCCAACACACCCTCTTCCCCAACCACAGCCAACCTCCAAACATATCCTCTGAAATCTTTCTGACTTTCAATGCATTACCACTACCAAACATCTGCCTCATTTTGGCATTGTGAAGGGATTGTTCCCTGTCAGACATTTTGGTCCACTCTTTGACTGCCCCGATAACTACTCCTCTTTCTCCAATACCTTTCTGTGAAATTGCAGGGGTTGCACTACCAGCCTTTGTAACTCCCTCCTTTCTAGCAACCAGAGCTCAAACACTGTTTCCAGTTAAAACAACAGTTCCCTTGTACTTCTTTTGCTATACTGTACTGTTACTTGTGATGCATTGGAGACCATTCAAACTGCAAACTCTGAGTGTCCGGTCACTTGCCACTAAAATTCAGTCTGACCTTCTCTTCCTCCACCTCCTCCACTGTTCCTCTGATGCGCAACACAAGCTTATGGAGCAAACCTCATCTTTTGATTGGGTGCTTTACATTCAGTGATTGTGATTGAGTGACTTCATGACCTCGAGATCACAATAACTGTTGAATGTGTTTTCTTGGATAGCTGCTTATGGCGGATGGCTGCACTGAAACTGCTGGGAATGGTGGAGGTTTGGGGGGAAGGATTCCTGAATGAAACACAGTCTGCCCACTTTTCTTCCATCATAATCCCACAGACATTCACCTCTCTGTCACTTTCTTCCATTCCCTCCTCCTTTGTTCTGTTAGTGTAGCCGTTTATCTCTCAGCTGGACCAATTGTCCCTCTAGCCTCTGTTTGTTGTGCATAAGCAGCTTGATCCACCCTTTGCTCCCTTCATGTTTGGCCTATATCATAAATGGAAGGTCGCTTGTGTGTGACCTCTGTTGTTTTGACCGTCTTTCATTTCTTTACTTCCTCCATTTTTCCCACATGTCATCCCCTTACGTCATTCCTGCGTTCCATTTTATTACAGACCTTCCTTCCCTTTGTTCTTTCCACTATCCCTCCTGGAACCAGAATTCTCCCTTTCCCTGACTTTGTCCTTGCTTATACGGCAAAGTGTATAATTTTGATTTTCTTCCGATTCTAATGAGAGGTTGCCAAGTTTGAAACATTAACTATGTATCTCTTTGGATACACGTCAAACCATATTGAGTTTTAATGTTACCAACTCTGGAAGCTGGTAATTAGGCAAGATGTACAAATTGGACCTCCAATAACTGTAGTTCCTCATGCAATTTTTTTTGTTCGAATAGTTATCGTTTCAATTCTATTAAAGAACAAATGAAGCATCAAAAGTTTTACAAATCACAGATATGATATCCTTTCTTAAGTCTGTGGTCTTTGCTTGGTTAGAATCTGCAAATGTGCACACTCAGTTCATTTACAGCCATCCCCTTATGCTAGTACTATCTAATCCTATCATTCCAGTCTGTTTCCGGTTCATTTAGTCTGCTCATATCGTTTGCAACTCACCACCATTTTTTTCTCCTATTTTTCTGTTTAGGCGTCCCCCTCCGGCAGTTCCTGGAAGACCCACTTCATGAAGACCCTACTTTAACTTTATATCAATGTTTATAGTGATATTTGTATATTTTATTTGTCTTACGTCATGTAGTGGCACTATTTTTCATGTATATAACTGTTCATTTTATGCTGACAATAAACCAAACTCTGTTCTAAACTGGGATGCATATTTCGTTTTAACTTTTTAGTTTTTGTTCTAAGAAATTAGTATTTATATCATATGTTTTGTTGCTGCAGAACATCACAAAATGCTTTACAATCAATTCAGGTGTTTTCTAGTCTAAGTGACATGGTGGCAATTTTGTACCTAGGGAGCTCCTACAGCTAGCAATGTTAAAAGAACTAGCTAACCTATTTTTTGTAATGCTAATTGAGGGCTAATTATTGGTCCGGATACTAGGTATAACTCCCCAATCTATTTTGAGGTAGAGCCATGAGATCATTTCTGTTCACCAGAGAGGGCAGATGTGATTTCACATCTCAGCCAAGAGATCACTCCTCCAACAGCGCAGCAATCCCATTGTGAGATTTCAGTCAAAGGTTTTGAGTTTAATCTGAGGTTGAGACTTGAACCTACAGTCTTGTGTCTCAGAAGCAAGAGTTCTACCAATTGAGCTACAACTGGCATGGTTGTTAATTACTTTTTTAGAAAAATCATTAGCAGGATTTTGTTATTGCTGCCCATCTATAATTGCCCTAGAGGAAGGTGGTGGTGAGCTATATTCTGGAGCTGCTGTAGTCCTTGGGATATAGGAATACCATCAGAAGCATTAGGAAGGAAGTTTCAGGATCTTAGACCATAAGACATAGGAGCATAAATTAGGTCATTTGGCCCATCAAACAGCTGTGAGAGTACAGCAATATAGTTCTAAATCGGGATAATGTGTGGTATCAAGTGCCACACATTAACATTTAGATGGCCACACACAACCTAAATTTTCCAAGTGCGCTCTGACAACTGAGGACCTCACCATCTTTCAATGCATGTCATAATGTTGTAATGTTTACTGAAAGCTGGGATGTAAAAAGAAGAATAGGAGATTTGCAGTATAATCAACACAGACCAGTGGAAGTGACTGACCTGTTTTCTCTACTGTCTGTTCAGTGTAAGTTTCTAAAGTACGAACAACACTATTCCTTATAACAAGCTGACAGGTGAAACATTCCCTCCATATGCTGAAACTCCAGCTACTAAACCATCAGAGTTTAAGAAGGAATCTGTTAAATTCAGTATTTTAGTAAAGTGTTAGCGTTCATATGAGGTGGACAGTTTCTTAATGCCATTTTAAAGTACAATTATTTAGATATTTAGATCTTTATAGATTAAAATTAATTAGTAACAGCATTTTCATCTGATTTTTGTATAAATCAGATCTTCATTAAAGTGTGTATTGATACATCAGATTATACGTTTAAAATGAAATGTGCATGTGTAAAATGCCAAAATGTTAAGTCCTTAATTAAATTAAGTACTTTTGAAGTGGGGTGACTTTTATATGGGCAAATATGGTATTAATTTTGGACTGTTCCACTTCTACAAAAAGCAGTGAAATATCTTTTAGTGTTTGAGAAACCACTCTTTCAGTTTTCTTCATCTGAAATCCAGACAGAAATCCAAGTGTCTTATCTAAAGGATGGTACCTCCAACTTTGTAACAGTCCCCTAAGACTTAATAGTACAGTGAAGTTACTCACCAGGATTTTGCAATATTCCACCAGGGTTGCTGTTGGCCTATTGTTTTTCATTACCAAGCAATTCCACATTGTCAAAACAGGATCACATCAGACACATAACATAAAATGACGACGCAATAGCATGATCTGTGTTCTCTAAGCACAGTGGAAACTTTTGTACCACAGTTTGTGCAATTTTAACTTTTGGTCATTTATACATAGTTTGGCAACTGCTGTGAAATAAACTGCAGAGCAGAACCCCTATTTATGTCTGGGAGCCTGAAACTAAGCAATTAGACTATGTTTTCTTTTAGTTCAAGGTGAATGTTCTATCAGTATATTCACTTTGAAAAATTGCATGGTAGTGGAAGAGAAAGGTCGCAGAAGGTAATTGTGAAGAAGTTGCTTTATTAGTCCCACTAATGCTGGTAAACATAACTAAACACAAAAAGTTGTTTATTCATTCTGTTTCAGGTTAACCCAGCATTGGTAAATAATTATTTGCAGTAATGTCAGGGAGGCCTGCTTTAGGGACATTCCTATTACTTTTTCATGTAGCTAGAGTGCAAGACATTATGTGAAAATGTAATTTTTCATCAACTGTTATTTGCTGGTGAAGCGTAATTGAGGATTATTTGTTCCTATTTAAAAGTGACAAATAGAGGAAGAGTATACTTATTGATTTCATGGTACTGTTTCCTAGGAACCCATACATGTGAGATTATTCTCTTTATGGAGTGTATAAATATCAAGGCATTGTTGTGTAGATTTCTAAGAAGATTAATTGTTAAGAGAAAACAGCAAGAATCCAACTTCTATCTCCTTCCCAAAATCCACAAACCTGCCTGCCCTGGTCGACCCATCGTCTCAGCCTGCTCCTGCCCCACCGAACTCATCTCCACCTATCTGGACTCCATTTTCTCCCCTTTGGTCCAGGAACTCCCCACCTACATCCGTGACACCACCCACGCCCTCCACCTCCTCCAGGACTTCTAATTCCCTGGCCCCCAACACCTCATCTTCACCATGGACGTCCAGTCCCTATACACCTGCATTCCGCATGCGGATGGCCTCAAGGCCCTCCGCTTCTTCCTGTCCCGCAGGCCCGACCAGTCCCCCTCCACCGACACCCTCATCCACCTAGCGGAACTCGTCCTCACCCTCAACAACTTCTCTTTTGACTCCTCCCACTTCCTACAGACTAAGGGGGTGGCCATGGGCACCCGCATGGGCCCCAGCTATGCCTGCCTCTTTGTAGGTTACGTGGAACAGTGCCTCTTCCGCACCTACACAGGCCCCAAACCCCACCTCTTCCTCCGGTACATTGATGACTGTATCGGCGCTGCCTCTTGCTCCCCAGAGGAGCTCGAACAGTTCATCCACTTCACCAACACCTTCCACCCCAACCTTCAGTTCATCTGGGCCATCTCCAGCACATCCCTCACCTTCCTGGACCTCTCAGTCTCCATCTCAGGCAACCAGCTTGTAACTGATGTCCATGTCAAGCCCACCGACTCCCACAGCTACCTATAATACACCACCTCCCACCCACCCTCCTGTAAAAATTCCATCCCCTATTCCCAATTCCTCCGCCTCCGCCGCATCTGCTCCCACAATAAGACATTCCACTCCCGCACATCCCAGATGTCCAAGTTCTTCAAGGACTGCAACTTTCCCTCCACAGTGATCGAGAACGCCCTTGACCGCGTCTCCCATATTTCCTGCAACACATCCCTCACACCCCGCCCCCGCCACAACCGCCCAAAGAGGATCCCCCTCGTTCTCACACACCACCCTACCAACCTCCGGATACAACGCGTCATCCTCCGACACTTCCGCCATTTACAATCCGACCCCACCACCCTAGACATTTTTCCATCCCCACCCCTGTCTGCTTTCCGGAGAGACCACTCTCTCCGTGACTCCCTTGTTCGCTCCAACCCCACCACACCCGGCACCTTCCCCTGCAACCGCAGGAAATGCTACACTTGCTCCCACACCTCCTCCCTCACCCCTATCCCAGGCCCCAAGATGACATTCCACATTAAGCAGAGGTTCACCTGCACATCTGCCACTGTGGTATACTGCATCCACTGTGCCTGGTGTGGCATTGGGGAAACCAAGCGGAGGCTTGGAGACCGCTTTGCAGAACACCTCCGTTCAGTTCGCAACAAACAACTGCACCTCCCAGTCGCAAACCATTTCCACTCCCCCTCCCATTCTTTAGATGACATGTCCATCATGGGCCTCCTGCAGTGCCACAATGATGCCACCCGAAGGTTGCAGGAACAGCAACTCATATTCTGCCTGGGAACCCTGCAGCTTAATGGTATCAATGTGGACTTCACCAGTTTCAAAATCTCCCCTTCCCCAACTGCATCCCTAAACCAGCCCAGTTCGTCCCCTCCCCCCACTGCACCACACAACCAGCCCGGCTCTTCCCCCCCACCCACTGTATCCCAAAACCAGTCCAACCTGTCTCTGCCTCCCTAACCGGTTCTTCCTCTCACCCATCCCACCCCAAGCCGCACCCCCATCTACCTACTAACCTCATCCCACCTCCTTGACCTGTCCATCTTCCCTGGACTGACCTTTCCCCTCTTTGGACCGTGGGAAGAAACCAGAGCACCCAGAGGAAACCCACGCAGACACTGGAAAAACATACAAATGCCACGGAGATGGTGGCATCAGACTGGAATTGAACCCAAGTCCCTGGTACTGTCAGGCAGCAGCACTAAATGTGCCACCATGGCATTCAGTATAATCATGGCTGTTCTTCTACATCAACTTCATTTTCATGTCTGCTGCTCAAATCTTCTGATTGACTGAAAGGCTAAAATTCTGTTTAGCTTAGACTTTGATATGGTTGACGATGAAATATGCACAAACCTCTGTGGCACATAGTTACAGAAATTCAATCTTTTGAGTGAAGAAATTTCTCCTCTCACTCCTAAATGGTGGATCCTTTATCCTCAAAATGTACCCTGTGTTCCAGATTCACGTCAGTAAATAAACAACATCACACATCCGATCTTTCTTAATTCTAGAATTGTGCTTACTTCTAAGAGCCATTAAGTAATTAACAACAGCTCATATTTATGTTGTGCCTTTATCAATGAAAGCTCCCAGCATACTTGTCTGGACCACTATGAAACAAAATATGATACAGAACCACAGAAGATGGCATTAGTTCAGATAACCATACTTTTGCTCAAAGAAGTATGTTTTAAAAAGGGGAAAGTGGTATCTCAATTGTCAGTTTGTTCCCCCTTATTACTGTTTTGTGGATCAAAAGTGGTTTTCAGTGCTTCCTTCAATAAACTAAAAAATAATTTATTATAAACAAACTTATTTTTATGTTAAGTGGCAAAACTTGTTATCAAAAAATACTGCTACTCTAAACTAAATTATATCCTCATAATCCCGATCATAGATATTCATACCGAAACAAACAAAAAACAGCTCTGTAGAGATTTGAATAAAATAGCATAAAATGAACAACAACACTGTAAGTCAAGGGTATGAATTCAGAAGAAAGAATGAATTGATGTCTCATAATTCCTTTGATTTCCTGTTGATAAAACCAGATTACTAAGAGTCAGTGAATGATAGAAGGTCTTCAGACAAAGTTTCAGATTTAAATGGAAAATTTTAGGAACCCTGATGTTTAAGTGTTATCAGGTTACAAAATACATTACTGTAAGAAGCCGGCGTACAACAGGGTCCATTTACTGGAGTCTGAGTTCTCACTTGCAGGGACGAGGCACAGGGCCAATAATCCATTACCAGGAGCAGCAGTGAGGTGCCTGATTTCTGTCCCTGATCCTGCTTAGAAATCTTTCAGCTGGTTTTATTTGTCTTTTGCTGACTAAGAGAGAGGGTACCTGCAAGCTATTCCAATAAATTACAGATAACAAAGTGTGAAGTTAGATGAACACAGCAGGCCAAGCACTTGTGCTCCTGAGATGCTGCTTGGCCTGCTGTGTTCATCCAGCTTCACACTTTGTTATCTTGGATTTTCCAGTTCCCATTATCTCTGAACCCAATAAATTACATTTAGTTTTGGGAAAACACACAGCAACTTGAGTCCAGAGACTGTCACTAGGCATGAGCAGCACAGATCTTAGGGGTGGTTTTTTTTGAGTCAGTTTGTCCAGCAGTTAAGGGCCTTAAATCCACCTCTTATCTCTCTTAAAAACCTCAGTTGGATGCCTCCCAAAATTATTTGCTTTTCCAGTAAATTCGTCTTTTTCTTTGATCTTTTCATCTTTTTTTTCCAAGAAATCATATGACAAAATACTCGTGTCAACCCAGAAATGTCCAAGCAGTTCCACATCCCAGTTTCTCACAGTCCAAAGGTAAGTCTGTACTGTTAACTATAGGCTGGCAATAGAATAGTATATTTTTCTTAAGTAAATGTAGTTGGCACCAAAGTTGTATCATTTTGGGCATCAAGTTCAAAAAAATTGTTTAGTTCTGGATATTATTCTGCAAATTCAATGCAGACGATCGAAGTAAATAATTTTAACTCTTTTTACCATGTTCATAGAAGGTACCAACTATGGAAGATATAGGTATTCATGGAATTGTTGAATAAATAACAGTTTCAGGGTTTGACTGTCACTTCCAAGGCCAACATGTAGTTGCTAACAGGAGTGGGTCCTCTTGAACTATTTTGTAAGGAATTCCAGGATTTTAACCAAGGTACAGTTGCACAGCGCACCTTCACAAGTTCTATTCATGGTATCGAGCAATGGATTCCTACGAACTTTATAGGCAAGGAAAGGTGTTTAACTCCAGTGTTGTATAAACTTCACGCTAACTGACCAACAAGATGAACTGATTAGCTTTATCTTTGAATCCTTAGAGATTTTGAATTAATTGAAATCACAGGCTTCTTGAGGATTTGATAAAATATGCTTGTTTGAAAATGATATGAAAATTACCAAAATGAAATATAAATATGAGTAATTTCCTTCCAATAAAAGTTAAATGACTCCAAGTATCATAAATAAGAATACCAGTAGAAGGCAAAAATGATAGTCTCCTGGGCTGTCAAGCTTGGTAAGATTTTAACTTCTGCAGTGACATTGAAATAACAGTAATAAAGCTGTTCAGACATCATGTTGGCTCTACTACTGTAATATGACTCTATACAACTAAAACAAACAATCGTTTCAAACAATCATCACTAATGTTCCTTACTGCGGTGTCATTCTTCACTTTTCTCCTCTCCTCCCTCACTCTTCCACCTACTTTCCCCAAACTCAAAATTTGCTCTCTTCCAGGTACAAGTCCAACGTTTTTGCAACACCGTTTGCAAGAGTTTATGTTTGATCTTTGTTTCTTTCACAATTCTCCTTGTTCCAGGCATTTGGGAACTCTGGGGTAAGAAAAAAAGATGTGGCTATGTAAACTTGACTCAGAGGTTAAATGACTAATACTTTGAAATCTGACTGTCCCAATCTCTCATATTATTAACCAAGAAGCAATAGCCAACTAATAGAAATACTTTGCTGAACATCCAAGTCATAGAGATATACAGTACAGAAATAGATGCTTTGGTCCAACTCATCCATGCCAACCAGATATTCTATATAAATCTAGTTCCATTTGCCAGCATTTGGCCCATATCCCTCTAAACCCTTGCTATTTATGTACCCATCCAAATGCCTACTAAATGTTGTAATTGTACCAGCCTCCACCACTTCCTCTGGCAGTTCATTCCATACATGCACTAACCCTTTTGTGAAAAAGCTGTCCCTTAGATCCCTTTTATGTCTTTCCCTTCTCATGTTAAAGCTATACTCTCTAATCTTGGATTTCCCCCACCGCAGGGAAAAGACCTTGGCTATTCACCCAGACCATGCTCCTTATGATTTTATAAACTTCTGTAAGGTCATCCCTCAGCCTCTGATGCTTGAGGAAAAATAGTCCCGGTCTATTCATCCTCTCCTTATAGCTCAATCCCTCCAACCCTGGCAACATCCTTGTAAATCTTTTCTGAACCCTGTCAAGTTTCACAATATTCTTTCTACAGCAGGGAGACCAGAACCGAATGCAGTACTCCGAAAGTGGCCTAACCAATGCCTGGTATGATTGCAACATGACCTCCCAACTCCTATACTCGATGCACTGACCAATAAATCTTTGGCCCTTTGCTCCACCATTCAACAATGATCATGGCTGATCATCCAGCTCCATACCCTGGTCCCACTTTTTTCTTGTATCCTTTGATCCCTTTAGCCGCTAAAACCCACATCTAACTACTCTTGAAAACATTCAGTGTTTTGGTCTCAACTACTTTCAGTGGCAGAGAATTCCACAGGTTCAGTACGCTCTAGGAGAAGAAATTTCTCCTCATCTTAGTCCGAAATGGCCTACACCATTTCCTTAAACTGCGGTCTCTAGTTTTGGGCTCATTAATCATCAGGAATATCCTTCCAGCATGAACCCTGGGTAATCCTATTAGAATTTTATAGATTTATATGAAATACCTCTCCAACACCCCACCCCCCCACCCAACACCCTTTATTCTTTTAAAGTCTTTTGAATATAATCCTAACCGATCCAGCCCCTCTTTGTATTTCAGTCCTGCCATCTCAGGAATAGGTCTCGTAAATGTTCAGTGCACTCCCTCCATAGCCAGAACATCCTTTCTCAGATAGAGAGACTGAAACTGCACAAAAAATTTCCAGGTGTGGTCTAACCAAGGCCTTGTACAAGTGTAGCAAGACATCCCTGTTCCTGAACTTGAATCCTCTTGCTATGAAGGCTAATGTACCGTCTGTCTTCTTTGCTGCCTGTTGCACCTGTATGCTTACTTTCAGAAACTTGCCTACAGGGACACCCAGGTCTCATTGCATCAAATCCCTTCCCAACCTATAGCCGTTTGGATGATAATCTGCCTTCCTGTATCTGCTACCAATGTGGATAACCTTACTCTGGATCTCTCTTCTGTTCTTGGCACATTTGCCTGAGCTTATTTTACCTTCCCAGTCATTGTCTCTTCTCAATCAAACAAAACTTATTTTTAATGCCTAATGGCTAATCTTGACACATTTTTCTTGTTCAACCAGGGATCTAGGAAGCCAAAATGATATCTTCAAACAGTTGTCTTGTGATAGATTGCAATAACTGGAACTGTGCCATCTTTTGACCTGTTTGCTGTTGAAGGTGACTACATGAACTTCTCTGCCATTTGAATGAGGATAAGATCAAGAATCACATTTATGTTCAAGTGAGAATTCTTGATTGCAGCGTGTACAGTTTCTATTGTTGGACATCCATTGTGTTGCAGAGTTGCTTGTTGCATACATTTAATGTTGAGATGTATACCTCCTTGACCATGTGGCTTTGCTATCATAGGCTGTAATCTCTGTTTCTTCATTTATAGCACAGAAACTGATAATGTAATGACACTTGCCCTCGTATCAAGCTTAAAATTAATGAGATACCCTTTGACATAAATCGCTTCTCGCCAAAATAAATTGTTAGATATCCATTTTATCTACAAAGTCATTGGATGTGTCTTCTATTGCAGGTTTTTCTACCTCATTAACACCTTCAAGCAACTGACTAATTGACATTCTGCTGCTCTGTAGCCATCTCCTATTTCTGCAAATCTTCTGGAAGTGACCTACTGCCTCACACATTTAACATTCACAGTTGCACTTCTCATGTCTGAGTTTTTCTCTGCATCTGCTGTACTTCTGGGAGGTGGAGGTGGTTGGTTCAGTCGGTACTGTACTTGTAGATGACTGACACTCCTGCCATATTCACTGATGGTGCAGGGAGTGCTTGGGCTATCGGGCAGGCAGGCTGCTTTGTCACAGATGGTGCTGAGCTTCTTGAGTGTTGCTAGAGTTGCATTCGACCAGCAAGTGTTTAATATTCCATTCACTTCAGTTTTCAGTCAAAGATAACTGGCAGGAAATCTATATTGGGGATTTGGCAATGTTAATGGCATTGTACATCACAGAGGGATGATTAGATACTATCTAGTTGGAGATGTTCATTTTTTGACACTTATGTGATACAAATGCTACTTACCACTTATCAGCCAAATCCTGTTATTATCCAGATCTTCCTGCACATTATACATGGGTTGCATTAGTATCTGAGCAGTTGCAAATGTTGCCAAACATTTATATAATCATTAGTGAGCATCAGCACTTTTGGCCCTATGAAGGCGGGCAAGTTATCAGCTGAAGATGGTTGGGCCTAGGACACTACCCTGAGGAACTCCTGCAGAGATGTCCTGGAGCTGAGATGACTGACCTCCAACAGCCACATCCATCTTTGTACGCGCCAGGTATGAGTCCAGTTGACAATCCAGTTAGTGTATAGGTTTGCCCCTGATATATAGCAAAGTCACACTCACCTCCATTCTGGTGTTCATGTTTTTTGTCCATGTTTGGACCAAGTCTGTCATATGTTCGGGAGCTTAGTTTGTGTGTCAGTGAACGAGTTACTGATGAGCAAGTAACAATAACACTGTAGATGACCCCCTCCATCACTTTGCTGATGATTGAGAGTAACCTGATGGGGCAGTAGTTAGATTGGCTTTTTTCCTGCCATTTGTGGACTGGGCATACCTGAGCAATTTTCCGCTGTACTGGAATTATTTGGCTAGAGGTGCAGGTGGTTTAGATGCATATTTCTGAAGGACTATTTCCCATACCTTTGCAGTATCCATTCTCTTCAGCCATTTCTTGATATCACATGGGGAGAATGGAATTAGTTGGTGAATGGTAATTGGTGACCTCAGGAGAATGATAAAATGGATTGACTGTCTTCCGGCTGAAGACTGTTGCAAATGCCTCAGGATGATTTTTTACGCTGATGTGCTGGACTCCACTACTGTTGGGGATTGGGAAGTTATTGTTTGTGGGATCACTCATTTCTGTCCATTGTGTGTTAGACAAACAAGTAGTCATGTAATGTAGCTTCACCAAGTTGACACTTTGCTTTGAGGTATGTCTGCTGCTGCCCCTCATTGAACCAAGGCCGATCTCCTTGCTTGATGGTAATGGTAGAATGGGGAATATGCCGGGCCATGAGGTTTCAGATTGTGGTTGAATACTGCTCCTGCTAAGGGCCCACAGCATCTCATTGGATATCCTGTTTGGAGCAGATCGATCTGTTTGAAAAGTGTTCCTTTTATTATGGTGCTAATGCCACATGAACTGACTAGAAGGCAGCCATAATATGAAGACAGGACTGAGGTTCCACAGGAATACATGCTAGTCACTCCCACCTATGCTGTCATAGACAGAAGTAGCTATGATTAGGATGTAGTGATTGGATCAAGGTCAACCAGGTGGATCTCGTAGAATATGAGTTCCCTGATTGGGGCTGTTAATCGGGTCCAATCACGGAGTCGTGGCTGACAGATATAAACAGGAGTGTCAGACATTCTGTTCACAGAGAGCTGGCTATGAGAGAGCTGGATCAGTGTCAAAGACCTTCCATGTGTAAATTAAGGGTGACTTGGTGACAGAATACAGGCCCCTGTGGAGTTATTTCTGAGTAGATCAGAGAGGAAATGATCAAATAGTCTTTTCCCTCTTGTTGGCTTCCTCAGCACCTACCACAGACCCAGTTCAGAAGTTACCTTATTCAAAACTCAGCCAGCTTGGTTGGTAATCATTACCGAGCCACTCTTGGTGATGGACATTGATGTGTTCCACCCAATCTACATTTATGTTCATTTGCCATCCTCAATGCCTCCTCTAATTGCTACTAGACATAGTACAGATTGATTCACAGCCAAGGGGAAGGGTGGGCTGAGAACAGGGTGATAGGTACTAAGCAGCAGGTGTTTTCCTTGCTGTGTTTGACCTGTTGCCCTAAGTCTTCATGGGGTCCAAAGTTAATGTTGAAGACTCCCAGGACAACTCCCTCCCCAATGTGCCATCACTTCTGCTGTTGGCACAGGACGTGACTAGATACGATGATGGTGGTGTCTGGGATATTGTTTTTGTGGTATCCTTGACCAGTTTGTGGGACTGCTGTCCCAATTTAGGCATTAACACCCAGGTGCTAATAAGGAGGGCTTTGCAGGATTGACAGAGTTGAGTGTCTAATGTTCCAGACTCTAGGCTAAGGCTGAGTGGTACATTTAGTTTCAATCCTTTCTGACTTCATAGTTGTTGGGCCTTTTCGGATGCCAGCTCAGACTCAGCCACATTATTGTGAGTGTGAATTCATGCAAAGGCCAGACAATGGATTATAGCCCCAATTTACTTACAGAAATGCTGAACTTTTAAGTTAGACAGTTTGATTTCCTTTTTGAATAAAGAGAGACGGCTAAGTATGCGAATTTGCAGACTTGACAGGAAAATTCCTATGTGGATTAAATCCAGCATTGACAGGGAATATGGAGAGTTGCACCTTGGAAGAGTGTCAAAGAATTTCAGGGATTTGGTTCAAAGGGGCAGATTTAATGCAGAAACCTGAACTGCCACCTATGAGTTACACAATGAATGGTGGCCCCCTAGGGAGTACTGACAGACAACGGGACCTTGGTGTGCAATGTTTATGTCATTGCTGCTAACATCTGCATCATTGCTCAGGTGAGGTGAATAGCCAAACTCATTTCCCCAGAGTAGTGGAGTCCAAAGCTAGAGGCATTAAGGTGAAAGGGGAGAGATTTTAAACAGACCTGAGGGGCAATATTTTCACACAGAGGGTGGTGCATATTTATGGAACCAGCTGCCAGAGGAAAGGGTATAGGCAAGTACAGTTATAACATTTAAAAGACATTTGGATAGAAAATGGATAGGAGAGGTGTAGTGATAAATGAGACCAGTTCAGTTTAGAAAACCAGGTCAGCATGGACGAGTTAGGCCGAAGAGTTTGTTTTCATACTGTATGACTCTACAAGTCCATAGATCCCCTCAGGTGTCAGCATGAGTAGACAGGGTGATAAGGAAGGCATGCACGATGCTTGCCATCATTAGCCAGACATAGAATGTGGGAGCAAGGAGGTCTTGTTACAACTTTTTAAAAACATTGGTTTGGCCACAGATGGAATGTTTTATGCACATCTTGATGCCACACTATTGGAAGGTTGTCTTTCTACTAGAGACAGAGCAGAGGAGATTCACTGGGATGCTCCCTGGGATGAAAATTCTCAGTTATGAGGGGAAGCTAGGTTTATTTTCCCTGGTGCAGGGGAGGCTGGGGGATGAACTGTTTGAGGTCTACAAAATGAAGAGAGGCACAGACAGGGTGGATCATTGGAATCTTTTCCCAAAGAGTAGAGGGCCTAAGTTTAAGGCAAGAAGTAAGTTGTTTAAAGGGAATGAGAGAAAGAAAAATCAACCAGAGGCTGGATGGAACATGTAGGCTTGAGAGGGTAGTGGAGGCGGGTACTCAGGCAACATTTAAGAAACAGCTGGATGAGCACTTAAAATAGCATAGTAGATTATGGCCCAAGTGCAGGTGAGTGAGATTAGTGTAGTTTGGTATTTGTGGTTGATAGAGACGTGGGTGCAATTCTATGCTGGATGACTACAAAGTGCTGATTAGATTCCCTACAGTGTGGAAACAGGCCCCAACAAGTCCACACTGCCCCTTGAAGCATCCCACTCAGACCCATCCCCCTATAACCCACACACCCCTGAACACTATGGGCAACTTAGCATGGCCGATCCACCTAACCTGCACATCTTTGGACTGTGGGAGGGAACCACGCAGATGCAGGGAGAATGTGCAAACTCTGCACAGTTACCCGAGGCTGGAATCAAACCCAGGACCCTGGCGCTGTGAGGCTACAGTGCTAACCACTGAATCCCCGTGCTGCTCCAAGATGTTATTCCCATACAGGGAGTCAAACCCAGGCCACCTGGATGAAAACCAGGAATTCTAACCACTAGACCATATGGGAAGCTATAGCATTATAATTCAGCAAGGTAGTAATCCGAGTGTTGAGATGTAAACTGACCTCGCATCTACAGCCACTTGACCCTTTGAAAGGCACATCTTCTAGTTTCCACACCTAAATAATGTAGCTCTGATTTTATTAAGACTGCGTCTCCTCCTGGGTGCCTCGTAGAGGTATAGTTGCCCGTAAAATTCTTAAATCGTATCAGATAACTGCTTCAGAACACCCCTCAAACCCATAAAAACTTTGGTTTATAGTCAAAGCTATTTGTTTTCAGTCCTGGTCAGAATATGTCATTCTTTTTAAACCGGAAGATAAACCACCAACAAATTATTCCCCGCACCAGTTCCTCTTCACAGTTTTGATTAAAAATGAACTGTAAGGGCGGTGTTTGAAGCCCCAGCCCGGCGATACACTGTCGCCGTGTAATTAAAAACTTGTAACAAAAGAAAACGGCAACAGAAAATACTCAACAGGTTTGGCAGCATCTGCGGGAAAGATAGAGAGTGGAGAAACAATAGAAGTTTCTGTTGCTGAAGTGTTGATGTGAGACAAAGCCAACATTGCGCGACATGGGAACGGGGTTGGCAAAAAAAGTTGGGAGGGGTGTACACATTTCTCTTTAGCTCTCCCCTGATGTGTGTTTCGTTCTGTGGGCCCTTTGTAAGTCATTCGACTGGTGGAAGTATGGGGGGGGTGCCTGGGGTTCTGGAACACAGTTATTGCTCCCTTTGTTCATATACGTGGGGTGTGTGTGTGTGTGTGTGAGAGAGAGAAGCAAACGGATCAAGGTGGACAGGACTAGATTCTCGTCGCACAACGACGCGGAGCTGCAGACACAAGAAGGTCAAGCGAGGTACTAATGGGCGGGGCTGAGGAGGCAAGGTCAAAAATTTAAATCGAAAAACCTCACTGACTTACTGCCAAATCCCCTCCGCTACCTTGCAGCGCCCCCCATCAATTCCCTGCATCAATTACTGTGGCGCCTGCAAGTCAGGCATCGTTCACCCACTCTTGTGGCAGACGCATGCTCCCACATACCCCGTGTCGTCATTCCCCACCAGCGCTCGGGAAGGGTGTCACAAACAGTGCAGCGCTGCCTGCGAATCTGAGCCCGTTAAGGGCGCCCATGGCACAACGTGATAGTATTATTTCTAATACGCCGGGGCCACAGGGAGAAGAAAGCAACAAAATAAAACAATCGGGAACAGGTCGTTACTAAACATTTGAGCTCATTCCAACTTCCAGGAATGCTGACCCTTCCCTTTCAATAGAAATGCATTATTCACTCAGAGCTCTGACAATTCGGTGCATTATCTAGTAAAGTTCTCAAGAGTTTTGTGTTTAAAATAGTCCCAAATGTGAGGCCGAAGCAGTTAAGGGAAAAGGTGTTTGAAGCTACGACGGGCCAGGGATTAGAAGTGCAATTTTCCTTCATTTTAAACAGCAAACGTGCAGCCCCCTCCCTTTTTGCAATCCTCAGTGCTGTGCTTGAGAGTGTCAGTGGGTGGTGGGGAAATGGAGGGACTGCCCCGCACACACGCTTTGCTAAACGATGCAGATTATTTGGTGATAGAAGTTCAAGGGATGTTGGAATAGGCGGGTAAAGCGATTGCTCTGATTCCCTCAGAGGTCCGGCTGTGTCTGTGGAACTGTGGAGAAGAACCGTCTACTTTTCAGGTTCCACCTTGCACTGCTAGTCCTCCTTCAGGATTATCCATCCTTCCAACCTCATTTTTGGCTTCCTCTGTTGATGAGACCACTGCCATCTTCCAAAACTGCTGCCTCTCCAACTTTGTTAACAAAGTGTGCAGCTGGATGAATACAACGGGCCGAGCAGCATCTTTTGTGCTCCTGACATGCTGCTTGGCCTGCTGTGTTCATCCAGCTTCACACTTTGTTATCTCGGATTCTCCAGCATCTGCAGTTCCCATTATCCCTGATGCAGTGTTAACTTTGTTTCTCTGCAGCCTGATCTGCTGAGTTTCCCCAGCATTTTCTGTCTTTTATTCCACATGACCAGCACCTGTGTTTTGCTTCGGTCTAACTGTTTTCTTGCTGAGAGGGGAAAAAGCTAATTCTGCCAGTGAGGTCATTTTTAAACATTCATTCATGGGATGTGGGTATTGCCGTCTGGGCCAGCATTTATTGCCCATCCCTGATTGCCCATGAGAAAGTGGTGATGGAGAGCTGCCTTCTTGAACCGCTGCAGTCCACTATCGATATAAGTCCCAACTTTATTTACCAAATAGGTCAAAGTTTAGGTAGGACCTCTGAGAATGTTGCAGACATACTTAAAAGGAGAGGAGGTTTTTTTTTTCAACCATTGTTTATTCTCAGCATGTAAGCATCACTGACTGGGTCAGCATTTATTGTCCATCTCTAATTGCCCTGGAGAAGGTGGTGGTGAGCTGCCTTTTTGAATTGCTACAGTCCATATGGTGTAGTGACACTCAACTGTGATAGGAAGGGTGTTCCAGGGATTGGATCCAGTGGCTTTGAGGGTATAGCGATATAATTGCATAATGATGGCAGACTTGCTGGGAATGAAAGTGCCCATTCCCCAAATGCAATTGTTGGTGAAAGAGTTGGCTTTCAGAAATGTCGGTGCATTCAGCAGCTGGAACACGGTGCAACGAAGATGGAGGGAGTGGATAATTAATCTGCATTAAAAATGAAGCAAAGAAACTGTGATGGCACGGTGGCTCAGTGGTTAGCACTGCTGCCTCACAGTGCCAGGAGCTGGGGTTCGATTCCACCCTCGGGCGACTGTCTGTGTGGAGTTTGCACAATCTCACTGTGTCTGTGCGGGTTTGCTCCAACTTCCTCCCACAGTCCAACGTGGCTTTGTGAGTGGAAATTGTGTCTAAATAACTTGATTGAAGAAATGATGCAGACAAAGCAGTGGACGTTGCCTATGTGGACTTCAGCAAGGTTCTGCATGGTAGACTGGCTAACAAGGTTAGATCACATGGAATAGAACTAGCCATCTAGTTGGAGCATTCCGAATCAAACTGAAGGTCTGTGACCAGCGGTGCGCCGCAAGGATTGGTGCTGGGTCCACTGCTTTTTGTCATTTATGTAAACGATTTGGATGTGAACATGGGAGGCATGATTAGTGAGTTTGCAGATGATACCAAAGTACAATGGGATCTTGATCAGATGGACTGATGGGCCGAGGAGTGGGAGATGGAATTTAATTTAGATAAATGTGTGAGGTGCTGCATTTTGGAAAGGCAAATGAGGGCAGGACTCATACACTTAAAGATAAGGTGCTTGGCAGTATTACCAAGCTAAGAGACCTTGGAGTCCGGTTTCATAGTCCCTTAAAAGTGGAGTTGCAGTTAGACAGGATGGTGAAGAAGGCATCTGGTATGATTTGCCTTAATTGGTCAGTGCATTAAGTAAAGGACTTGAAAGGTCATGTTGTGGCTGTACAGGACATCAGTTAGGCCACTTTTGGAGTACTGCATTCAATTCTAGTCTCCTTGCCATAGCAAATATGTTATTAAACTTGAAAGGGTTCAGAAAAGATTTACAAGGGTGTTACCAGGATTTAGGAACTTGAGCTATCAGGAGAGGTTGATTAGGCTGAGGCTATTTTCCCTAGAGCTTTGGAGGCTGAGGGGTGACCTTATAGAGGTTTATAAAATCAAGACAGGCATGGATAGGGTGAATAGTCAAGATCCTTTTCCCTGGGTAGGGGAGCCCAAAACTAGAGGGCATAGGTTTCAGATGAGAGGGGAACGATTTAACAATGGCCTCAGAGGTAACTTTTTATACAGAGGGTGGTGTGTGTATGGAATGAGCTGTCAGGGGAAGTGGTGGAGGCCGGTACAATTACAACATTTAAAAGGCTTCTGGATGGGTACGTGAATAGGAAACATTTAAAGGGATATGTGCCAAATGCTGGCAAATGGGACGAGATTAATTTAGGATATTTGGTCAGCATGGATGAGTCAGACCACATTGTCTGTTTCTGTGCTGTAGAACTCTGATTTTAAATGTCGGGGAACAGTCAATGCTGAAATAGTACTGAGCTGAGGATATGGCTGGGAAGTAGGATGCACATTTTCAGTTTTAAAGTATAGGAAGGAATGTCTAAGCATATCCTTACACAACACTGTCCCATTACCTGCTTACTCTCAGTTCTAATCACCCTAGCCTCCCCCTCGGCAGTACCTGCCAATGCCCTAATTACCCCCTCCCCAAATCCCTCGGACTATTCAGCCATGACACTACGCATCCCCTCTTCCCTTACAGACCTTGACAGACAATATTCACCCATCCCTTCTGCTCAAACACTACCCCCCACCTCCAATGAGAAGCCCACCCCTCCCCTAACCCCCTAGACACTACATCTCCCTCCCGCCCACTACCCAGCACAACTGACCATCTCCAACCACTGCGCCGCCACCCCCCTCCCCCCCCCCCCACCCCGCATTCACTGTACACCTGGCCTTGATCAGCCCCATGTCTCTGTGGTCTGCTGCAGCACCCCTCCCTGTTCCAAGCTGTCTACTAGCCACCGCCTGCAGCCCCGGACCAGTGTGCACTGGTCCCCTGCCCTGCTCGACTGTGGTCACTCTCACTCTTTGACCCATCCTATGCCGTGCGCCCTTGCCTTTGCTCATTATCAGTGCTGCTGTGCTTGACTCTTGGGCAATTTTGGGTTCCAAAGACGAGGAGAGTCATAGGGTCATACAGCACAGAAACAGACCGCCTTAGTCAACTTGTCTGACCAAGTTTCCCAAACTAACCTCATCCCTCTGGTTTGTGATTGGCCCATCCCCTTCTAATCCTTCCCTTTTCACGTACCTGTCTGAATATCTTTTAAATGTTGTACCGACAGATGCCACTTCGTCTGGCAGTGCATTCCACATATGAGCTACCCTGTGCGCGGAAAAGTTGCCCCACAGGTCCCTCTGAAATCTTTCTCCTCTCGCCATAAAAATATGCCCCCTAGTTTTGAACTCACCCACCCAAGGGAAAAGAGTTTTGTTGTCCTGTAAGGTCACCCCTCAACCTTCTTTGCTCCAGTGGAATCGGTCCCAGCCTAGCCAGGTTTTCCTTCCTCCTCAGAACCCCCCCCATCCTTGTAACATCCTTATGATCTTTTCTGAATCCTCTCCAATTTACTAATGTCCTTCTTGTAGCAGAACTGTACACAGCACTCCAAAGGTGGCCTAATTAATGCCTTGTACAACTTCAACATGACGCCTCAACTTCCAACCTCACATGGCCCGAGCAATGAAGACAAATGTGCTAAATGCCTTTCCAACCACCCTGTGATTTAACTTTGAAAGAACTATGTCCCGGCACCCCCAGAGTCTCTGTTCTGCAGCACTACTCGGGGCCCTCCCATTCAACGACATAAGCCCTGTCGTTGTTCGTTTTACCAAAATGCAATACCTCGCGCAGACTTGAAATGTTTCCCTCTCCACGGATGCAGCCAAACCTGCTGAGCTTCTCTGGCATCTTCTGATTTTATTTCAAAGCTTGCTGTGCTCTATCCACTGGGGGTCAGTGATAGTTTTGGCAGGAAGGGCTTTACATGTGGAACAAAGGCATCCGGCTATGATGACCAAGTGTCCTTTGGACCAATGCAGTGTCTCGTTGTCCAGGCACCATGTAGAAGGGGAAACCCAATCACCCCTCGTGTAAGAAAGGGGAAAACAAAATCCAGTAAAAGAGCTTCTGCGAATAGTTGTGCTGATTTACTGTGTGCGGAATGTCCTCAAACAGAAATTGTCCTGCAGTCAACGCGAGTCTGACCATTCTTGTCGCCATCTCTTCGCATGATGAAAAGCTTCTGACTCTGTCCTAACCCCATACAGGAGCAAAGTGACATTTTTCCCATTTCTTCCACCAGACAACCTTTGTTGTCTGGCTTAGGCCCATTCCCACTAAATCGATTGTAACCACCAGACACTGATTGCATCCGGGCCTGTACTTAATTCCCGGTGGTGAAAAGCTAGAGTTTATTGTTTTTCTCCAGCTGGTTCCCTCGTCTTGCTTCAGTAACATGTTATTGACTTCATGTAAACTCAGCTTTCCGGGCTTTCATTGTGACATGTTCCAAAGACGTTCAGTGTGCGCTTGTGAATTTTGATGGTGTTTTAGATGGTTGTCAACCCGAGCTGCCCTGATCAATTATTTTCTAGCACATAGGACATCCAAGTGTGAGACACTGAGACCATTGACACAGTGCCACAGTCCTAAGGACATACCAATGTAGGAATAGACATTAGAACGGACAGATACTCACTGATTCTGGGGCCTCGGAGACTGACGTCCCAAGACAATCTCTTGGGCAGAACTAACAAGCAAAGTTCCATTACAGAAAATCCTAACTCCAGAGTTTGTTTATTAAGCAATGATTCTTCTGAAATCCAAGGACACTTCTCAGAAGGTGAAACTTTAACTTGGATGCTTTTTTGTGTTTTTTATTTAAAACCGAGTTTAAGCAATGCCTTTGAGAATGTATTGGTTTCATTCTTGCAGCAAGACAAATTCTGCCTAGCTAAAAAAAACTCACCTCTACAATTCAGTAATAATGTTTGAAAATGATTTTTTTTTAAGAAAAATGTACTTGTTAAATAATGGTAATTTTGAACTTTACCGAATTAGCTCTTTGCCAAGAGACAAACCATGATTAACGAAGGAACACCTCATGCATATTTATACACTGAACTGGGTCTGCAGCTCTGAGGGGGCATTTTGTGTAGCAGAGACACAGATCTAAATGAGTGGACTATTTCTTTGCCTTCACATTTTATAAATTGCCTTCTTTCCATTTTCATATCTCTTCCATTACATACTTCCCCAACTGACAGAGCAGAAAAATGTCCTGTCCCCACGCTTCAAGCTGGCATAAGTTAACCTTCCCTCCCTCCTGTGTTTGCAGGAGTTACCTTGTACCCAGTTGGCACCATGCCCAATGGCACGGGTGTGATTGGAAAATGTCTGGGGAACTCTGTGTGGTGTGGAACAGTTCTGTGTGTTGTACTGCCAGGCAATCATGCACACTGCTTATATTTCAGTTGAATTTGTAATTTGCCTTCACTTCTGCATAACTCCTTTTCTCGTTAACATTTCCTTTGTTGTTTGTGCCCTGCAGTTGGCCTTCTAACCCATCATCAGGCAGAATGAATTCTCAGATCAACCCTGCCAGGGTTAGCTCCAATCTACCTGAGGCTATGCAATTGAAAATAAACCACTTGGTTAGCTCTCCATTCAAGCAGAGCACTGTGTCTCATCTTCATCACATGGTGAGTCGTTACATTTCTTCTTGGAAAGAGTGAATCATTCAGGTTTTATTAGGACTGGGTGGCTCAACAGTCAAACAGTGTATGGTCGTTCTCAGATACACTTGAGGGCTGTATTGGGTGTTGTTGTTGACTGATTTTGAAGGCTATTACATAAGTGCTCTGTTAGCTGCAGCACAGCCTGTTGTTGTGCTTGTCAGATTGCTACACTCCCATACTCTTAGATGTTCTTATTTTGTTTGTTTTCCTTAGTTTATTGTTTTACCACAGTACTAGGCAGCCAAATTGCATCTCAGTCGATATTTGCAAGCAGATTAGAGGGGACTTGCTACAATTGTACAGGGTGTTGGTGAGGCCACACCTGGAAGACAGGGTACAGTTTTGTTTTTCATTTGTAAGGAAGTACATGCTTACCTGGGAGCTGGGACAGTGATTATTCACTGAATTGATGCCTTGGACAAGGGGAATTATACTTTGAAGGGAGACTGGGTACTTTGGACCTATATTCTCCAGAATTTGAAAGAACGAGAAGCAAGCTCATTGAGATGTAAAAGATTCCGATGGGGCTCGAAAGGACAGATGTTAAGTTGTTTCTGTGGGTAAGGAAAGTTCAAACAGAGGGGCACAATCTCAGGATGAGGGGCCAGTAATTTAGGACTGAGATGAGGCAAAACCTCTTTACCCAAAGAATTGTGTATTCTAGGGGATTGTGGGTGCTTCACTGTTGAATAAGTAATCAAATCATTTGTAAAGTCCAAGCGGAGTTGCAATTCAAGATCATCAGTGTTTGTATTGAGTGTTGAACTATACGATGTAGTCCTGTTCCCATCTCTTATGTGCCCCTGTGTGTTGTGATTACCAAGACTAGAATATTGCTGCGGAAGCTTGTTTCACATTTCTGTGTTACGTATGCAGTACATAGCTGTCTCTCTGAGGAGCTCTGCACATTGACTGGGCAGATCTAACGTCACTATCTCTGCTAGTACTCCAAGATTAAAAATAAAATTGAAAGCGCTTCATTTGGCCAGCTGGCAAGATTTATTGAGCATTCTTTGTTTCTCCTCTATTATTTCATCATTGTGTCCGCTTTTTATCTAATTTCTTTGTTCCCTTAATTTTCTCCTTCTTCCTTCTCTTGATTGCCACTTCACTTTGCTCCTGCTGGAATTGGATGTTGAGCTATAGGGAATACAAAGGAGGTTCCCCAAGATGTTGCCTGGGATGGAATAGCTGAGCTTTAGGAAGAGACTAGATAGGCTTGGATTGTTTACTCTAGAGCAGGGAAAACTGAGGCAGGACGTGACTGAGGTGTATAAGACTATGAGAGGTATGGAAGGGCTTCACAAGAGGACATAGTTTTAGGGTAAGGGGCAGGAGATTCCAAGGGGATTTGATAAAAAAAACTTGTTCACTCGGCAGGTGGTTGGAATCTGGAGTGCACTGCTTGAGAAGGTGGTGGAGACTGCAAGCCTTACAACCTTTAAAACATATTTGGATGGGCACTTCAAATCTCATAACATTCAGGAAATTGAGTCAAGTGCAGTAAACTGGGATTAGCGCACTTTAGTTGTGTTAGTGTGGACTCAATAGGCTGAAGGGCTTTTTTTGCGCTGGATGAGTCTATGAATCTATGGATTCAGGACGTAGCAAATAGTTAAGAGGAACGCCTGAGCTTGGAGCTTCCTGTTTGTGACTAGTTAGATGCGAAAATATAGCCAATATCTCTTCTATTCTCTCATTGTAGATAAAACATTCCCCAAATCTTCCTGATTTTGTTTGATTACACCTGATCTTAAACTAGATACCCAATGACATATAAGATTAGAATCAAGTGTCCAGGTAGATGTTGAATCGACACCAATCAAAGAGAAACTGGATTAGTTAGTACTATTTGCTAAAGTTTAGAAAAAGGAGGTGAGATCGCACAGAAACCTATAAAATTCTAATAAGACTTGACTGGATAAATGCAAGAAGAATGTTCCCAATGACCAGGGTGTAAAAACAGGGGTTCTAAATCTAAAGGTATGGGTTGGCCATTTAGGACTGAGATGAGGAGAAATTTCTTCACTCAGAGAGTAATGAGCCTGTTGACTTCTCTGCCACTAAAAACATTTGATGCCAAAACATTGAATGTTTTCAAGAAAGCATTAGATGTAGTTCTTAGGGATAATGGGATCAAAGGATATGGGCAGAAAACAAGAACAGGTATTGTGTTGGATGATCAGCCATGATCATATTGAATGGCAGAGCAGGCTAGAAGGGCTGAATGGCCTACTGCAGCTCCTATTTTCTGTATTTCCCCATACCTATATTTTAGAGTTTTCAAATACGATAACTAACACTCTTTCACAGCAAGTTTGAGAATCTGCAAGCAGAAATTTTTTCTTCCTTAAAGTAACTTATTCTGATGCCACAGAAATGCTTCTAAATAAATAGAAAATACAGAGCAAATCTCAGTGAGAACAAATGTTCAGACCAATGCCCAAAAACTGGAGTGGAAAGCTGGGGTATACCATTGTTTACTGTGGATTGCAGTCTGGCTAGACCCACAGAGCAGTAGCGTGGCGAGACTCTCATTTAAGGCTCAGGGTGTGTTTTGTGGTCAGGTACTCATTTAGGGAAACAGTTTGATTGATACAAATAGAAGAGATTTGGGCATATTGTTGATGTTATTCCTTTGACTTGTCAAAGGTTATCAGAGGTAGGCAGCAAAGTGGATTTGATTGCAATATCACATCAGCCACAATCTTATTGAATGGGGAGCTGGCTCAAGGACCAAAAGGCCGACTTAATGTGAATGTTCATACATGGGGCGGCACGGTGGCTCAGTGGATAGCACTGCAGCCTCACAGCACCAGGGACCCAGGTTCGATTCCAGCCTCGGGCAACTGTCTGTGTGGAGTTTGCACATTCTCCCCATGTCTGCGTGGGTTTCCTCCGGGTGCTCCGGCTTCCTCCCACAGTCCAAAGATGTGCAGGCTAGGTGGATTGGCCATGCTAAATTGCCCATAGTGCTCAGGGGTGTGTGGGTTATAGGGGGATGGGTCTGGGTCTGGGTGGGGTGTTTCAAGGGGCAGTGTGGACTTGTTGGGCTAAAGGGCCTGTTTTACACTGTAGGAAATCTAATTATCTTGGGACAATTCCTGGAAGAAATCCCAGTTCACAGAACCCTTTCCTGAATGAATCCCCCAGCTGTTAATAGCCACATTGAGTCAATGCAGGAGACATGAGTCAGAGCTGCCCCCTTGTTGGTCATTAAAGTAGGTGGGGTCTTGAGAGAGCGGCGTTTCTAATTGGTGGGAGAGGTGGCCATCTCATGTTCTTAACCAATAGACTGGCTGGGATGATGGCTCTCTGTGACCACTCTCCAACCGATCACCTTTCCATTCGGACAGTAAGGGTGGGTGGCAGTGGTAGTGATTTAGAAAGCGAAGCTGCTTCAATGAATAGAGATAACATGGTGTAGAGCTGGATGGACACAGCAGGCCAAGCAGCATCAGACGAGCAGGAAAGCTGACGTTTTGGGTCATGACCCTTCTTCAGAAAAGGCCCGAAACGTCAGCTTTCCTGCTCCTCTGTTGCTGCTTGGCCTGCTGTGTCCATCCAGCTCTACACCTTGTTATCTCAGATTCTCCAGCATCTGCAGTTCCTACTATCTCTGCTTCAGTGAATGGTAGTTACACAAGCGACTCACTTGTGCTCAAAGCAGCTCTGCCTGTTAACTAGTTTACACCCAGGCATAGCTGGGCACAAATGCAGAAAACACCCCAGGCCCTCTCCTTGTGAGAATTCCTGGATTTCATTAGCAGCCGGCTTCCTGCAGGAAGCCTCAAAGTAAGAGGGAATAGGTTCATTTTGATTTTCGACAGCAAATAACTAGCACGATAACTGTGTTCTCAAGATTTTGACTTCTGGCACAAAAAGGCTGATCATTAACATGTGCGGATCGTTCAACCAGGGTCTGGTAACATGGTGCAACAATTTACATTTTTTTAGACAAATATCCCTTCTTTGAGTGGATCATTGCCACCTGGCGGACAGGATGATAATCTTTTTTTACAAAAATTTAGCTCATTCATAGAATGTAGAAAAACACGTTGGTTAACAGTTCGAAGTTGATGTTGCACAAAATGCTTAACACTGTTTGAATACAGTGTGCGGCACTCTGAGGTGCTTGACTGCACTAACAATAACTTGCCCCATAGTTAATATTTACTGATGTCATTTATTTATTGATATCATGTTAATTATACAGACCAATGGGTTTTATGATATTCTATGGCCAGAGGAGTCATGGACAGTGGTGCTTATCTATTGAGCCTTTGTGATTGCAGTCCCAAGCCCTTGTGCATCCCTCAGCATATAGTTCACAACTCTGGAATGTGCTATAGTGCAAACTGTCACGACCAACTCTTCGTGGGATCCTGACACAGCACGTGGAGGCCATTCAGCCAATTGTGTCTGCAACGATCCTCCGAAGAGCATCCCACTCTATCGCCGTAACTCCACAATTACCATTAGTTAACCCAGCTAGCCTGCAAATCCCTGGTCACTCCGGGCAGTTTTGTCACGCACAATCCACTTACCCTGCACATCTTTGGGCTGTGGGACGAAACCGGAGCCCTCCAACGCAAGGAGAACAGGGAGAACGCAAGGAGAACAGTCAGTCACCCAAGGTTGGAATCGAACCTGGGTCCCTGGTGCAGTGAGGCAGCAGTGCTAACCACTGGGCCACTGTGCTGCTCAGTGCAGCTGTTAGTACTGGAAGACCAGAGAGCTTCAGGCAAACCAGAGAGTGTCTTCTGACTGAATTGATGGACGTCCAGCAACAGTTGATGTTTATCTCGGTGATCATCACTTTCCAGACTCAGTTTGTGAAGGTGCACGTTCCTCAAGGAGGTGGGCTACAGCCTCTTGCCCCATCTCTTCTAAAATGTGGCAAATATACCTGGGGAGTCAGGAGTTCAAATCTGTGATCATTGGAGTCAGGAGACTATGTTATTGCTGGAACTATACTCTTGGTTAATGAGTAACTTTTTTCCCATTCTCTTTCTCTTGATTAAGTCACCATTTTTTGTGTGTCTGTGTTGATGCATTGCTTTTCTCCTGGAGAAGAGTGGGAGTTTGAAATCCTAAGTGAAATAGAGCATATTAAGAAGCTGCAGAGTGTCCAGAAGCCTCTTTGTTGTCGCCATTTAACCAGCTGCTTAAAGCCAGGTACAGCAAAACAAGTCCCTCCTCACCTACTGATTCATTGCTTATGGGATCTTACTGTGTGCCAGTTGTTTGCTGTATTTCCAAAAATCACATACATCTGAAACCTTTTCATTGACTGTGCATTGTGACATCCTGAGGTGCAACAGTGTGCAGAGAAAATGCATATCTTTTTTGAAGTGAGGGTGTGAAATATACTTTTGTAGAGTCCTGATTCATGGCATTCCCAAGGACACTTTTTTTTTAAAAACGTAAGTGAGCTGAGACCTCCCATCAGCCAACTGAAAAACGAAAAAACTGCGGATGCTGTAAATCAGGAACTAAGACAGAAATTGCTGGAGAATCTCAGCAGGTCTGGCAGCATCTGTGAGGAAAAGGAAAATCAGAATTAACGTTTTGGGTCTGTTATCTCTGAAACCTTATCTCTGGTTTTTTACCTTCATGGATTCTGCTGAACCTGCTGAGCTTCTCCAGCAACGTCTGTTTTTGTTTTATTGTCTGTCAACCTCTGCTTGTTCAGCAGATCAGAGCTTGTTCAGGCAGATACTGTTTCAGAGATCTGCTGTATCTTCCCAACTGTTTCCTCCCACCTTTCCAGCACTTTGAAACACGACAGGCTTGCAAAATAACAAGTAGTGCGGGGTTGCAATGAGACCTTTGAATCTAAAGTAGGATACATGCAGGTTCGTCACTCCCTGGGTTGGTTGCTCAGTCGCTGGAGGGTAACAGTCTGAACTCAAAAAGCAGAGTTCTGAGCAGCCTGGCCCTTGGACAGCAACAGAACGTAGACGGCGTGGGATGTACAGTGTGGTGCAGGTTAGTGCTGCAGTCTGGAGGTCACTGTTAGGTTGGATCATGGGGATCTAGAGGAGGTAAGTCTGTGATTGGGACTCAGTAGGTTTCATGCAAGTAGATCGCAGATCTCAGAGATACTGTTGAGGGTCAGATTGGAAGCTTGTGGTCTTCGGGAGATCTCTTTGTGGAGTGAGAGTGCTTTTGAGAGATGAGGATGGGCCAAAAGTTAAAGCTGGGGCCATTGAGAGATCGGATGGGGGTGTTGGAGTGCAGAGAAGACAGGGTTGAGAATGACGGTGATTGTAGTCAGTGTTTCCAGTCCATTACATTCTACAGTGTTTGGAATTGATATCCTGCTGTTGATGAGCACTGCCTTATGCTGCCTAGAGATCATGCAAGGCCTAAAACCCACTTCAGATGTAGGCAAAGAATGTCACACAGAGGGAGAGTGTTGGAAGGGTTAGTAAGGCTTATTATTGTGACCTATTGAGCCACACCACCAACATTTTTATGTATGGTTCTGAAGTAGAACTTGAACCTGAAGCAGCAGGCTCAGGGGTAGGGACGCTACCTGCTGAACATTCACAAATGCCCCCCAGAAAAGTGTCTATAAAGTGAAATATTGTAGGAATTCAAAGACTTTGTTTCTGTCATCTTTTGAGGAACAGAGTTTCAAAGCCATGCCATGCTCTGATCCTCATCACTTCTGTCTTAAACGGGTGACCTCTTATTTTCAATGGGAGTGTCATTTTCGACACCTCTTCATGACCACTAGTTCTAGTTTCTCCCACAAGAGGAGATATCCTCTCTACACCCAACCTGTCACATCCCAGTAACCCCCACTTCCCCCATCTCATATGTTTAAATCAAGTCATCTGAACTCCACTGGATATGCTTCCCAAGCCTTTCCAACCTTTCCTCATAAGATGACTTACCCATTCCAGGTATTAGTCCAACAAACCTATTTTGAACTGCTTCCAACACATTTAAGCGCTTCCTTAAGTAAAGAGATCAGTAGTGTACACAGAACTTCTGATGTGGCCTTCCCATGATAACTGAAGCGTAAGGTTCCTACTTTTGCACTCCATTCCCCTTGTGATAAATGAAAACATTGTATTAGCTTTCCTAATTACTTGCTGTACCTGCATACTAAGTTTTTACAATCCATGTACTGGGAGACTTAGATCCCTCTGAATCTCACAGCATTATGATAAGACTTCTTTTGGCACAGAATAGAAAGTGCAACAGCTTTGTATAAATGAGTGAAAACAATGGAACATAAACATGATGTATTTATCCCTTTGTCCCTATTATAGCATTCCTGGCTCGATGTTACTGATTTTGGTTAAAGACCATCACATTTTCTGGCTTAATTCATTGACTGCATCAGAGATAGACAATGAACACAATGGCTAACGTATTTTAATGTTGAATTATTATTGATTCCTAAGGCTTAACAAGCAGAGGCTCCTTTTTGTTGAAATATATCATCTTGCCCATCAAGCCTGTCTCTCACATACAATGAGAGGGGAGGGCATGACTAAACACATACACTTGCCCCTCCACTTTCCAACTCTGTCCTATTGAACAGAAATGAAGGTCGTTGTGATAGTTGGAGTCAGGCACTTCAGCCCCAGGCTGTCACTGCAGGCGTTCCTCAGAGTAGTGTTGATTTGAGCAGGATGTTTTTATGTAATGCAGCAATGCTTATGTTACCCCTAGAAACTAGGTGTGTATATAGAATTGTGTTGAATCCAACAGACGTTTATTACAACTTGTTATTATATTAAAATATTACATTCACAAGCACATAAGTGGCTGGGCTAACGTTAAGGTAGTAGCTTATAACAGACGAGCATGCTTCCAGTTAATGTGCCAGGCTTCAAGTGATCTTGGGGTAAGATAGAGCCTGAGAACCTCTATGTGCCCTAATGACATTCTATGATAGGGTGACGATATCATGACCATATCTCTTAAAGGTGCTCTATGACTCTATGACTCTAAGGGGCAAGTTGCACCAAGCAACCAGCCCATGCTGAACATAATCCCAAACTAAACTAGTCATGTCCCTGCTCCCAGCCCATATCCCTCCAAACCTTTCCTATTCATGGCCTTATCCAAATGTCATTGACCATGAGACATCACATAACAGTGCGATTGATTCAGCCATCTTCATCTGCTTCATTTTTAAACCTTCCCTCCATCACAGGTTTGGAAGTGAGGATGTTCATGATTACACGATGTTCAGCACCATTCTCAACTTCTCAGGTCCTTACCCAAGCCTGAACTGATAAGTAGCAAGTAAAATTTGCACTATACCAGTACCTGGCAATGACCATCTACAACAAGAGAATCTCGTTTTGCTGTTCAGCAGCATCATTGTTGTTGAATGCCCTACTATCAATATCTTGGGGGTTACTTTGAAACCAGAATGTGAATGTGACCTAATATATGAATACACGTCAGATGCTAGGAATTCTCTGCCATGTAACTCATCTGCTGTCTCCCATGTGCCTGTTCACTATCTACGAGGCACAACTTAAGAGTGTGATAGAATACTTGACTGAATGGGTGTAGTTCAAACAACATGAGAAAGTTCATCACAAAGCAGCCTTCCTTATTGGCACTTTGTTCTGCATTTTCAACACTCACTCCCTTCGCCACCGATGCAGTCACTGCAGTGTGTACCATCTGTAGAACGTACTGTAGTATCTCACAAAGGCTCCTTCAACAGTTCCTTGTTATCCTGCAGCCTCAACCATGTGGAAGTACAAGGGCAGCAAGTGCATGGGAACACCATCGCCTGTGTGTTCCTGTCCAAGTGACACATTGATCTGATTTGGAACCACATTGCCACTCCTTCCCTGTCACTGGGTCAAAATGCTGGAAATCCCGAACAGTATTGTGGGTGCCCTATAGATTGCAGGGGTTCAACAAGGCAGCTCATCAGCACCTTCTCCAAGGCAATTGGAGACAGGCAAAGCATGCTAACCTAGTCAGCAATTCCCTCATCCCAAGAAGAAATATAGACAACAAAGAAGCCACACTGGCCCATCGGGTCTGTGCCTGTAGTTTAAAAGAGGTTTCAGTCCCGAGAATCTATATAATTCTGTTCTGACAAATGCAATTGAGCCTGCTTCCACCAATCTTTCATGAGATCTCATGTTAAAATTAACTCCTTCTGTTAGGGTCCAATCTTCTTGAATATTGGTCCAGTTTATAATATCAGCCATTGTGTGATCCTGAAGTACACTGCGAATCTTTAGCTGAGATCCAAGGCACAGCAACAAATCCTTGGGTGCATGACATATCCACAACTTTGCTGTTGTTTGCATTCCCTCGGCCTCAGAAGATTCTCTTTCCAACTTGACTGGTGCCTAACTTTTCCTTAAGCTTTGTGGTGCTGTTAAAGGGGACATCTGCAGTCTTTGTCATTTGCATTGTTGTCAGTACTTACAAATTTTAGCCTGCAGCTCAAGTGAGTGCAGGATGAAACTGTTGACTCTCTTTGTTTTGCATTTCTAACAAAACATGTTTGGAGGCCAGGTTGTAAAACACAATATCGTATTAGCGAGTTTCGAGAAGATTTGTAGCTCAGATTGAGGTTCTGGATGTGAGTTTGCTCGCTGAGCTGGAAGGTTAGTTTTCAGACGTTTCGTCACCATTCTAGGTAACATCATCAGTGAGCCTCCGACAAAGCGCTGGTGTTATGTCCCGCTTTCTATGATGTCATTTTCCTGCGTTGGTGATGTCATTTCCTGTTCTTTTTCTCAGGGGATGGTAGATTGGCTCCAAATCAATGTGTTTGCTGATGGAGTTCCGGTTGGAATGCCATGCTTCTAGGAATTCTCGTGCATGTCTCTGTTTGGCTTGTCCTAGGATGGATGTGTTGTCCCAATCAAAGTGGTGTCCTTCCTTATCTGTATGTAAGGATACGAGTGATAGTGGGTCATGTCGTTTTGTGGCTAGTTGATGTTTATGTATCCTGGTGGCTAGCTTTCTGCCAGTTTGTCCAATGTAGTGTTTGTCACAGTTCTTGCAAGGTATTTTGTAGATGACGTTCGTTTTATTTGTTGTCTGTATAGGGTCTTTTAAGTTCATTAGCTGCTGTTTTATTGCGTTGGTGGGTTTGTGGGCTACCCTGATGCCAAGAGGTCCGAGTAGCCTGGCAGTCATTTCGGAAATGTCTTTGATGTAGGGGAGAGTGGTTATGGTTTCTGGGCCCGTTTTGTCTGTTTGTTTGGGTTTGTTGCTGAGGAATCGGCGGACTGTGTTCATAGGATACCCATTCCTTTTGAATACGCTGTATAGGTGATTTTCCTCTGCTCTGTGTAGTTCCTTTGTGCTGCAGTGTGTGGTGGCTCATTGGAATAATGTTCTAATGCAGCTTCGTTTGTGGGTGTTGGGATGGTTGCTCCTGTAGTTCAGTATTTGGTCCATATGTGTTGTTTTCCTGTAGACGCTGGTTTGAAGTTCCCCGTTGGCTGTTCGCTCTACTGTGACATCTAGGAATGGCAGTTTGTTGTTGCTTTCCTCCTCTTTTGTGAATGTTATGCCAGTAAGGGTACTATTGATGGTCCTGAATGTTTCCTCTAATTTGTTTTGTTTAGTGATGACAAAGGTGTCATCCACATAGCGGACCCAAAGTTTGGGTTGGATGATTGGCAGAGCTGTTTGTTCGAGTCTCTGCATTACTGCCTCTGCTAAGAACCCTGATATCGGAGATCCCATGGGTGTACCGTTGGTTTGTCTGTAGGTTTTGTTATTGAAAGTGAAGTGGGTGGTGAGGCATACGTCCACTAGCTTGATGATGTTGTCCTTGCTGATGAGGTTGGTGGTGTCTGGTGTATGTGTCGTCGGTTCTTCTAATAGTGTCATCAGTGTTTCTTTGGCCAGGTTGATGTTGATGGATGTGAACAGGGCTGTTTACGTCAAAGGAGACCATTATTTCATCCTCTTCTATCTTGGTGTCTTTGATGGTGTTCAGGAATTCTTGGGTGGAGCGAATGGAGCAGCGGGAGTCTTCTACTAGGTGTTTTAGTCTTTGGTGTAGTTCCTTGGCTAATCTGTAGGTTGGTGTTCCAGGTAGCGACACTATGGGTCTGAGAGGGACTCCTGGTTTGTGAATTTTTGGTAGTCCGTAGAAGCGTGGTGTGTTGGATCCATCTGGTTTCATTTTTTGGAAGTCTCTCTTGTTTAACTCTCCAGATTTTTGAACTTTTTTGAGGAAGGCTGTGATTCGGTTCTCTAGTTGTGGGGTCGGATCTATCGCCACCTGTTGGTAAGTGTCGGTATCTACAAGCAGTGCGTTCGCTTTCTCAATGTCGTCTGTTCGGTTTAAGGTGACTGTCAAGCGTCCTTTGTCTGCAGGTAGGATAACGATGTTTTTATCTTTTTTGAGTCCTTTTAGGGCTTTCCTTTCTTGTGTATTGAGAGTGTTTTCTTCCTTTTTCCTGCTTAATGTTGGAATGCTTAAACATTCACAAAAGAGGAGGAAAACAACAAACTGCCATTCCTAGATGTCACAGTAGAGCGAACAGCCAATGGGGAACTTCAAACCAGCGTCTACAGGAAAACAACACATACGGACCAAATACTGAACTACAGGAGCAACCATCCCAACACCCACAAACGAAGCTGCGTTAGAACATTATTCCAATGAGCCACCACACACTGCAGCACAGAGGAACTACGCAGAGCAGAGGAAAATCACCTATACAGCGTATTCAAAAAGAATGGGTACCCTATGAACACAGTCCGCCGATTCCTCAGCAACAAACCCAAACAAACAGACAAAACGGGCTCAGAAACCATAACCACTCTCCCCTACATCAAAGACATTTCCGAAATGACTGCCAGACTACTTGGACCCCTTGGCATCAGGGTAGCCCACAAACCCACCAACGCACTAAAACAGCAGCTAATGAACTTAAAAGACCCTATACAGGCAACAAGAAAAACGAATGTCATCTACAAAATACCTTGCAAGAACTGTGACAAACACTACATTGGACAAACTGGCAGAAAGCTTGCCACCAGGATACATAAACATCAACTAGCCACAAAACGACATGACCCTCTATCACTCGTATCCTTACATACAGATAAGGAAGGACACCTCTTTGATTGGGACAACACATCCATCCTAGGACAAGCCAAACAGAGACACGCACGAGAATTCCTAGAAGCATGGCATTCCAACTGGAACTCCATCAACAAACACATTGACTTGGAGCCAATCTACCATCCCCTGAGAAAAAGAACAGGAAATGACATCACCAACCCAAGGAAACCTAACCAGATAAATAGAAAGCGGGACATAACACCAGCGCTTCGTCGGAGGCTTGCTGATGATGTCACCATTCTAGGTAACGAAATGTCTGAAAATGAACCTTCCAGCTCAGCAAGCAAACTCACATCCACAATATCATATTTTAAAATCAGTTTCATTTTGTGCATTGCTGGGGGATGTATTTCTTCCTGTAACACAATCCACTTGTGGTCTTTGATGACAATTTTCTATTGCATGTGCTAGCAAAACCCGAGCCCCTTCATGACTTTGTTTAGTCTGCTAAATGCCTGATTCCATCTTGGTGCAACTCGCCGCTTAGAGTCATAGAGCATGGAAGCAGACCTGTCAGTCCAATCTGTCCATGCTGAACATAATCCCAAACTAAACTAGCCATGCCCCTGCTCCCAGCCCATATCTCTACAAACCTTTCCTATTCATGGCCGTATCCAAATGTCTTTTAAATGTTGTAATTATGCCCACATCCACCACTTCCTCAGGAAGTTTATTCCATGTACAAGCCACCCTCTGTGTAAAAAAAAAGGCCCTCATGATGATGGAGGGAAGGCCACCAAAGAAGCGGTTGATGGGCCTAGGACACTACCTTGAGGAACTCCTATGGAGATACCCTGGAAGTTGAGGTGACCGACCTCCAACAACCACAACCAGCTTCCTGTGGGCCAGGTATGTCTCCAGCCAATGGAGAGTTTACCCTGATACCCATTGATTCCAGTTTTGCTGTGGCTCCTTGATGCCACACTGATCATATGTGGCCTTGATGTCAAAAGCTGGCACCCTCACCTCATGTATGGAATTCAGTTCTTTTTGTCTGTCAGAACCAAGGCCTTAAGGAGGTCAGGAGCTGAGACGGCCTGGCAGAGCCCAAACTGGGCATCACTGAGCAGCTTGTTCCTAAGCAGGTGCACCTTGAAAACACCACTGATAACAGCTTCCATTAGTTTGCTAATGATCGAGAGGGAACTGATGGGGCAGTAATTGGCCAAGTTGCATTTGTCCTACTTTTTGTGTACATGATATACTTGGACAATTTTACACATTGTTAGATAGATCCCAGTGTTGTGACTGGACTGGAACAGGTTGGCTAGGGGAGCGGCATGTTCTGGGAAACAAGTCTTCAATACTATCCCCAGAATGTTGTCCTAGACCATAGACTTTGCACTGTCTAGTGCCTTCGGTATCGTTGCTTGATTTCACGTGGCGTGAATTGAATTGGCTGAAAGCTTGTATCTGTGATGCTGGGGATCGTTGGACGAGGCTGAGATGAATCATGCAGTCAACACTTCAGGCTGAATATTGTTGTCAATGCTTCAGCCTTACCTTTGCACTGATGTGCTGGGCTCTTCCATCAGTGAAGATGGGGATATTTGTGGAGTCTTCTCCTCCAGTGAGTTGTTTAATCAACCATCACCACTCACAGCTGGATGTGGCAGGACTGCAGAGCTTAGATCTGATCTATTGGCTATGGGATCACTTAGCTCTGTCTATCACTTGTTGCTTATACTGCTTGTTTATTTATTTCTTTACGACTTAATTGAAAAAGCAAGAGATAAAAAATTGTCAACACACACAAAAGAACAAATAACTGGTCCTATTAATTTATAGCTTTGAATATGATCAGACTTCGGTAACTCAATCACAGAATAACATCTAGTAAAAGTGCAGTTTATCATTCAAAATCAGTAACCCTGATTTTAATGCTTTGTATTTTAAATGCACCTCTTTTGTTACAAACTACAAATGTCTATTCCTTCTGTGCCGTTAGTAATCAATTCAACAGGAGCATATCCATAACTTCTGAGCACGATAGTATGTGTGAATGGGTTGTATGATGGAATTGGGTTGGTGCAAGTTCGAGTTCTATTCTGCTCAGTTTCTAGAATCAGAACAGAGCAAGGATCTTTCAGCAGAAAGGAGAGAAAATGAGAGGAACTGTTATCCCTCCTTCATCACTGTGGTTCGAGGCAGCTTGTATTCCTAACAGAGAATCATAGAATAGGTAGGACACATAAGGAGACCGCATTGCCAGTGCTGGCACTTTACAAGAGCAGTTCAGCTGGTCTCACATCCCCATTCATTGCCCAGCAATCTTTTATATCTTCCATGATTCTTGTTCCCATTCGAAAGTGACAATTGAATCTGCCTCCACCAGATTATTTGTACGTTCAAGATTGAAAACGCTTCCTGAGTACCGCTAGCTTTCTGAGTTGCCATTGTTACTTTTGTCAATCACCCTTAATTAGTGTTGGCTGAGTCTTGAACCTTCCACTAATGGAAGCATTTTGTCCCGATCTATTTTGTCCAGACAAGCCATGATTTTGAACATGCCTTTCAAAGCTCCTCTAAATCTTCTCTTCTCCAGGGAGACCAACCTTGACTTTCCAATCTGCCCACATACTGGAGTTGCTCATCTCTGGAAACCATTCTATTAAATCCTTTCTACAACCCCTATAATGTCTTCAGATTGTTGCTAAAGTGCAGTCCCCAGAAATGGACACAATGTAGCTGAACGCAGTGCAGTGTTTTATAAAGTTTCATTGTAAATTCCTTGCTTATCTTATGCCTTTATTTATAATTTCTGTCTGCCTTGTCAGCTCTTTCTGAACCTGCGCTACATCTTCAACTATTTGTGCTCATATGAGCCGTAAGATATAGGAGCAGAAGTAGGCCATTCAGGTCTCCTGCATCCCTTTTACAATTGAACCCTTTATTTTATATTGATGACTGCATTATTCCCAGCAAAGTGGAGCACTTTGCACTTCTCTCATTAAGATTCCTCCACCACAAGTTTGTCCATTCTTTGATGCCCATTTGACATTGATCACTGTCTTTCTTTCAGTTTTCGATATTTTCAAGTTTTGTGTCATCCAGGGATTTTGAACGTAGACCATTCCCACCCAAATCTAAGTCATTAATTTGGATAAAGAAAGCCATGGTTCTAATACTGATCACAATGGAACCTTAATGTGTACCTTCCTCAAATCCGAAATGCATTGGTTCACCTTCTTGTTCATGCTTCTTGTCATTCAGTAAATACCATATCTGTGCTGCCACTGTCCCATTAATATATGGGTTTTATCTTTTGCTGATAAATCTATTACATGTCCCTTCATTTTTTTTTGGAAGTCTGGATACACCAAATCAACTGCATTACCCCATCAACCCCCTCTTTTGTCCCATCAATAACTTATTTAACACAAGCCTTCCTTTCTCTGTGTTGGCTTTTCCATGTGACTGTTGACTTTTTCCTTCGTTTATAATTTCTTAAAGCTTTCTTACCACCCAGGTTAAACTGACTAGCGTACAGTTACTGGGATTAATACAGTGAGTAAAAATTCACAATACACCCAAAACAAAATATAATTATTGTTTTAGTCATTTGGACGTTAAGGTACAGATCAACGAGGATTCAGTTGAAAGGTGAAACAGGCTTCAAAGGTTACATTATCTACTCCTACATTTCTAAGCTTAGCACTTCTGCATTATTTTATGCTATCATTTCTGCTTCCATTTAATAACATGTTCAATTCAATGTATATGGTACAAGGAGACGGTGATTAAATTTATATTAACCTAAGTGAATAAGCATATTGTATAGGAATTTTAAACAAATAGGAAAATTTAACTTCTGTTAAAGCTTTTGAATTTTAATTTTATAGAAACTTTAAGCTGCAGGTCCAAGCCAAACCGAGGAATGAGTGTCCATGAGCAGTTAATCAACAAATTGCCTTTTATGCTTATGTAAGAGAGACAAGCCTTCAACTCCACTCCATCTCCTATCTGAGGGGCGGAGACACTTGAAATCTGTGGCAGTGGGGAAACTTCATGGATTACTTTCCTATAGCACTGTTACCACTGGGAGCAGTGACCTTGAATGTAAAGAAAAGGCCATCACTTGATGAACCAGGGTCACGGTGGAGAAACTGATGCTAATTTATTGTGAAACGTTTAACTTGGCAATGGTTGATATTTGTTACGAGGCACCCCCCACCCCCCCAAGAAATAGGCAACATAATTTGGCTTGTCAATCGTCAGGGTTTGGAAACCTTGTGAAAATTCTTTGGCAGATCATTACTTTCATTATACATTATATTAGGTGATCACATGTTCTGGGATATATTCAGTTTACTTCATTTTTTTAACGTGCCAATATATCTCCCCTAATTTTCTCCCCTCCCTTGAAAACGTCATTTCCTTACTGGGATATAGTTGCACATGCAAAAAAGTGGAAGTTACCATAACAAAGTGTGGAGCTGGCTGAACACAGCAGGCCAAGCAGCATCTCAGGAGCACAGAAGCTGACGTTTCGAGCCTAGACCCTTCATCCAGCATCTGCAGTTCCCATTATCTCTGGAAGTTACCATTGTCCACTCTCTAGCTGGAGAGAGATGATTGGTGGCACATTTGTGCTGAGGGTTACCACATCTCAGGCCAGGGCTGAGGGGTTCAGATGTCGGGGGCTTGCATGGTGACCTCAGTCAATGCCCACACTGTTGACATCACTCTGCATTGCAAACCAGCCGTCTCAGTTAACCAACCCTATTTATTAGGTTCTTTCCTAGGAGACTGTTGTTCATTTATTAGATTTAGCAGTCAGTCTTTATAGACTGTTGACTCTCTAAAGATGTTATAGTTGTGCTTGATCTGCATCTCATCATCCAATGGCCCACACAGATACACACTTCAGATGTTGTTCATTGATTTAAGGAATGAGAGTCCTGTGATTTCCCTTTCTAACCAAGAGGCACTCAACTTGCTAATGAAATGCTTACAAATTCTTGACTTCAGTCAGCTAACTCAGTGCAAAAAGAGGTTGAACCTGGGATCTTTCTGGCCTGTCTGATTCTGTCAGTAACTGGATAAACTTGCTGAGTTGTTGATTTATTTAATTCACTCTGTAAAGAATTGAGATTACAATGTAAATGCAAACTAATAAAGACACTTCTGTTCGTTCATGAAAAAAAAGCCATTTCCCAAACCTAGACAGGGATCTAGAGTGCTGCCTTTCTTCTCCCTTGCTATACCATACTCGATTATCGTGTAAATAATATAGCAGCTTTTGAAGTGTCATTCTTGAATGAGTTACCACAAGATTTGTGACAGAGGTGTTATGCTGAACTAACCTTTCTTCCATGCACAGAAAAAGTTTCTTTTACCTTGATTCCAAAAGACAGAATGAGATCAAAAGTTTATTTGTATGGATAATTATTGCTGGAAACCTGAACTCTGCACCTCCCAGTCGCGAACCATTTCAACTCCCCCTTGCATTCCTCAGACGACATGTCTATCCTGGGCCTCCTGCAGTGCCACAATGATGCCACCCGAAGGTTGCAGGAACAGCAACTCATATTCCGCTTGGGAACCCTGCAGCCCAAGGGTATCAATGTGGACTTCACCAGCTTCAAAATCTCACCTCCCCCAACTGCACCCCAAAACCAGCCCAACTCGTCCCCTCCCCCCACTGCACCAGACAACCAGCCCAGCTCTTCCCCTCCACCCACTGCATCCCAAAACCAGTCCAACCTGTCTCTGCCTCCCTAACCTGTTCTTCCTCTCACCCATCCCTTCTTCCCACCCCAAGCCGCACCTCCATTTCCTACCCACTAACCTCATCCTGCCCCCTTGACCTGTCCGCCCTCCCCAGACTGACCTATCCCCTCCCTACCTCCCCACCTATGCTCTCCTCTCCAACTATCTTCTCTTCTATCCATCTTCGATCTGCCTCCCCTTCTCCCCCTATTTATTCCAGAACCCTCTCGCGCTTTTGTGCTCCTGAGATGCTGCTTGGCCTGCTGTGTTCATCCAGCCCCACACTTTGTTATCTCGGAGTCTCCAGCAGTTCCCATTATCTCTTTACAAATTAGACTGTAAGCTACATTACAGGAAGCTTTCATTCCATTTACTTCCTCGTCTGATCTCAGGTACTAGAAACGATCGCTAGTCTTGATGAAAGTTGAGGCTGACTTATTTTTGGGAACTTGTATATAACTAGGGTCAAAACCCACTGTCAATGCTCAGTCACCCACTCAATGAACCAAGATATGTATGCCAATTCATGCCAGTGGGATTAGTAGAGTCTTCCTTTCAGAATATTAGTGGCTCAATTTCTATGAGGGAACATCAGGCAGTAGCAAAATATAAGTAAAAATCTTCAAACCGAATTGAGGGATAGAAAAATTATCATTCCACTTCTGAGGAAAGTTAACTCTGATTTCTCTCTACAGATGCTGCCAGATCTATTGAGCTTTCCCAGCAGTTTTTGTTTTTGTTTCTGATTTACAGCATCTGCAGTTCTTCTAAGTTTTGAAAAATTATCATTACTTGATCCAGCTAAAATCCTCTTCCATTGGGTCCAAGACTAGTTATTTCAAGTATGTTAAACACAAATGTATCAGGAATGGCTTCTAATGGCTGTTCATTCCATTTTACATAACCTGAAGTACCTGACTTATCATACAATATCCCCATTAACAGAAAACATATTGAGCTTAGGCCAAGCACAAACTGTCAATAATGAATTTGGTGACTTCCAAAACTGCATCCATCCCATTTTCTCAACCTTTTAGTGCGTAGTTGACCACATCGATATGTTTTGCTGTGTAGATATGTCTGGCATTTAATGCTGAACGCACATCCTGAAGTTAATGGAGATAATAGAATCGGGGTTGCGCTAACAAAGGAACATTCCTGTCTTCAAAATCCGGGTCTGTTTTAATAAACAGGGAAATCATATTTCTTCAGCTAGGAACTTAATCCCACAAAATCCAGCCAATGCATTCTTCATGACGGAATCAACCTGTTTTACAAAAATGGATTAAGCTGACTTAACTGGGGGAAGTGGCGGGGGGGGGGGGCGGGGGTGTGAAATGCAGCAATTTAGAAGAGTGCACCTGTTTCTAGGACAGGCCCAGCTGTACAAATTGTATCAGTCCAGGAACTGGAAGCGAGCTGAGGCCAGTGGCACTGCGTAGAGTGCCTCTCTATCTGAAATTGAATGACACAGACCGGACGTGTACCAAAGATAGGAACAGGAACACACTCATTCACAGTCTATTTATTCCCTCACTTAGGCTGAATGACTATTTCCATCCACACACATCAGCTGATTGTGAAACATGTTTGAATCTCCCTCTGGGAATCGTAAAACTCTCATGAAATGCCCCACTAATTCCTTCATCCTAATTGGGATTTAAAATCTCAACGAGCATCTGATTGATTCAAAATGTGTGCAGCTGTACTGGCAGTGCTGTAACATACTGCCACAAGTCAGATCAGGTTTTACACATACCAGGCCTGCACACTAAGAGTGGTAAGTGCAGACGAATGCTTCAATTGGCCAATTCCCTTTGAATTGACGTGTGATTGTTGCACTTAATGATAAATGCCCTCTGCACGTATCTTTTTGTCATTAATGTGAAGTTTCCTCACACTCTGTCATCCGTTTCTGGAAGTCAGTGCTGGGCTGTCATAAGATTCACTCAGTGCATTGAATTTGATGCCGGAACCGGTGAATTTTGACACCAGGCCTTGGCCAGTGAGAGGATTAAATGTTTCCTTTGAAAACTATCTGATCCCGCCCATTTGTTCACATTATCAATTTAAATCATCAGACTCAACCAAGAAACTTGGAATGAAGAACTTTAGCTTAGATTATGTTGCAAGGCTAATCTAGGATTAAACACTGAGAGTAATTTCCTCATTGTCGATGGTTTTGTGTCACACTGCTACAGAGGAAAATATTCAGGTGGATCACCAATAGCTTGGCCAAAGGGGTAGATTTTAAGGAGACAGCAAGAACTGCCGATGCTGGAGTCAGAGATAACACAGGGTGGAGCTGGAGGAACACAGCAGGCCAGGCAGCACCAGAGGAGCAGGAAAGCTGGCGTTTCGGGTTGGGACCCTTCTTCAGAAGGAGTATTGGTATGCAGGTTTCATATTTAATAACTTGCAAATTTGAGTTTGAAGGACTGTGAATGCCTAGATAGGGATTTTCATGTAAAGGGCAATTGCAGATCTTGAAAAGCACGTGACTCCAGTTTAATTGCTGACTTTGTTTATCTGATCTCACTTCCCATTGACTGGGAGAGTCCTAATCCTGCTTGGAGATTGTTTGGATTCTCAGCGGGGGAGAAGGCAGCTCAAAGTAAGAAGCTTCCCAGCTCAGCTGTCCTATTTCTGAAAAGTACTCTTGTTACAGGCCCAAAGTGATACCAAAAGCCCTGGCCCAGCTGTTCAGGCATGAAAAGTTGCTGTAGTATTTGTCACTATTTCCTTAATGACTGCCCTTCAAAGGTCACCAGTGACAACTGTATGTGTTCAGCGACATTTTGTGTATCAGAATGTCAGCGGACGGCCTTTGTTTGCCTTCAGGGACTAAGATTTATTGGCCAAATATTTTCTAAAGTTGACACACTGCAGAGAGAAATTTGGTTTTATTTTCCTTCGCCTGCTCTGATTTGTATGTTTCATCTCGAGGGACCAAACTTTCTCATGTTGCAAACTGTGTTGACCAATCTTGTGAATCTTCCTGGAATTAGTTTTGTTTTGTAAGAAATCAATTTTTTGATTATTAAAGAAACCTGGTTATTAGTTCTTTTTGTTCGAAATCTAATATAAGGAAAGCACTTGACCATACCACATTGGGAACGATATACAATAATCTCATTTGTGTTGCAACCTATAGAACTAAAACAAGATAGTGCACTCCTGTCCTGTTGTAACAGAGAGATTTAAGGGGTGAATTTGGCAGTTGGGGGCTTGCTGCCAACGAGTTTGAGTGCTTTAAACTGGAGATACACAGGGAGCCAGAAATAGACAAGTGCAGAGATATTGGGCATTTATAGATCTGAAGGAGATGACAAAGATAAGAGAGTAGGGAGGCCAGGAATATAGACTTAAGAAGTTGGGACTGTTCTGCTTGGAGAGAAGAAGACAGAGGGGAGATTTAGTAGAGGGTTTCAAGATATTGAGCGGGCTAAGCCGTTCCCCTTGTAAAAGGAACAAGAATGAGAAGGCATAGATTTAAAGTGATGTGTAAACAAAACAAAGGGAATGTGAGAAAAAAAACTTAGGGTCTGGAAATGTGGTAGAGGAGGTTCAGTTGAGGCATTGAACTAGGCATTGGATGATCATTTGAATAAAATGTCAAGAGGTTGGTGCTAGGTAATAGAACCAGTGCAGGCACAATGGGCTGAATGGCCTCCTGCACAATTACAATTCTCTGAATCTGTGATAAGACTGGAAGAAGCCTTCTGTGTGGCTCTGTTTTTGGACTGTATTGTTCATTCCAAACTATGCGATAGTTGGAGGAGCATTGAAGAGAGACAACCTTCATGGGAGTAAGCAGAAGGCCCAATGAATCTCAATGTTTCTGTGTATCATCGGACAGTACTCAGTGCAAGATATCAGTTTTTAAATCCCAATTCTGATAAGTATCTGACCTGTACTTATGAGGGTAGGCACAAAAGGAAGTTTGAGTTAAGAAGTTCAGCTTTGAGTATAACTAATTGTTTGCTTAATTTCTTTAAAATAGCGGAGTTTATGAGATAACGTGATGAATATTCCCAGTTCCAGTTAAAGTGTGGTGATCAGTGAGTTTCATGCTGTATGGTTCTCCTCATGCCACAGGGTGAATTTCTCGTGGAATGGTGTGGCAGGGAAGGTGCTGAGCTCTTCTGGTTTCTGTAAACCTGATGCCCGTATTTAAACTCCAACTGCGCACCTCTTCAGATGCTGCAAGTCAGGCATGACCTGTCTAAGTGAGAGGCGCGATCCTGACTGTAGAAAGGTGCGCTGTCTCATTGCTTCCGGGACGGGGCTATGGAAGTTCTCGAGGACAGGTTGGTGATCAGGAGGGCACTGAAGGAGGTCACACCGGCAGAACCAGGACAGCCTGGACAGAAATTGAAGTATCGGCCAGTGCTGTGTTCGCGCAAGGGCAGCCCAGCAAGGCCACGAGAACTTCTCCTCTGCTCCAGGGTGGGTGGGCCTCAGCATCCTCTCCCTCTGCTGCCTCAGACACCAAATCCAATACTCTGCCCGACTCTGCCACTGCACGCACATCACCAAAAGCTGATGGGCTCAGTATTGTTTGCAGTGTGTCCTCTCGATTGCTCTCATCCTCTCAAGCTACTACACCTCGTGCCCCTCTGTGCCTCCTAGTCAATCACTGGAGCCATCTCTCCTGCTCATGAAAGACCACAAAACGCCTGTTGCAATCCACTTCCATCATTCTCAGTCCCTCCCTTGGTGGTCAAGACCACCCACTCCAGCAGCGATGGGTCAGCAGCTCCCTTACTGATGGAGCTGTAATCCCTGTGCTAGGCGCACTTGGCAAACTGACAGTGCTCAGCCCCCTGTTATGTCATTGGACAAGCCCCTTGGCGATGGCTTCTGTTTGGCTGCAGTTTCCTTTAAGCCCACTGAAGACTTGTCTCCTTTGAAGTGCACGTGTTGCCGTTTACTTGAAGCACATATGGCTGTGTAAGCTGCTAGCATGTGCTGAAACTCCGATGCTGATCTAAAATGATGTACGACAGTGACATCTCCACCTCGTTCTGACTGAAATGCACATTCCTTAGTGCTCCCAGCAGCTACAAACTGCCTGTCTCACTGTCTGTGCTAAAGAGCAAGCTGAATTGTAGAAGCTGGTAGCCTGTAACTCAGCGTTAGAGTCAGTGTGTGTGCTAAGAATTACATGTGAAAGCAGACAGAGGCTGGAAACGCACATTTCAGTGCTGTACTGAGGGAATGCTAAGAAAACAATCTAAGAGCTATAAGATGCCTGTGGACATGTCATGAGCGTCCTGTGTAAATCATGGAACCCCTACAGTATGAAAGCAGGCCACTCAGCCCAAGATGCCCACACTGACCCTCTGAAGAGCACTCAGATCCACCCACCTATCCCTGCATTTCCCATGGCTAAACTACCTAACCCTCACATCTTTGGACTGTGGGAGGAAGCGCAAACTTCACATAGACAATCACCCAAGGCTGGAATCGAACCCAGGTCCCTGGTGCTGTGAAACAGCAGTGCCAATCACTGAGCCACTTTGCTGCCCATGTATGAGATGTACGGCAATCCCTGTTTATAAGGTGAGCTGGCAGAAACATGCAAACCCATAGGTGTTTCTTAGCACCTAGGTGAAGGGCAGAGAGGGTGTCTGATTTGACCCGAGACCATGTGTGATGATGCGGAGATATGGGTGGTTTCCCAATGCTGAATTTCCAGATGCAGTGTCTAGGAGGACCGTGACCATGGAGCATGCAGGGATGGTGAGCAGAAGAAGGAGTCATATAATGGGCGGAATAGAGATTCAAGCTGCCAGGCACCCTTTCTGGTTCCTCTATCGGGAATTTATGCCACCTAGTTTCTCCATGGAGAACTCAGATTCGGGTATAAATAGCATGAAGTGCAGTTTTAGCAAGATGCAGATGCAAATGAATAATGTAGGTGGCGCTGTGTAATTGTAAGATTCTGAAAGCACCATTTAAGGCTTGGGGGCAAATTTGAACTGAATTGACTTAATTGTCATGTGTGCTCAAATGACTACAGTGAAATGTTTACAATTAAGGTGCCATGTTAGGTAGAATGTATCTGGGTTCAGACTCTTTAGTAGAAATTATTAAGGGAAAAAAATTAGAAAAGTAAAGAAATAATAAGTCTGGCATTACAGATCATAGGAATAAATTAGAGAGAAGAGAAATAAAAACTTCAGAACCAACAGTCATTCCAATTCAGTCCACGCTCATCAGGCCAGGAGACCACTCTGGAATCACTTGAGGCTGGAAGGATATTTAGGATATTATTTGTCAACATTAAGACCTGATTTTTATTTTATTCTGTCACTATTACTCTTGCCACAACAGGGAAGGGATAATTCCACTCAGAGTAGTTATTTGTGTTCATGTTTCATTTTTATGGAGTCAAATTCTTTTGTTTTGAACAGTGAACTGTGGCTTCTTTCTTTCAGTTAATGTCTGGGCTTTCAGGTTTCCAAAGACAATTAAAATATTGCTCATCTGTACTGAGACCAGACCAGAAGCCCAGCACATTCTTCCTTTTAAGATAATTCCCTTTAAGTTGCTTGAATGATTCTGGCGCCACCAGATTCTCAGGCTGTTCATTCCAAATTCTTACCACTTGCTGGTTTAAAAAAAAGTTTTTCCTCACATTATCATTGCTTCTTTTGCTAATAAAATCTGAGTTTCTTTTTAAATTTCAGGAAGACTTTCATGAAGCAGTGTTACTTTTAAATCACTGTGTTTGCTCATTGTTTTTGATGCTAATGGTTACATAGGAGTAATAAGATAATGGATAATAGTTAAAGGTAATTCTGCCCATTAAGCCTGTTCTGCCATTCAACAAGATCGTGGCTGTTCTTCTGGAGTCTGAGAGTCATACAGCATGGAAACAGACCCTTCAGTCCAACCAGTCCATGCCGACCATGTTCCCAAATTTATCTAATCCCACCAGCCTGCACATGTCCCTCCAAAGATCTCTTATTCATGGACTAATATAAATGTATTTTAAATGTTGTAACTGGAAGCTCATTCTACACACAAACCACTCTGCATAAAAAAATTGCTCCTCATGTCTTTTTAAAATCTTTCTCCTCTTACCTTCAATAAGTGCCCCCAAATATTGAAATCCCCCACCCTAGGGAAAAGACAGCTGCCATTAACCTTATCTATATCCTTCGACCTCTTATGCTCCAGTGGAAAATGTCCAAACCTATCCAGCCTCACCTTATAACTCAAACCCTCTGTTCTATCTTAATATCATTTCTCCCCCCCTATCCCTTGATGTCTTTATTGTCTAAAAATCTACTGGTCTCTCTTGAATATACTTAATGACTGAGCTTCCATTACCTTCAGTGGCAGGGAACTTCAAACATTTACCATTCTCACCTTTAACTTTACCCATTTGTACCATCAGGGCCAGGCAGCATCAGAGGAGCAGGAAAGCTGACGCTTCAGGTCTGGACGCTGCTTCAGAAAAAAAATGGGAATGATGAAGGGGGCGAGCTTGATCGGTTGGATGTTTCCAGCATTCTGTGCTTTTATGCTGGAAACATCCAACACCTGCAGTAATAAAATGTGAGGCTGGATGAACACAGCAGGCTAAGCAGCATCTCAGGAGCACAAAAACTGACGTTTCGGGCCTAGACCCTTCATCAGAGAGGGGGATGGGGAGAGAGAACTGGAATAAATAGGGAGAGAGAGGGAGGTGGACCGAAGATGGAGAGAAAAGAAGATAGGTGGAGAGGATAGGTGGGGAGGTAGGGAGGGGATAGGTCAGTCCAGGGAAGACGGACAGGTCAAGGAGGTGGGATGAGGTTAGTAGGTAGATGGGGGTGCGGCTTGGGGTGGGAGGAAGGGATTGGTGAGAGGAAGAACAGGTTAGGGAGGCAGAGACAGGTTGGACTGGTTTTGGGATGCAGTGGGTGGAGGGGAAGAGCTGGGCTGGTTGTGTGGTGCAGTGGGGGGAGGGGACGAACTGGGCTGGTTTTGGGATGCGGTGGGGGAAGGGGAGATTTTGAAGCTGGTGAAGTCCACATTGATACCATATGGCTGCAGGGTTCCCAGGCGGAATATGAGTTGCTGTTCCTGCAACCTTCGGGTGGCATCATTGTGGCAGTGCAGGAGGCCCATGATGGACATGTCATCTAGAGAATGGGAGGGGGAGTGGAAATGGTTTGCGACTGGGAGGTGCAGTTGTTTGTTGCGAACTGAGCGGAGGTATTCTGCAAAGCGGTCTCCAAGCCTCTGAGATAATGGGAACTGCAGATGCTGGAGATTCCAAGATAATAAAATGTGAGGCTGGATGAACACAGCAGGCCAAGCAGCATCTCAGGAGCACAAAAGCTGACGTTACGGGCCTAGACCCTTCATCAGAGGGGCTCTCTGATGAAGGGTCTAGGCCCGTAACGTCAGCTTTTGTGCTCCTGAGATGCTGCTTGGCCTGCTGTGTTCATCCAGCCTCACATTTTATTATCTTGGGGTCTCCAAGCCTCTGCTTGGTTTCCCCAATGTAGAGGTAGCCACACCGGGTACAGTGGATGCAGTATACCACATTGGCAGATGGCCAGGTGAACCTCTGCTTAATGTGGAATGTCATCTTGGGGCCTGGGATAGGGGTGAGGGAGGCCACCCCCCCTCTCCCCCTCTCTCCCTATTTATTCCAGAACCCTCACCCCATCCCCCTCTCTGATGAAGGGTCTAGGCCCGAAACGTCAGCTTTTGTGCTCCTGAGATGCTGCTTGGCCTGCTGTGTTCATCCAGCTTCACATTTTATTATCTTGGATTCTCCAGCATCTGCAGTTCCCATTATCTCCAACTGCTGCAGCATTCTGCTTTCAGATTCAAGTTTGGAAATCTTGGATTTGACTGCCACCTAGTGTCGGAGAAATTAAACTACAACTTTGAGAAGAGATTAGTGTGCAGTGAGAGAGATAATGGGAACTGCAGATGCTGGAGAATTCCAAGATAATAAAATGTGAGGCTGGATGAACACAGCAGGACAAGCAGCATCTCAGAAGCACAAAAGCTGACATTTCGGGCCAGGGGGATGGGGAGAGGGAACTGGAGTAAATAGGGAGAGAGGGGGAGGCGGACCGAAGATGGAGAGTAAAGAAGATAGATGGAGAGAGTATAGGTGGGGAGGTAGGGAGGGGATAGGTCAGTCCAGGGAAGACGGACAGGTCAAGGAGGTGGGATGAGGTTAGTAGGTAGCTGGGGGTGCGGCTTGGGGTGGGAGGAAGGGATGGGTGAGAGGAAGAACAGGTTAGGGAGGCAGAGACAGGTTGGACTGGTTTTGGGATGCAGTGGGTGGAGGGGAAGAGCTGGGCTGGTTGTGTGGTGCAGTGGGGGGAGGAGACGAACTGGGCTGGTTGAGGGACGCAGTAGGTGAAGGGGAGATTTTGAAACTGGTGAAGTCCACATTGATACCATATGGCTGCAGGGTTCCCAGGCGGAATATGAGTTGCTGATCCTGCAACCTTCGGGTGGCATCATTGTGGCACTGCAGGAGGCCCATGATGGACATGTCATCTAGAGAATGGGAGGGGGAGTGGAAATGGTTTGCGACTGGGAGGTGCAGTTGTTTGTTGCGAACTGTGTGCAGTGAGGATGCTTTTGGCATTGTAAAACTATTAAAAGTGGTTGGTTCAGATGCTCGGCCATACTTTGATTAAATTGAACTTTGCAGCATTTTCTCATTCTCACCACGTACGTGTGTGTGTGTTTGTTTGTTTGTTTAGGGGTGGCAAGGCAGCTAAAGCAGTTAGCATTGCTGTCTCACAGCACCAGGGTCTCCGGGTTCAATTCCACCTTTGGGTGACTGTCTGTGTGGAGTTTGCACATTCTCCCCGTGTCTGCGTGGGTTTCCTACGGGTGCTCCAGTTTCCTCCCACAGTCCAAAGATGTGTAGGTTAGGGTGGATTGGCCGTGCTAAATTGCCCGTAGTGCTCAGGGATGTGTAGATTAGGTGTGTCTGGGGAATGGGTCTGGGTGAGATTCTGTAAAGGTCGGCATGGACCCGTTGGGCTGAAGGGCCTGTTGCTACACTGTTGGGATTCTATGATTAACCATGGGGAAATGCAGGGTTGAGGGTTGGATCTGGGTGGAATGCTCTGAGATTCAGTGCAGACTTGATGGGCCGAATGGCCTACTACCACATTGTAGGGATTCTGTGAATTTGCAGTGAATATGAATGAGTTGCTGGCCTGGATATTACATGCCCCCCACTTTGTGCCATCTAGGGAAGATGAGTGTTTGGCCACCCACTGCCAAGCTCACTCTGATGATACAGAACCCCTACAGGAAAGAGGCCGATTGGCTAAATCGAGTGTGCACTGACCCTCTGAAGTGCATCCCACCTGGATCCTGTCCCCCACCGAATACTTCTGACCCCACATTTTACATGGATAAACCACCCAACCTGCATGTCTTTGGACTGTGGGAGGAAACCAGAGCACCCGGAGGAAATTCCACACAGTCACCCAAGGCAGGATCGAACCTAGGTCCTTGGTGCTGTGAGGCAGCAATGCTACTCACTGAGCCATCATGCAGCCCACTTGGTAGACACGATATCAGCAGCCCATACACTACCCGCACCATGACACGATTGGCATGGACAGCTGGACAGGAGTGAGTAATCCTTTCTTTTAAACTGTTTAAAGGAGGAAAGAGTGGGGTACTATCATGGAAGGGACTGCCTGAGAAGACAGCAACCACCCCCATGTTGTGAAACCCACTCCACTATCCCTCTCTGAAAGATACCATGATCTCCTACCCTAGTCTAAAGTTTTCAGAATGATCTTCCCATGGAATCCCTGGATCCTTCTTCCTGGGCCTGCCAGGAATCCTGGCAGTGCCCACTGCACACCCCATAATTTGCAGCCCATTGATCAGGAGTCAGACTGAATGCAGCACAGAAGGTGGCCGTCCAGCTGCATTCAGTCAGTTGCATTTCTCCAATTATCCCGTAATCCTGCATGTTTATTCCTTTTAGTGCAACTATCATCTCCTGTTATACCACCTCTCATCTGGCTGTGGGTTTCATGTCAAATCACCTGCTATGCAGAGGAATTCTTCACCTCACCTTTTGCCTAAAATAGTGTGTTTTTCATGTCATCAACTAATTGGGCAAGCTTTCATCCATCTACCTTTGCTAGACCTGTGCACCTCAACCTGACTTTGTAGCAAAAATTGTTTGTCCCTGGCATCATTCTGGAAATTTTCTCTGCACTCTCTCAAACAGTTTGACATGCTTCCTGAAGAGAATGAAGATGGTGCATGGTGTGCACGCGTGTGTATAAGGGTATGAAATCATGTTATGTTTCTGAGTAATTTCTGACACCATTATCTTAATTTGTCTCGAAATAGTTTCAGGAGGGCTGCCTTCACTAAGCAGGAGGCATACATAATGTCTAATTACGCTAAGGTTATGTCCAAGCGTGCTGGAACCCAGAGGTGAGATTTCATCTTGAGCAGATGCAATGGTGTTTTCATGAAGGAGCCAGCATTACAGACGTGAGAGGATAATCTCAAGTCGGGCAACAAGTTTTAAATGGGGAAAAAAATATTTAGAGCAAAAAGCACCGAGGATGTCTTTTAACCTCAGAGATAATGGGAACTGCAGATGCTGGAGAATCCAAGAAAACAAAGTGTGAAGCTGGATGAACACAGCAGGCCAAGCCCCATCTCAGGAGCTCTCTGATGAAGGCCCGAAACGTCAGCTTTTGTGTCATCTTGCCTAGCCCCTCGAAGTTTGACAGTTCACTCTTATGCCACATATGCTTAAGACGTTTGAACAGATGCAGGGAACGCACAGTGCTCACTCGGAGCTGAAAAAGCAGCAACTTCTGCGTCATTTGCAGGGAAATGGCTGCACTCTGAAATGATGAGGTGTCACCATACTGGCCTGAATTTTCCAGGAATGATGTTTGTGCCTGTTGCGAGGGCAGCAACCAACAGGGGAAGTGTGTGCAATTTAACTGAGCAGTGCGCACCATAATCGATGGTGAGATGATAGAAATATTTAGAATGTTTGCGAATCTGAGGGTTGGGTTGGAAGGAATCAGAGGAAGGGGTGTTTGAAATGCTGTGACTGCATCAGTTCAAAATGTGGAAGAGGACTGGCAGCAAGCATATCTTTACTGCCTGGTCAGGTTATTGGAACCTGCAACAGGACTAACGTGACCAGACAAGGTAAACACAGGAAGGATGTTCCCAATCGCCAGAAACTCCAGAACCAGGGGTCATGGTCAAAGGATGCAGGAGTGAGATGAGGAGAAATGTTTTCACTCAGACAGTGGTGAGCCTGTGAAATTTTCTGCCACAGAAAGTAGTTAAGAACAAAATACTGAATGTTTTGAAGAGGGTGTTAGATATGGCTTAGAGGACTAAAAGGAAGAAAGGGTGCAGGGAGAAAGTGAGAACAGGGTATTGGATGATCAGCCACGATCATATTGAACAGTGGAGCAGGCTCAAAAACCCTTGTTTTCTATGGCAGTGATAAAATGGACATTGACAATGCTTACCAGCTCTCTAAACCTACACCAACAATTGTTTGAGCTCCAGAAGGGGACATGAGAACACATGATGTTGTGCTGAACTTCTATCTAACCTCCACCCCTACCTTATACTATCATCCATATGCCTATCTAATAGCTGCTTAAATGCCCCTAATGAGGCCGACTGAACTACACTCTCCAGCAATGCATTCCACGCCCCTAACACTCTCTGAGTATAGAACCTACCTCTGACGTCTCCCCTATAATCTACCTCCACTCACTTTAAAACTATGCCCCCTCGTAATAGCTACCTCCACTCTAGGAAAAAGTCTCTGGCTTTCCACTCTATCTATATCTATGATCACTTTGTACATCTCTATCAAGTCACCCCTCATCTTTCGTTGTTCTAAAGAGAAAAGCCCAAGCTCCCTCAACCTTTCCTCATGAAAGACATTCCCTCCATTTCAGGCAACATCCTGGTAAATGTCCTCTGCACCTTTTCCAACACTTCCACATCTTTCCTGTAATGGGGCAACCAGAACTGGACACAGTACTCCAGATGTGGCTGAACCAGGTCTTTGTATATCTGGAGCATAACTTCACAGCTCTTGAATTCGGTCCGTCCAATAATGAAAACTGACACACCATACACCTTCTTAACAACCCTATCCACCTGGGTGGCAGCTTTCAGGGAACTGTGGACATGATCCCCAAGATCCCTCTGCTCCTCCACACTGCCAAGAATCTTACGGTTAACCCTGTATTCTGCTTTCAAATTTGTCCTTCCAAAGTGAATTACCTCACACTTTTCAGGGTTAAACTCCATCTGCCACTTCTCAGCCCAGCTCTGCATCCTATCAATGTCCCTTTGTAACCTACAACAGCCCTCTGCACTATCTGCACCTCAACCCACCTTTGTATTGTCTGCAGACTTGCTAATCCACCCTTCCACTCCTTCATCCAAATCATTTACAAAAATCACAAATAGAAGAGGACCCAGAACAGATCCTTGGGGTTCACCACTCGTAATTGAATATAAGTCAGAGAATGATACTATTGCCTGAGACCATGTACAACTTTACAATGGCATTCGGTTGGGATGAGCTTACTTTTAAATGGACAACAGACTAGCCAGCGATCTTGGACTCCAGTGGGTGACCTGCCTGGTACTGCTAAAATCATATATATGCAACTGGCACCAAAATGGTCCAAGCTTCCATGCGACAGTGTAAGGCTGATTCAACCTACTGTCTGGAATCAAAACCTGTCCCAATATTGTTTACACCCAGGGTGTTTATTTTGCCATAGTTGAATGTTCACTCAGCCAGAAGTGCTTTACTCAAACCTCCTGAAATGCTTTCTTGGCAGGTTTTGTTGACAGTGTATTGCTATCACCTTCCATTCTCAAGGGTCGAGTGAGAAGGCAGGTCCCTTTTGTACTTTAACCAGATCGGAAATCAAATTGAACCTCCCCTACAGGTTGACCATACATCAACCGTTTGCTTTTCAATAATTTTTTTTTATGCTGGCACTAACTGGCAGGAATAAAAAAGGTTCTTTTTACAAAGTATTCACAATAGTGAAACTTCATGTTTCAACAGGACATGTATCCAGAGTATTTCAGCACAGGAATGTTTGTATGAAAGAAATCTGGTGGAGGTTACAATGTAGCTGCTCATAGTTTGTTTAGGATTTGAACTTTCACATGTGCTGGCTCAATGATATGTTGAATTCTGCCCCAAGACCTCAAATTGTTTGTGCACAGGTACCAGTGCTTGAGTTCTGTCTACTTAAACAAACCCTGGCTAAATTTTCAAACTCTCCAAGAGGGCCAAAGGAACATTGGAGAGCCAGGTGCGAAAAACCCAAGCAGTGCAGGATCATTGCACCCAGTGTGGTTTCTGCTAATCTGTTCCCTGCTCTAGTTTCCATCCAGCTTCGTTGGGCTGATCATGCAGCTAGAATGCCTGTTGCTTTATTACTGAAGCAAATCTTCCATGGAGAGCTTCAGTTTGTGCATTCTCATAATGGTCAAAGGACAATCAAAGCTTTGCTTAACTATGTATATGTTGATTTTGAAAAATGTGACCAGGATCTCTGCACCACTATCAAAAGAAGAACTCACCTCCTTTGGTAGCAAGCTGATATCAATGACAGAGGGAAAATGTACGAGGAAATCCTGACCAATAATTAATTCAGAGTTCAATCTCCATTATTGTGGCCTAGTTGCAGCAGAAGCTTCCAGTTGCAAATTGGTTATAAGTAGTGACATCCATACTCACCAGAGCCCAAAGTGAACACTCGAGATGACTAACAGGGTCATCCTTGCTTCAAAGGAAGAGCAAGACTGGATCCAATTCAAAGTTGTATATTACCTTGTATTACCATCAAGCAAAAGGTACCAGACAACAAGGTTAAAATTGTTACTTGAACACAAAGAACCAAGCTAAAAATAACAAACAAGGATCATTAGCTGAATCCTGTGTGCCTCCTTCCCTATGGAATTTTATTCAGCCATTTGTTAATGTCACAGATGAATGAAGTTGCATTCTTAGATTGATCCCCAAAATAAATGAGGAAAATAATGAAGAGCAGATATAGTCAAACAGCTCTATCAAAAACTTTTATTTATATAGCACCTTTAATCTATTAAAATATTTCATTTCCTTTACACACACAGAATAAAGCAAGTCACAAAGATATTAAGGTAAATAGGTTCAAACTTGATTGCAGAAATAAATTAAGGACCCCTTTAAAATAGGTGAGGTATTGAGCTACTAAGGTTCAGAGGGGGATTTGTGAGGGGCTATTGTTGTGTAGTGGTAGTACCCCTACCTAAGAACCAGGAAGCCCGAGTTTGAGTCCCACCAGCTCCAGAACTGTGTAATAACATTTCTGATCATATTGATTAGAAAATAGGTTATATAAAAAAAAGGGATTTCCAGAATCTACGTCATAACTAACAATGGTGCAACATCTAACTTCGATGGCCTTCAAGAATTCAGCATTAACTGAGTGAAGATGTTCTGGAGGGCTTGAGGTCAGGTAAGAAGAAGACCAAGTTAGTATTCCAAAAAAAAGTATGAAAACTTTGTAATTTGGATGTTGTTTAACCAGACCAGGTAGAAATAAGTAGTGTTAGTACAAGTAGGAAGTTCACTTCTGGGTCAGAGGCACCAAGTTTGCAAACTGTCTAGTACTATCTCAGAAAAGCTTGCCCAGGTCCACTGCATCACTGTGTCATTGATAGGGTTGAAGTGGGTGGCTAAAGAGGAGGGACCGAAGATAACAACTCAGTCTTTCCTGAAATTCTTAATTAGAAATTGCTGTTATCCAATAAATCATTTACAGACATTGGAGGAGTTTAAAAAATAGACAGTGGGGAGGTAGACTCTGCTGGTTTCAGTGTGTGAAAACTAACGCTGTGTTTTTTTGGAGGTCCAAGGCAGATACTAGATGCAACTAGAGAATGGAAGGAGGCAAATGCAGGCTCACTGAATTGGATAATGATGAGCAAATGTTTGAAGAGAAATGTGTGGTGCATTTTCAAAGGTTGTTGACCAGTTCAGAAGGTCAAAAAGCGATAGTCAGTCACAATGGATGTCATTTGTTATTTTGGTAAGAGCCATTTTGGGCTGTATTATATTGAAGTTTTTGCCCTTAGAACATAGAACATAGAACATTACAGCACAGTACAGGCCCTTCGGCCCTCAATATTGTGCCGAACTGTCATACCAATCTGAAGCCCATCTAACCTATACTATTCCATGTACGTCCATATGCTTGTCCAATGATGACTTAAATGTACCCAAAGTTGGCGAATCTACTACCGTTGCAGGCAAAGCATTCCATTACCTTACTACTCTCTGGGTAAAGAAACTACCTCTGACATCTGTCCTATATCTTTCACCCCTCAATTTAAAGCTATGCCCCCTTGTGCTCACCGTCACCATCCTAGGAAAAAGGCTCTCCTTATCCACCCTATCTAACCCTCTGATTATCTTATATGTCTCAATTAAGTCACCTCTCAACCTTCTTCTCTCTAATGAAAATAGCCTCAAGTCCCTCAGCCTTTCCTCATAAGACCTTCCCTCCATACCAGGCAACATCCTAGTAAATCTCCTCTGCACCCTTTCCAAATCTTCCTTATCATTCTTATAATGCGGTGACCAGAACTGTACGCAATACTCCAAGTGCGGCCGCACCAGAGTTTTGCACAGCTGCAGCATAACGTCTTGGTTCTGGAACTCGATCCCTCTATTAATAAAAGCTAAAACACTGTATGCCTTCTTAACAGCCCTGTCAACCTGGGTGGCAACTTTCAAGGATCTGTGTACATGGACACCGAGATCTCTCTGCTCATCTATACTACCAAGAGTCTTACCATTAGCCCAGCACTTTGCCTTCTGGTTACTCCTACCAAAGTGCATCACCTCACACTTGTCCATTTACCTCTCAGCCCAGCTCTGCAGCTTATCTATGTCTCTCTGCAACCTACAGCATCCTTTGTCACTATCCACAACTCCACTGACCTTAGTGTCATTTGCAAATTTACTAACCCGCCCTTCTTGATCTAATGTGTATATAACAGGATTGCATTGCAATTATATCTAGCTGTGAACTGTGCTAAGTATTAACTCTTTGTCTGATGACGGTTCACATCAAGTACAGATTGTAAAAAAAACATGGAGGCACTTTCTAAAGATTTCAACCTCTGGAATAAATCCAACAGTCTTATAGATTTGGTTATATATAAAGCCCTTCTTATTTCTGTACAATCAATGACAGATAAATTCTGTACCCAAGGATCAGAGGATCCTACCTAGTTTTAAAAAGGGTAACTATTTGAAAAGATGACCCCTTGAAATTTACTGCCAAGGTGACTAGCTTTCACTAATGGCTAATGGGATTATCCACCCATTTGTATCTAAAGCAGGCATACGGACAGTCAGAATAAATTGGACTCTAAGAATTCAAACCTGGAGCTCTGCGAGAAGATGAGAACAATCGTTTTTAAGGACAGGGAGTTGCTGGGGGTTGAAGAAACCAAAACCTGTTTTCTTTGATAATGAGAATTAGAGTAGTTTTGGAAAAGAGAACGTGAACATTTAATATTGGCAAGAATGGGAAACAGGAAAGGTAATTGCTCAGTAGTTTTGTAGGAATAGAATTGAGGGGCAGTCATCTTTGGGAGAAAACAGGCTTAGAGATGGCAAGAGAGAAGAATGGAATGAGAGGAAGATGCGACTTTACAGCTAGGTCAAAGGGGAAATACTACAATGAGACTGACACAGTAATCCAAGGGAAGGGAAGAAAATAGCGAGGCAACTGATTAGTCAGTCTCAATCTTAATAACAAGGAAAAGAGCACACATCTCACAGTCCTTTTAGTGGACCAACAAGATGTGGCAGCAAATGACAGAACCAACTGTAAGGTAACCAGGCTTCTCAGTTAAAATGGATTTATTCCAAGCTTTGAAATTCTTTTAAAGTTAATCAGATCCAATCCAAAATTGGAAAAATTATTTTCAACTCCAAAAGTTTATCCTTTAAAAAACAGACAAATTAAGAGAACAAAATGGAACATGATTGAGATTGCTTTATTTCCACTGTTTGAATCAACACTTTGAATGGTACGTTTTGTTCTATGAAAGATTTCCTATTTCTAAGATTTATTCAAGACAACGGAACAATGCAGTTCGCCTTGTTGGCTCAGTCTAACTTGCAAAGCTTCAGCCAACTAGAGTATCTGAAACTCATATGAATGCACGTTTACACTGGAAGAACAAACATTTTGCATTATACAGATAGACACAAGAATAATCTGTAATCATACCCGAGACTGTATGAAGTTACAGTTACAAATATTAACTGTGGACAAAAACTGCACGATGTTCACCCACTTCAGTTCTAGTTTTCAAAATATTACTGGTGCAAAATGTGCTTGAAATGCAAGAAAATTTCAAGAATCATGTGTTCAGCTAATAATTCAAAGTGTGAACTGATCAAAATCTATAATACTAACGGACTTAGCAGCAAATTTACAAACCACAAGTCACAGTACTTGGCAATCACATTTCAGACAAGGAAAATCACTATCAGATGTACCATTTCAACATTTTAACGATTTTACTGCATGTTACTATGCAAATTTTTTTGATCAATTCCTATTTTTGTGAGCTTGATCATATTTGCGTTTTTGCCCTTCTTTATCTACTGTATAACAGGAATTCATTACAATTATGTGCAGTTGTGAACTATGCTAACTGTCAACTCTTTCTCTGATTGCTGTTCACATCAAGTCCAGGTTGTTTTAAAAAAAATGGAGGCACTTCCTAAAAGTTTCAGTCTCTGCAGTAAATCCAACAGTCTAATAGATTTGGTTATATGCAAAGCCCTTTTTGTTTCTGCACAAATATTGACAGATTATGTACCGTTGGATCAGAGGATCCTACCTAGTTTTAAAAAGGATACCTATTTGAAAAGATGACCCTTGAAATTTTACTGCCAAGCTGACCACCTTTCACTGATGGTTAATGAGGCTAACCGGCCTTTTGTATCTAAAGTAGACACATGGACAGTAGTGTCCAATCAGAATAAAGTTGTAGGGCATAGCACAATACAAAACTTAAGGCTAAAACCAAGATTATATGCATCATTGCTATAACTTTGTTGTTATTAACATGATCATCTTACCCAACCCTTTTGTTGACACAAGGACAGGCAGCTATCAAAGACACTGATAAAAATATTTTTCCTCACAAATAGTACCAGCAAACAGACATTATGTTCCTCTCTTTAGACACATTTCTAAAAATAGTCACCAGATGGTCTGATTCAAACCATGTTTCTTTTTGGCTCTTAGTTGCTATTTGGCCTTCAGGACATACAGTAGCAGCTCTAAAGGAGAATACTTCAATGAGAGATGATAGCTCAACAGCTTTTGTAAGATTTGCAACAGTTACTCGTTAATTTAAATGGGTAATCATTGGAAATATTGCAGCGTTTTTGTGGTGCCTGTATAATTAAAGATTAGGTATTCCATGACCTGCTGTATTCCACAGTATGAGAATTTCCCATGTTTATAACACAAAGTATTATAGACCTACAGCCATTTGTATCTACAATTACGATGGATTAAGAAAATATGATTCACCAAAATAATAATGGGGAAAAAGCCAAATTTCAATGCCTCCACTAAACTTGCTGGTGAATCTTGTTTTTCCAAATAGAGCCTAAAATAACCCACTACCCTGGTCAAAAGTAATACGGCAGATGTGTTGTATATTGCTTGTTCTTCTAATTAACACAGAAACAATTAATCAATTGAAAAGTGACTTTAAAGGACATTTCAAATTTGCAAAACGTAACAGCCACACAGGCTTGTCCAAGTTTAGCCTGGGCATAAATGAAAGTGGTCATTGAATTCTTCAAAACATACTGGAATTAAACAGGTCTTTTCGAAATAATGTTTCCAAAGAAACAACAATGAAGATTTTACAAATAATACTGCTTCCAAATGTTACGTATACACACACTAAATTTATGAAATTACAATGATTCTGTCTCAGCAATATTGTCCTTAAGTCAAAATCACAGTTATTCTAAAATATTTCTGATGGGTTAAGGCTATAAATATCAACCATTTTCTCAGTTTCACAACAGTCGTAGATTAAGAAGTTATCCTCTAACCAAACGAGGTAACATCACTACAGAGAACTCGGTGAAGTACTTTGGTACAGAAAATATTTACAGTGTTATCAAATCTTTAAAAGTAATGCAGTTCATAAGCTGCTGTCTCCTTATATTTTGGTTTTAAGGTTTCCATTTAACTGTTCCATTGACTGATAGAAGACTGGATCATGTTTAAAATTAAAATCGTTGCAGAATGTGGAGTCACAGTTTCTGCTAAGAAGATGTTGTTCTTTTTATAGTGCCTAACATTTGCTACAACATTTTACATAATTTCTCGACTGTAAACATCTTTAGTATCAATCAAATCAATTTTTAAAAATGAAAGGCAGACTTAATGATCTGAATGTGTTAATCTTCAGCCCCAGTCAATTACTTATTACTTTGACACTGGAACCACGCTGTGCAGCATGAAACACTCAGGTACAATTCATAGTTACTCTTATCTAACAGGGCATCATACTTTAAAGATCATCAATATCCTTGAATAGAGAAATTCAGACATCCAAAATATGTTTCCCAATCATGTACTAATTCCAGAAGAGACAACAAAACTTGGAAAATTAGTTTCGTAAAGTACCTCCAACCAAAGCAGATTATTGACACTGAGTATCCCAGTGTTACTCCTGTTATTTGTGTATCAGATCACCAGTTTGTTTGTCGATGATTTTAAAGCTTTAAGTTCTTTGTTTGGACCATTCAGTATTGGAAGTTCAGACATGTCCATTCATTCTCCCAAATTATTACAATTATGCTTCTCTATATTGACCATACTGTTACTTCGTTCCCTGTTGAACTATACTGTATTTAAAAAGAAAAGGAAATTCCTGCATTCACCAATGAAAATAAATCTTGTGGCCTTCCCGGCACCGTCTTGTGCTGTGGTATAACAATCAATTTTTAGGTGCTACGTACGGCTTCTTCTCTTGTCATTGAATAAATTTTTCAACATGTATACCTGGAGACCTGACACAATGAGCATCACAGCCAGGTTCACCACTGACCAGAAATTTACCCGATCATAATTTCCTTCTTGTAGATTTCGATCCCGTGCCTCAAAAGCTCGAAGCAGCCCCTGAATCTGGTTGCTTTTACTAAGTCTGCCTTTCACGCTGTTTATAGATTCCTGAATAAAAACACAAAAATGTAAAATATTTCAAAACACAAAACAGAGTTTGAACAGAGAGGCTACATAATAAGTTAAAGGGTGTCATAAGTGTGACACAGCACATTCTCCTCCTCAGGAACATAATTTAATTCTGAAAATAAAGCTTTAGGTGAAAAGTTAAATTATCTTTAATTGTTCATACCATTAAAATTTTATTTAATTCCATTAAATCACAGATCTTTGCTCTCAAAAAACGCAGGATGACCTAATTCTCCAGCTAATACTTCCACGTGGATGATTATTGCCCTCAATTGAAGACGTCAGTAGCAGCACTCTCTTTTCTTCCCTCAACAGCAGTGCAGGTAATAAATAGACTTTGAACATTATCACAATTTCATCACTGTCTGGAATAAAGTTTGAAGTGCAAGCAAGGTTCATACAACTCCTACTTCCCAATTTTATAAATACCGTTTTGTTTATTGATTTAAGTAGAACATACGCATTGATACAATATTTGCCTTAAGCTTATTTTCAAATGGGGTTTTCTTCAGGTTCACCACCATTGCAATGGGAATCAGAATTTAATCTATTACTGTGTTACTGATTCCAGTCACACAACATCAAGGACAGGTTAGTAAGCAAATCACTTGCATCAGCATGGCCGACAGACTAGTCCGAAGAGTCTGGGGGGAATTTGCCTAGTTAAAATGATAGCTGATCTCAGTAAGGACACACATTAGCTTTCCATGCCTCCCTGGTGGTATTCTCCTCCCATTTTCTATTCCCATACCAGGACCTGAAAGTGGAACCATAAGGCATGGTCTGTGGAGCTGAATCCTGTGTCAGTGCATTAACCAAAGCAGTAATTTCAACAAGTTAATGAAAGCATACTCAAACATAGAGTCACTGGAATTGTATGTTATACAGTGCTTCCCGACTTAAATGTGAGCATGTCGCTGGGATATAATTGATCCTATACATGTTATACAACTTATCCCTTATAGTTATATAATTTCTAATTAGTCCTTAACAACATGCAGCTTAAGAATACCTGAGAGTTAGGTTTAGTTTACATTATTTTGTTACTATCTTGACAGATTCAGTACTTAAGAATTTTGCACTGTTGATTCTGTACCACTCCTCCTCATGTATTAAAGTAATCTGTCTTTTTACCTTACAAACAAAGAAACCTACAGCACAGGAACAGGCCCTTCGGCCCTCCAAGCCTGCGCCGATCAAGATCCTCTGTCTCACCTGTAAGCCAAAGGCTTACCAGTTCCCTCTATTTGATTTTGCTTTTGATGGGTCTGGTCACAAATATATCTTATATGTTCACTGATACACAGAGGAAGGCTTCATTACCTGTTCAAAAAAAGACACTTTATTTACTAAAACAATCATTGTTTTACTATTTAGCATGAATGGAAAACTAAGCAGGATTGTTTGCAGATGGAGGAGAGAGCATTGGGGAAAGAGTTATAAGCAAAGAAGCACAAACACCTCTGTATACCTTAAGAGTTAGAGGTAGAACTTCTCCAGAAAATGTGCGAAGTTTAGAAGAGCAATCGAAATGGGAAGTAAACAGTGAACTCACCACTTGTTTCCTTTGTCAAATTCACACTACGCCCCGTTTCAAGTGGACAAGAGTAAGAGAAGAAATGTGCAAAATGGACACCCAAGTAGCTTTTAATATTTACACTCACTTTGACTATATCATTATTTTCAAATCAACCATAAAACATCTAAATTAATTCATGTAAAAATGCTCATTCTAAACTGTTACCTCTCCCTAGTTACAGTCACAATCATTCTTGTTTGTTTTGCTGCACATGTGTAGCAGCCAAAGTCAGTGGCTGTAGGTCAAATAGGGCAGCAAGGGAAATTAGCACAAGAACATCACTACCATTTTTTCCATGACTTGTAACAATTATTTCCAAAATCAGACAGCACCTTATAACTTTATCTGGACTGACGTTGGTTCCGAAACCACGCAAAAGACAGGAAAGATACCGCTCTGTGGCAATGACCCTAAAATTTACTCCCTTATTCTTCACACATTATTGCATTCATCTCTATGATTTGAAATTGAGGTCTTCCTATTAGATTTAAGCAATTCTAATCGTTTCTCAGACAGGGATGTTGAATACTATGCAGTCAGCACGTTAACCCAAATCAGCAACACCGTGTTGAGGTCAACTGAAGGCAAATGGTCTGAAATTTTTTTTGGCAAAAGGGAGCATGTAATTACAACAATTTTTATGATCTGTAATGAAATGCAAATATTTCCAAGCCACTTCAAATACTGGAATGATTAGACTTTATGTTTACCTTTATTACTGTCAAGACTGGGCCGATATATCTGTACAAAAACAACCAAAGTGACCGCAGTATACAGTGCAGTTAATGCAAGCAATACAGGATGAAGTCCACATTAAGAGAACATGACTTTGCTGGGCTATGTACGTGCAAGGATAACAGCATTGCTTCACAAACAATTTTCCAATATAATTCCATTCTAACTCAGCACCATGTTGATACCAAGTACTTTAGAGGTGCTATTTTATGTAGTTATAGATTTCAGCTGAGGTCTCGATCTCTTCATCTCAAAGAGGAAAATCTCCTTTTGCCCTACCAGTCACATGCATCCTTCCCCAATCAAGAGTCACTGCAAGTTCCTTTCCCTCACACACTCACTCACTAGTCCCACTCCCAATGCTCCTTCCTAAACTTACTCAATTGCTTCTATTCCCAAAGCACCTTTTTCACTTGATGCTCTCAGTTCCCATTCAGCCCTCTCATGCATGCCTTCACTATCCCCTCAACCCTTCCCTATCCCCATCCCCATTTTCACTCCCCACTATTCATTCCTTCCTACTTTCCCACGCTTCCACCTCCTAAACCAAATTCTTCATGTTCCCTGTACGTGGCTGCTGTTTATGTCAGCGTGGAAGCTATGGCTGCTCTTTAGCTGACACCATTTAGATGCACACTTCCAGTAAACAGTAAGCCATCTCCCCAGTGGATGGAAGCTTGGGCCTCAGGGACTCTGAACCAGAAGAACCAAGGTGCATTGTCTTTTCCATTACGAGGCACTCGGAAAGCATCAGCATTTAGAATAGTTGAAACTGAAATGGCAACAAGAGGCAAGTGCTGCCAAGAGTGGGATGTCGCCGAGACCATGTCCTGCCAGAACTTTTCTACCCCCACACCCTCCCATCCCCTCTGCGTTGGGGCCAAAGCCTGAAACTGAGCAGCTGGCTGAGGTTGGGGTTGAGTGGCTCCATTGATAACTGAGCCTTGGGTTGTGTGAAGAGATGCAGGTATCTGTGTCAATGACTTTCTCAGTGGAGTGGCAAGATGGCAGAGTGCAGGAGGGTGCTCTGCAAGCTGCATGTGGGAGCAGCTGTTGCTAGATAAAAGGTGGGGTGAGCAAGACATCTTCCTACGAGATAGGAATGCCTGAATCTCCTAATCATACAATGCGAATTAGAGAGGCGGCAGATTAAAGTTGGAGGAGGGCTGAGTGACAATTCCCCCTGACCAAGGAAGGTCGAATAGACATCAAAAAGATAGAATTCTGCGATTCAAAAGTCAGTATTCCAACAAATGGTAATAACTTCTCAGCCCTGGACCAACAGCAGATAAATGGGGACCTTACAGGCAGTTACAATTGTAGTTAATTTTTATTTATGTTCAAACTACATAACATTCTTTATACTTCATATAAGAGTAATCACAGCATAAAATCAGGGGCTAACCAGTCACCTACTAGAATATCTTCCAGTTTCATATCGAGCAATTCCCCTCCTTGTAGTAAATCCTTCCAGCTGTTTGGATCACCCTCGGGTTCCATATTGTCCAGAATAAGCTCAAAGAAGACTATCTTCTCTGAGATGGAGCTAAATGAGTTGTCAAAGCAAAACATGTAGTCTCCATTCTCAGTTTCAATGCTAAAAGTGAAAGAACATTTTTTATATTGTTTTAAATACTCAAATTCTTAATGTGTTCATCAAAAATGAATGCAATGCGGATGATAAACGAGGTAGACGTGTCTGTCATACCCACCATTTCAAAATTCTCTGTTGCTGCATCAATGCATTTGTACTCTATTTTAATGATATGGGAGAGGGCATACTTTGAAATGCAGAGTGAAATTTAAGTCAGAATTTGATCATTTAAAGCCTGAACAATTCTCGTCAATTACGTTAGTACAGAAGTATACAGCACAGAAATTCTCCATGTCAACCGGCTTTGCTGAACTGAATGAATCCCATTTGCCTGTGTTTGGCCCATATCCCTCTAAACATTTCCAATCCATATACCTGTCCAAATGTCTTTTAAAGTTGAAACTGAACCCACTTTTACCACTTCCTCTGGCAGCTCGTTCCATATATGCACCACCTGTGCGTAAAAAAGTTGCCCCTCAGATCCCTTTTAAATATTTACTATGATTATAAAAATACAGTATGCAGACTTCACTGTTTGAATGACTACAAGTTATTTGCCTTAAAGGTTTTGAGTAATGAAACAAATGGCAGCAGTCAATATGCACAGTGTTGCCACCCATAATTTCATGTAATGTGTGCTATTAAAATCAAACCTGAGAAAACTTATTGTAATATATCCAAGGGGTGACTAGCTTTGTAGTCAAATGTAAGGTTCCGACGATAAACCCAACATTTGGTTTAAAAATCTTGTCTTGCATTCACAGTGGCTCCACTCAAGTACGTCCCTGTAATCTTTTCCAGACCCCATACCTCATCTCAAAATTCTGGGCTTTGGCTTTCTTCCTTCCCAACAATACCTCACTTCAACAGCAGAGGTTTTCGGCCACCTCAGCTAAAAAGACAGAGGGATATCTTCTTTATCCTCACCAGTCAGCCAAGTAACGAAATAAACACAATGCTGGAAACACTTGCTAGGTTAGCCAGACCTAAAATGTCAACACTGTTTATCTCCTGAGAGATGTGCCAATGTTGCAGTTTTCCAGGATTTGTTGTTTCTGTTTCAGATTTCCAGCATATGCAGTATTTTGCTTTTGTATTACAAGTAAATATTGATTTGCACTTGAAGGAACTCATAATTCTGAACAAGTATGCAACTTTTTCCTCTCAAAAAAAGACTTCAAATGTTCTAATTTTATATCCAACTATTCACTTATGTATGCACTGACTATTAGAAACAATCTACTGTGACCATTTGGTGACAGTACCAGTCACGTATTAATAGATCTAAACATTCTGGACTGTCTAAATTCAAACATTTAAAGGCTGTACCGCTTGCTGCCAGGGTATTAGCTGAAGTCTACATTACAGAAGTGACATAGTTTTATATCTAGCAATTCATTTATGAACTAATACAGGCTGAGAACTAACATACTGTGACCATCTGGTGTCAATGCCAGTGATATAGTAATAGATCTGGATGTGCTTCAGATCATCCAGAGAAACACAAAGGTCTTTCTTCATGCTGACAAGTCATGAGCTGAAGACTGCAATGTAGGAGCAACCAGTGGTAAAAACAGACTGCAGATCACAAGAACTGCTCATGACTTAGTGCATTACAACTTCAATTGTGTAACTGTCACCAGTGACATATGGTCCACTATATTATCGATTTCATCTGAATGACCTTGGCTCACTTACTGGTAATACCTCAGCAGTTTTCTGAAGTCAGCAGTATATAAAAGCATGATATATTTATAGCAAATATTTATATACGTCTCAACATTTTTAAATAGAAAATAAAAACATAAAAAGAACATATCTGTATTAAGATTCTGTTAAGACTGCATATTTAAACAGTTACGCTCGATTGTGCACCTCTATTATGCCATAATGGACAAAGGTTCTGTGACATGTAACTAGTAATCAGCTAAGCAGTTTAAAGTGTAACTTGAAGTGAACAACGAAACACATCTGGACCTAGAGTCATCTGACAAGAAGTAATTCCACGTAGAAGCTCTGCCAATCTCACTTACCTGTGTACTCCATCAGATTTCCTCTGATCAAAATACAGAATATTTCCATTCGGTGATGCAATGTAGAAATCCACATCTAATCCTGCCCCATCAATCACCTAGAATGCAGATGACAAAAATCAATGGGCTTTTACTCAGGATTGCTTATATCTGTATGTGTGTGAATCATATATTACTAAATAATGTTTATCTTTGTTCAGCCTTTTAAAATGGGCAATCACAAAATTCCTCTTTCGTCAGTGGATCATATTAAAAGCAAAAACTACTTTTTGCAAGTGTATTCACCAATCTATCATTTGATTAATGCAAATTTGCAGACAAATAATTAAAATCACATTGATCAACAACAACGGTTGCAAGTATCTTGTTTCAAGTGGATTTTCAAGTGGATATTGTGTCTTTGACTATGCTAAGAATGCACCTTCCTTGGTCATTAAGTCATGAGTTGGAGTTAACCTGGAACTTCTGGCTCAGACACAGGGACACCACCCGCTGCAGGACAAGGCCTCCCTATGATATCTATATGCAATTAAGGATGAAAACTAATTTGATGCCAAATGTGCATGTATCAAAAACTAAGTATTGCAGAGTGCAGAGAAACTAGTGAAAAGCATATTGCACTAAAAAAAAGGACATAGTATGGACAACTGACAATATCTTGAAACTGGATCAGTTTTGAAGTAAAATTAATGCTGCAGATCAGTTTGCCCACCGTGATATGCATTGGTTTAAAACAATTCAAACTTGCCCCTTCCAACATATTCCTCCAAAGTGTCGTGGTCAAAACATATCTTAAATAAATAAATCATTAAAAAGGGGATTTAAGAAGAATTGGAAGAAATAGTAACATTTTGCAACTGTGGCAGAGTAATTAGATTCAGAATAAATTCCAAGGACAAAGCTGACTTTTCCTTCCTCCCAAATTCTGGTAGGAGAAATGATAAGAATTATTTCAAAGGGTTAACTTCAAACTTTAATAAACTTGGGCACAAAGGAAAGAACAGACAGTAAGGCAGATTAGATTTGCAAAGTAAATGGGCATGTAAACTTGCAGTCGAATTGAAGTACACAGAACAAGTTCTTGATTGACAAGTAATTTTGCAACTTATTCAGGTTTGAAGCTCCTGACATTAACATTCTAAAATAATGCCAAGTGGCTGGTGTACACCCGAAATAGAAGTATTCTTTGCCCTGGAGAAATGCTGGGAAGAAAAAAAAACGGCGAGTTAGTAATAGCTTTATTGAAATTATCTCAGTTGCATTTGAAAGGGTAGAAAGGAACATCATCAAGGGCGTTAATTCAAATCGAAGTTATATTTAATGAATCTTTGAAAGGCTCCAAGGTATTGTATTGTAATACATCTAAATTAAACCTTGATGCATGTGTCACTGGGCAGGGCCCTTTTAAAATCCACCTGCCACATATGCAGGCTTACAAAATGTTGTGGACTGTGAGTCACTATATGCTAAATCTCAAAGTTCACTACTGGAAACCCTTTGAACTGCTGGGCCACTCAAGTTTACTTTGGATTCATGGTGCAAGGTCACAGTGAACCAGTCAACTGGAATCACAACATCTGAAGTAAGAGCATCTTGCCAACAAACTGGCCACAGATTAATCTCAGACAAAGGACAGGAGAAGAGTTGAACATTGGGGAAAGGGTGTATGGCTTTAGTTGCTTTCAGGTGACTGTAAGTTGGAGGTCTTTCACATTCAATGGGTATCACAGCAACTGGAATATGCAATTGATGCCAACAACTACTTTATTCTTTAATTTGTTAAGTTTTTTGAGAGATTTGGATGTATTTTTAATTGTGCCTTTCGAATGAAAGAGCATTTGAATGGATTTTTCTGAATTAGACATTGGGATGATACTAATAGGTTTAATCAAGAGGCAAAGCTTGTCAATGCTATGCAAAAGAAAACACTTTGCTCACATAATTAAGCACTCTTTTCCTGTGAATTTGTTTTCCAGTCTCTGTAAAAACATTTTTTGCATACACAAATGAATTTTATAGACAGGGTTCTTGGATTCATTGTACTCATACTTTCATTTCATTTTACAGTGCCACGTATCCAATAAGACCGCAACAGAAAAGATTTCACAAGTCAGAAAACTGAACAACATACCTCAGATAATGTTTAATTTCACAAGAGATTTCATGATAATCATTACTGAGGCTATCCTGTGTATATCAACTATGGTTAATTATACTTGGCTGCAGGATATCCATGGTTTGTTGCTCAAATGTAGAAACAGACACTTTCATGTTGCTGGCGGTTGACAGGACATGGTCTTCACATGACCTCATGATTCTGTTCTTTCTAACTGGAATCTTCTGTGGTGGCTTTTCTTGCTGCTAGTGTGCCACTACCTCTAATGTCTCTATGAGTCTACCCTTATTTCCCCTCACCCAATCTTCCTAAAGCTCATCTAGATGTTGCCCTTGGTGACATAATCCAAAAACATAAGGCTACATTTACACATGCACACTGATAACAGTCAGGTCTACTTCACCACCACTTGGCTCAACATCCATTGTTGCTACTTCATTTCAGTAAAGACAGCTTACTTGACATTTCGTACTGAATGGATGACCATGAAATTTCTTCCTGGGTGAGACAAAGGCTAAGGGAGCTCTTCTGAGAATCAAAATCAAAGTGAGAGGGAGACAAAGGCTCAATGATGATATGTGGGAATTCAGGTTTACTGCAGGAAGTAAAGTCTCCAGACTGACAAATGAGCGGGAGGGGATGAAAGATGTGGACATGAAGGCCAACCTGCAGCAAGACCAATGGCAGACTGATATCACAAACCATAACATGATGGGAATGCAGGGAAAGCAGCTGATTGGCAAATAGGTTGAATACTGAGTCAGGAGGCATTACTTGTACATCTTGCTCCATATTCCTCAGGCTGGGTAATTCAAATTTGGCTTGTGATCAGGAACTGTAAAGTGTGACTGCACGCAAGGCTGATATGAGGACCTGAGGAGTAACTGTCAACAAGCCTCAACCTCTACAATTGTTTAATAGTTACGAAGTTCTTGCAAGCTGTGTGAGTGAGAATCGGGATGACAGGGAGGATGATTGAAATAAAAATGGCACATTCAATTTGGTGGGGTGGAAATCAGAACATGGTAGTGATAGGAAACAATATAATTAGAGAAACAAATAATGTTCTTCAGGGCCATGAATGCAAGTCCTCAGGCTAGCTTGCCTGCCTGGTGCCAGCGTCAAGAATATCTCCTCAGGGCAGACAAGAAGTTGGAGTGGGAGGACAGGGATCCAGGTGTCATCACACACATTGGTATTAATAATAGGATAGGAATGGAAAGGAGGTAAAATTGGAAGAATTTGAACAGCTAAGAATTAAACTAAAAAGCAGAACCTCTAAGGATTAAAAGAATCTCAGGATATTTGATCAAAGGTTGTTATACGTAGATCAAAGGTTGTTATACGTAGAATGAATTTTACTTAATGTGCAGTAGCACCAGTACTCAGTAGAAGAGAGCTGTTCTAGTCAGATGGGCTTTATTTGAAAGTGTGCTGGATGCAGTGAACTGGCAAATTGAAATAACTGGGGCCATACAGAAAGCTTTAAACTAATTAAAATGGGGGTGCGGTGGGGGAGGTGAAAATAGAGGCTCTGAAAGCAAAAATAAATGGCAGCATTAAGACTATAAAATGTACGAGCAGGCCACTGAGTGTGCTCTGCCATTCAATGATATCATTGCTGATCTGAAAATCCCGAACTTCACTTTGCTGGCATATCTCCAAGACTCTCCATAAGACCATAAGACACAGGAGCAGAAATTAGGCCATTCAATCCATTGAGTCAATTCTGACATTCAATCATGGCTGTTAAGTTTCTCAACCCCATTCTCCTACTTTCTCCCCATAACCCCTGATCCCCATGACAATCAAGAACCTATATATCTCCATCTTAAATATACTCAATGACCTGGCTTCCACAGCCTTCTGTGGCAGTGAATTCCATAGATTCACCACTCTCTGGCTAAAGAAGTTTCTCCTTATCTCTGTTTTTAAAGGTTTTTCCTTTACTCTAAGGCTGTGCTCTCGGGTCCTAGTCTCTCCTACCAACGGAAGCATCTTCCCAACATCCAGTTTGTCCATGCCATTCAGTATTCTGTTAAGTTTCAATTAGATCTCCCTCCCCCGCCCCCAACATCCTTCTAAACTCCATTGAGTCTAGACCTAGAATCCTCAAATGTTAAGTTTTTCATCCTGGGAACATTCTCATGAGCCTTTTCTGAAAACACTCCAGGACCAGTACATTTTTCCTGAGATATGGGGCCCAAAACTGCGCACAATACTCCAAATGTGGCCTGACCAGAGCCTTTATATTCAACTTCTCTCAAAATAAATGCCAAAGTTGCATTTGCCTTCTGAACAAGTGACTCAACCTGCATGTTTACCTTGAGAGAATCCTGGACTAGAACTCCCAAGTCTATTTGCACTTCAGACTTCTGAAGTTTCTCCCACATTTAGAAAATAATCCATACCTTTATTCCTCTTATCAAAATGCATGACCTCTCAGTTTCCCACATTGTACTCCATCTGCTACTTCTTTGCCCACGCTCCTAACCTGTCCAAATCCTTCTGCAGCCTCCCCGCATCCTCAATACTACCTGTCCCTCTACCTATCTTTGTATCATCTGCAAACCTAGCCAGAATTGCCTCAGTTCCTTCATCGAGATCATTAATGTATAAAGTGAAAAATTGTGTTCCCAGCACTGATCCTTGTGGAACACTACTTGTCACTGGCTACCATCTTGACAAACCTTTTTAACCCCACTCTGCTTTCTGCCAGAGAACCAATCTTCTCTCCATGCTAGCACCTTGCCCTTGTCTTACTCAGCAGCCTCCTGCACAGCACCTTGTCAGAGACCTTCTTGAAGTCCAGGTAGTTAACATCCATTAGTTCTCCATTCTCTTACAGATTTAAAATCTGTCTTGGCCTCGAATATACTTAACAACCCAGCCTCAACAGTCACTGTGGTAAAGAATTCCACAGATTCATTATAATCTGTAAAAGTAAAAAAGTATTTTTTTAACTCTGGTGACAACGCCTGCTGAGATTTATGACCTCTGGTCCTAGAGACTCAAGGGGAAACAACCTCCCTGTGTCTACTTTTAATCGGGTGTCCTCTTGTTCTTCTAAATGCCAATGTGTACAAGCATAATCTACATTCCTCTCCCTTAAGAAAATCCTTCCATATCCAAGATCAATCACATGAACCTGCTTGATCATACTATGTATTTCTAAATGCCTTTTATTACTTGCTGAATGATAGACTAACATTCTCCCAGTGACAGACATGAGGCAAACTGACCTACAGGTGCCTGTTTTTTCCTCCGTCCCTTTTTTGAATAAGGGTACCACATTGGAAAATTGCCAAACTTCTGGGAATTTTCCTAAATCTAAGGATTCTTTGAAGGTTACTAAAAGTGCATCCATTATCTTTGCGGTTCCTATCTTTAAAACCTTACAATGCAACCCATCAGGGTCCAGGGGAGTTACTGGCCTTTAGTCCATTTGTTTCCCCCGTAGCTTTTCATTAGTGACAGTTATTGTGCTCATTTTCTCCCCCCTCTCTCTCCAGATCTCATTATTTAGAATTGTTGGAATACTGTTAGTGTTCTTCAACATGAAGAATGATGCAAAATATTTGTTTAGTTCTTTTGCAAAATATTCATTCAGCTCCCAAATTCCCATGGTTTGCGTGCAGTGGGATCTCCCAGCAGCACCTGGACAGCAATATTCAGTGTGTCAAGGAGGCAGACAACAAGTATACGTGGAACGACACGAGGGGTGTAGTTTTGCAGTTGGGTAATTTCCAATTTCCTCTAGACTGGAACTTAATACAAAGACATGAACAGGAGTAGGCCATTCAGACTTTTAAGCCTGTTTCATCATTCGATTAGATCATGACTAGTCGTTCACCTCTGTCATTTTCCCACATTATCCCCATATTCCTTTCATAGCATTACTGTAGTATCCAGAAATCTATTCATTTCTGGTTTGGACTTCCACATCCTCCTGGGGTGGAGAGATCAAAAGGTTCATCACCTCTAGGTGAGAAATTCCTCCACATTTCAGTTCTATTAAGGCTTTGTTCCCCTAAACTAGGAAAAACACATTCAGCATTCACCTGAGTGATCAAGTTACAACGAGATCCTTCACCTTCTTTCTAACTGTAGAGAATAGAGACCCAGTCTTTTCATAAGGCATCAATGACACAAAGTGGATAGTCTATGGAATGACTGCCAGAGGAAGTGGTGGATACAGGTACAGTTATTACATTTAAAAGACGTTTGGATATATGAATAGGAAAGGTTTGGACGGGTATGGGCCAAACGCAGGCGGAGGGGTGGGGCTAGTTTAGTTTGTTGGCGTGGACTAGTTGGCCCAATGTTTCCAAAGGGTCAATTTCCTATGACTCTTTAATTCATCCCAACCTAACTCTAACGTCACATCACTACATCTTTCAACCCCATGGTGTCATCTCACCAGCATGCCACCCTCACACCGCGCCAACCATGCATCCTGTCCCAAAACCCAGAAGATCCTGCCAACGTGCCCACATCTCAGCAGCGGTTCCTCCACTCCTCAGGTAACCAACATTTCCCCTCTTCGATCTCACAACCTGCTTGTGAACCTCCTTCTTGAAGCACACTACAGGCCGACGGGGGCGGGTACACAACACCGCGCTGCCCGGGAGGGAAGCTAAGGCCAGTCCAATCAAATCCTGCCCGTTTCTTTCCATCGGACATCAGCGAGAGAAAAACATATGTCACATAAAAGAAACCCCCCCCCCGCCATAAACTCCTCTGTGCCCATGGCCCCGACCTGATACTCAATTTCCAGGGTGGCATCTTTCTTCATGGTTTGGTAGAAACATTCCTTCCGCCCCGCCGGCAGAGTGAAAGTGAAATCGCTGTCAAAGGACTGGGGGAAACCGAGTGAAACTTGCACCAAGTCAGACAAAAAGGACAGCAGTAACAAGAGGGAGAAGAGGAGGCCCATGGCTGTCCGGAAGCACAGCGGGAGGGGAAAAGGATCGGATCAAAGACGGCCACCGGCCCCAGAGCTCGCGACCAGACCTTTGACCCCCGCCCACGGCAGCGCGAGCGCCCGCGGTCCAATCACGTCGCGCAACCCCAGCCGCGCGTGCTGCGTCACGCCAACCGCCTGCCCGGCCTTGGGGTGAGGAATTGAAAACTCGTCACTTGGAATTCATTTGCTTTAAAAAAAAACATTCGTTGTTATTACTAAATTAAATGTGGATCGTCGGCGAAGTCCGTCATTAAAATTTATTGTCATAGCTATTCAAGGTTTTAGCAGCCATCTGTTGCCCCCTGAATCGCAAGGTTTTCTGGTACTCGTAGTGCCAATCGGCCAACGGCCGGGTGGACAGTCAATGAGAAAGCTACAAGCTCCCACAGTGCATTCCGGCAACGGTCAGATGGTGGTCTTTGGCGCCAGGGCGCGCATGACGTAAAAGTGAGCCTGGTTAGCAGATGAAACGGGCCTTCTGTTTGTGGCGTCACGTGGGCGGGTTTTTTCTCTGGGGTCTTTTGGGGGCGGGGTGATTGGCTTCTCCCCGCCTCCTCCCCGCCCACACGGGCGCACGCCGTCTGTACGTCACTGGCGGAGGAGGTGGGGCGGGCAAGGGGGGGGCGTGGTTTAAAGAGGCTCCAACTCGACAGTACCAGCTGAGACGAGCGGTTGTTCCAGGAGGTGGTGGAGGGAGAGGACGAAGCGGCGGCGGTAGCCGTGAAGCTGTTCCCGCTATTGTGGGAAGAAAAAAAAAACAGAAACCCGTGTGATGAACGGACCGGGCCTGATGTGTGTGAGCGAGAGAGTGTGGCGGGGGAAGAGAAACCTTCCGGACTCCCTGCGGGGAGCGGCCTGAGGTCGGAGTGAAGCTTTCCACACCTGGCAGCCGGTTTGGAGGGGGGAGGACGCGGAGGAGAAAAAAACACGAGGATGTTAATTGCTGTGGGAAGATGAACCAGCGGCACGTTTTGTTTGTATGTCTGATTCTCTCGGTGTTATATTGGTGAGTGTCCGTCCCAGCTACTGCCTTCTCCATTACCTCTGTTTTTCTCCCCTCTCCCCTCCATCAGCAACCACCAAAGGCTTGACTTTTGAGTGCAATCGGCGGTAGGCCCAGCTCGCTGCCCGGCGGTATTCCCCTTTCTGGATGTATCTTGTCTGAAACTAGGATTTGTTTTACTGAGTAGGTGGGAGGCTGAAGTTTCAGACCAAGGAAGCTAATGTAGTTCGAGGGCTACCGACTTGGCTGCTTTTTCTTGAAGCAGAGAAAAATCAAAGATCATATCTTGGCTTCTACTGTTCTGCGTGGAAGTTTTGGTTCAAATTCTTGAATTTGGGTCACTGTCGTTGTTTCTTTGAGCCCGCTGTACTGGCCAAGCTGCAGTTACTCCCATTCCGGTGGTTGAATCATTTCCAAGATTTAATGTTTTTCTGATCGCTGTCGGATCACCAAAGTTGTACGGTAGCTTCCATTCTGGTTGTTTGTTATGCTTGTTTGTTGTATGTGTTTTTTTTTCTCTTGTATTAATCATAATTTCTTGTAGCCTCCTGTCTTCGAAATGGTCTATTTTTTTGTAATTTTTTTCCCTAGCTCTAAGTATGGTCGTGTCACTTGTCCTCCTTTCTAAGTCAGAGATTGTGCTTATCACTTGCTGTAAAGGGATTCTCAAAAAAAAAACACTTCTGTGAATTATGAAAGCAGCTTTCAAACGTTCAACTGGTGCCTGTTGTAGGATTTGCAGTCCAGTACTAATCACAAGGTATTTCTTGGAGGAATGACAGCAGAGGTGTACTGCCTACCTGTTACCTGCTACAATGCTGACTGTGTATTTCTGGATACTGAATGTGACCTGAAAAGAGTGGTTAGAGATCTGGTAGCAATTTCTGTTCCAAGCCCAATGTGCCCAATGACAGTTAAGGTCACCTCCCTCCTCTGTTTCTACCTTGCAGACTGACAGAGAGATCATCTGTAGTGTCAGCCAGTTTGTTGGCCAGATAGAACAAATGACTAATTGTTTAGCAAGGCCTGGACTTTTGTCTTGTTCTTTTTGCCTAAATAATTGCTTAATTTAAATTAGTCAAAATTCTTCAAGCAGAGTGCCAGGCTATTTCAACAGATGACTCTTCAGACTTGTAATGACAACCTCTGAAGTATTGGCTGTGGTTAACAATTGGGGATAATAGAGTCAATGGAGTAGACACTTCTGTATTGCCTGTCTGGTGCCCTGGAACTTGGAGTGTAAGGAGAAAGATCTAATTGTGGTGATCTAGACAGGTACCAACAATATAGGCAGAGAGAGATTCTGCTGAGGCAGTCTGAGTCGCATGGGGCTAAGTTAAGAGAGTAGAACTGAAAAGGTCATAAGCTCTGGGTTACTACCTGAGCCCTGAGCAAAATGACAAGGGGTCAACAAGTTTAAAGAAGTAAACATGTGGCTCAAAAGTGAGCATGGAAGAAATATATTCAAATCAGTGGGTCACTGGCACCAGTACTAGGGAAGGAGGGAGCTGTCTTGATATGACAGACTCCACCTGAATTGTAGCAGGTCAAGCAGCATCTTAGGAGCACCAAAGCTGATGTTCTGGGCCTAGACTCTTCACAGGCTCAAAAGGCCAGCTTTTGTGCTCCTCTGATGCTGCTTGGCCTGCTGTGTTCATCCAGCTGTACACTTTTTTTTTGTTACTTTGGATTCTCCAGCATCTGCAGTTCCCATTATCTCTCTCCACCTGAATCATACTGGGACCAGGGTCCTTGCCATTTATGTAACTAGGGCTGTGGGTAGGAATTTAACTTGTATTGTGGAGAGGTGGGTTCAGTTGCATGTAAAATGATGAGAGTGGTATGGGGTAGGAGGTCTCTGTGGTAACAGGTGGAATCTACGAAATCAGGGGACAGTGGTGAATGTGTCACCTAAATAGAAGGTGCTGGGAAACTGAAATCGCTTGGGCTGGATGGACTACATCAGGGTTCTGAAAGAGGTAGCTGAGGAGATTGTGAAGGTGTTGATTTTTCAGGAATGATTAGAGTCAGTAGGGTCCTTGAGGATTGGAAAATGGCAGGTTTAGTTGGCATTTAGGAATGCAGGTGTAACATTGGCATTCAATTCAGAGTGCTCGAATCCACAAGCATAAATGTACTACAGAAGCTTGAAATAAAATATTTGGAATATCGAGCAGTTTTGGTCTTCGTATGTAGGGAAAGATATGCTGGGCTGGTGTTGATGGGGTATCTAGAGGAATTTCACAAGAATGATCCTGGGAATGAAAGGCTGCTCTTATGAGGAGCAGTTGAGGAATCTGGGTCTGTACTTGATGAGTTTTCTTAAGGACTTTAATTTCTCCTTTGAAACCTATTTTTTTTTCCACTTTGTGTGAAAAGAGATCCTTAAATTTTGTGTTTTCTTTTGGCGGGGGGGAGAAGGGCTAATATAGAAGAAAATCACAAATGTTCAATAATAAATATTACTCAAACACTAATATTAATGTACATTTAGGGATGTTTGCTAAAGGAACTTGATTCACCTACGGGAAAAATATTGTGACTGATGCTTTGAGCAAGTTTATTCCTCAATCAGCATCTCTAAAGTGAATTGACATATAATTTGCTGTAAAAATAATAGCAAGGCAAAGGCAGGTGCACAGTTAACTGTGGATAATCATCATTTGTTGCTGAAGCAGTTGCTCCACTTCTAGTTTCCTAGAAGTATCTGTCTGCCTGACTGTCTTTTGAAGTCTGTAACATGTTTTGAAGTTGCTCAATTTGTCTGGTGCATACACTCTAAATACAATTTTACAGTATGTAGCTGAAGGAACATGAATGTTGATGATTTCTGCTTGGCCTGCTATGTTCCTCCAGCTCCGTGCTGTTATCTCTGACTCCAGCATCTGCATTTGTGTTACTGTAAGCAACCTCTTTGGCACTGAAATTTAACAAATGCGGAGCTTGTATCCATCAGTTTCAATTTGTGGAGAGCTTAAAGTTGTAGCATTTTGTCCCAAACTTGATTCTGCACTTACTTTGACGTTGAATTCACTCCTTGTTTGAGTTTAGCTTTGCAATCCCTGTTTGGTTGATAGACCAATGTAGACCCTTAGTTACCTAGTTTACGCTGGTCCCAGATAGTGCTGTTGTCATCTGTGCTTTCAGCACCTTGCCAAGCAAACATTTTGAATGGATAAGGGGAAGTTTATTTGGGGGCAAATAACATTAGATGCCTTCTATTGTACATTTTGGCTTAATATCTGGTTATTTCATTGCCATGTCTGAGGTCTTAATGTGCGTGAAATGGCAGCCATATTTCTTCATTACAATGGTGACTGCAGTTTAAAAGTACAGAGTGCTGTGGGATTACCGGAGCTGCTGAAAGGCAGTATGCAGGTTTGTTCCCTCTGTTCTGGCAAGTGCTAAGCGTTAATGATACAAGGAAGAAGAATGCTGGAAGTATTCAAACTGCAGACTATTGTAGCGCTTAGGACTGCAATGCAGTTCATTTAACACTGACTCCATGATCGTCCCAGGTGAACAGTATAAATAAGGAAGTGGGAGAAGTGATTCTATATGTCGGCACCGGATAAAAGTGTGATTAAGAAGTTATCTAGCAAAACAATCAGGTAGGAGGTTTCCAAAAATGAACTAAACCATATACAGACCTCTAGCTTGAATTAATAAGGGATAATGGGAATGGAATTTGCTATTGCACAGTTAGAAACAACTAAGGCTAACATTTTTTTTCCTCGATCCAGGGAGAGCAGGTAAATTGTATGAAATCTTGCTCTTCAGCACCTGGAGAACAGCATTTGGTTTTGGGGACCAAATGTAGGAAAGATTGATAATTTTTAATGATGCCAAGTCTTCCTAAATTATTTTATGGCCTATAAGTATTCCAAAATTTATTTTATTGTCATGATATTGAACGAAGCAGCAACCAGTTCTGCACACAGCATTCCATTAACAGCTATCTGTTAGTTATTAATTTTGCCTTTGTGACCAGTAGTTGAGTGATAATATGCAAGGAGATTTCTCCCTGCTTGTCTTCAGTTGGCATTTTTCTCACTTAACCAACTGAGGACAGGTAAATTTGTATCAGTGATAATGGGAACTGTGGATGCTGGAGAATCCAAGATGATGAAATGTGAGGCTGGATGAACACAGCAGGCCAGGCAGCATCTCGGGAGCACAAAAGCTGACGTTTCGGGCCTAGACCCTTCATCAGAGAGGGGGATGGGGTGAGGGTTCTGGAATAAATAGGGAGAGAGGGGGAGGTGGACTGAAGATGGAGAGGAGAGTATAGGTAGGGAGGGAATAGGTCAGGGAAGACGGACAGGTCAAGGAGGTGGGATGAGGTTAGTAGGTAGGAGATGGAGGTGCGGCTTGGGGTGGGATGAAGGGATGGGTGAGAGGAAGAACAGGTTAGGGAGACAGAAACAGGTTAGACTGGTTTTGGGATGCAGTGGGTGGAGGGGAAGAGCTGGGCTGGTTTTAGGATGTGGTGGGGGAAGGGGAGATTTTGAAGCTGGTGAAGTTCACATTAAATGGTAAATAAGATAATAAAATGTGAGGCTGGATGAACACAGGCCAAGCAGCATCTCAGGAGCACAAAAGCTGACGTTTCGGGCCTAGACCCTTCATCAGAGAGGGGGATGGGGGGAGGGAACTGGAATAAATAGGGAGAGGGGGGGAGGCGGACCGAAGATGGAGAGTAAAGAAGATAGGTGGAGAGGGTGTAGGTAGGGAGGGGATAGGTCAGTCCAGGGAAGACGGACAGGTCAAGGAGGTGGGATGAGGTTAGTAGGTAGCTGGGGGTGCGGCTTGGGGTGGGAGGAAGGGATGGGTGAGAGGAAGAACCGGTTAGGGAGGCAGAGACAGGTTGGACTGGTTTTGGGATGCAGTGGGTGGGGGGGAAGAGCTGGGCTGGTTGTGTGGTGCAGTGGGGGGAGGGGATGCACTGGGCTGGTTTAGGGATGCAGTAGGGGAAGGGGAGATTTTGAAACTGGTGAAGTCCACATTGATACCATATGGCTGCAGGGTTCCCAGGCGGAATATGAGTTGCTGTTCCTGCAACCTTCGGGTGGCATCATTGTGGCAGTGCAGGAGGCCCATGATGGACATGTCATCAAGAGAATGGGAGGGGGAGTGGAAATGGTTTGCGACTGGGAGGTGCAGTTGTTTGTTGCGAACTGAGCGGAGGTGTTCTGCAAAGCGGTCCCCAAGCCTCCGCTTGGTTTCCCCAATGTAGAGGAAGCCGCACCGGGTACAGTGGATGCAGTATACCACATTGGCAGATGTGCAGGTGAACCTCTGCTTAATGTGGAATGTCATCTTGGGGCCTGGGATGGGGGTGAGGGAGGAGGTGTGGGGACAAGTGTAGTATTTCCTGCGGTTGCAGGGGAAGGTGCTGGGTGTGGTGGGGTTGGAGGGCAGTGTGGAGCGGACAAGGGAGTCACGGAGAGAGTGGTCTCTCCGGAAAGCAGACAGGGGAGGGGATGGAAAAATGTCTTGGGTGATGGGGTCGGATTGTAAATGGCGGAAGTGTCGGAGGATAATGCGTTGTATCCGGAGGTTGGTAGGGTGGTGTGTGAGAACGAGGGGGATCCTCTTGGGGCGGTTGTGGCGGGGGCGGGGTGTGAGGGATGTGTCGCGGGAAATGCGGGAGACGCGGTCAAGGGCGGTCTCAATCACCGTGGGGGGAAAGTTGCGGTCCTTAAAGAACTTGGACATCTGGGATGTGCGGGAGTGGAATGTCTTATCGTGGGAGCAGATGTGGCGGAGGCGGAGGAATTGGGAATAGGGGATGGAATTTTTGCAGGAGGGTGGGTGGGAGGAGGTGTATTCTAGGTAGCTGTGGGAGTCGGTGGGCTTGAAATGGACATCAGTTACAAGCTGGTTGCCTGAGATGGAGACTGAGAGGTCCAGGAAGGTGAGGGATGTGCTGGAGATGGCCCAGGTGAACTGAAGGTTGGGGTGGAAGGTGTTGGTGAAGTGGATGAACTGTTCGAGCTCCTCTGGGGAGCAAGAGGCGGCGCCGATACAGTCATCAATGTACCGGAGGAAGAGGTGGGGTTTGGGGCCTGTGTAGGTGCGGAAGAGGGACTGTTCCACGTAACCTACAAAGAGGCAGGCATAGCTGGGGCCCATGCGGGTGCCCATGGCCACCCCCTTAGTCTGTAGGAAGTGGGAGGAGTCAAAAGAGAAGTTGTTGAGTGTGAGGACGAGTTCAGCTAGGCGGATGAGAGTGTCGGTGGAGGGGGCCTGGTTGGGCCTGCGGGACAGGAAGAAGCGGAGGGCCTTGAGGCCATCTCCATGCGGAATGCAGGTGTACAGGGACTGGACGTCCATGGTGAATATGAGGTGTTGGGGGCCAGGGAATTGGAAGTCCTGGAGGAGGTGGAGGGCGTGGGTGGTGTCACGGACATAGGTGGGGAGTTCCTGGACCAAAGGGGAGAAAATGGAGTCCAGATAGGTGGAGATGAGTTCGGTGGGGCAGGAGCAGGCTGAGACGATGGGTCGACCAGGGCAGGCAGGTTTGTGGATTTTGGGAAGGAGATAGAAACGGGCCGTGTGGGGTTGGGGAACAATGAGGTTGGAGGCTGTGGGTGGGAGGTCCCCTGAGGTGATGAGGTCATGAATGGTGTTGGAGATGATGGTTTGGTGCTCGGGTGTGGGGCCATGATCGAGGAGGCGGTAGGAGGTGGTGTCGGAGAGTTGGCGTCTGGCCTCGGCGATGTAGAGGTCAGTGCGCCATACTACCACTGCGCCACCCTTGTCTGCGGGTTTGATGGTGAGGTTGGGGTTGGAGCGGAGGGCTGCCCGTTCTGCGGGGGAGAGGTTGGAGTGGGTGAGAGGGGTGGAGAGGTTGAGGCGGTTGATATCTCGACGGCAGTTGGAGATGAAGAGGTCGAGGGAGGGTAGGAGGCCTGGGGGTGGTGTCCAGGAGGAGGACTTGTGTTGGAAGCGGGTGAAGGGGTCAGTGGAAGGAGGGTTGGGTTCCCGGTTGAAGAAGTAAGCATGCAGGCGAAGACGGCGGAAAAACTGCTCTATGTCCGACCGTGACTGGTATTCGTTGATGTGTGGTTGTAGGGGGACAAAGGTGAGCCCCTTGCTCAGGACTGACCGTTCGTCCTCAGTCAGTGGGAGGTCTGGGGGGGATGGTGAAGATGCGGCAAGGCTCAGTGTGGCTGTCTTCTCTGGGGTTGCAGGCTGTGGAGGTTGTGGGCGGAGCGATGAGGTCGTCGGCCGTGGGCGGGGTTCCGTCGGCCGTGGGCGGGGTTCCGTCGGCCGTGGGCGGATCGGGGTGGGCGGCAGCAGCTGAGGTGAGGGTGGTGTGTGGGCTGTAGTACCTGGACGTGGAGGTGGTGACTGCAGCAGCGGTTCCGGAAGTTCTGTGGCCGGCGGAGGCGGATGTGACGTCATCGGTGGGGTCTCCGGCCGTGTCCTCATGGTCAATGGCGGCGGGTGCATGGTGGGGGAGGGGCAGGGACAGAGTCGGGATTTGGGAGGCGCAGGAATCCTCTTGTCGGGGGCAGGGGCCAGTGAGTTGGTTGTACTTACGATTTTTGGTGTCCAGTAAAGCTGAGTGGAACTGGGTGTTCAGTCTGTGGATCCTGCGGAGGATGAAAAACAGCAGGGGTCCTTTGCAGGTCTGGGAGAGGGAGGCTCTGAGCTGGGGCAGGCTGGATTGCAGTGTGTGGAGGTGCCGGCGCATGGCTGCAAGTGTCTGTTTCAGGAGTCGCAGGGAGAACCGCTTCTGAAGGGTCTGAATGTTCTGGGTGTAGAGGTGGTCACGGTTGGGGCCAAATTGGGAAGGCTGAAATGTGGACTGTAGTCCCTTGGGGATGATCTGGTTCCGTAGGCAGGTGCTGAGAAAGGTGATGTGGCTGTGGTACCTGGTTTGATTCAGGACATGGTCGAGTAGTTTCAAGTCCGAAGAGGTTACAAGAGAGTTGCAATGGGAGAGAGATTCCCTGAGGTTGGTCCGGAGGGAGGAGGGTAACTTCTTCAAGTTAGGCATCCCTGGAAGAGGCTTCGCAGTGAGGTTAAAATAGTATCAGAGATAATGGGAACTGCAGATGCTGGAGATTCCAAGATAATAAAATGTGAGGCTGGATGAACACAGCAGGCCAAGCAGCATCTCAGGAGCACAAAAGCTGACGTTTCGGGCCTAGACCCTTCATCAGAGAGGGAGATGGGGGGAGGGAACTGGAATAAATAGGGAGAGGGGGAGGCGGACCGAAGATGGAGAGTAAAGAAGATAGGTGGGGAGGTAGGGAGGGGATAGGTCAGTCCAGGGAAGACGGACAGGTCAAGGAGGTGGGATGAGGTTAGTAGGTTGCTGGGGGTGCGGCTTGGGGTGGGAGGAAGGGATGGGTGAGAGGAAGAACCGGTTAGGGAGGCAGAGACAGGTTGGACTGGTTTTGGGATGCAGTGGGTGGGGGGGAAGAGCTGGGCTGGTTGTGTGGTGCAGTGGGGGGAGGGGATGCACTGGGCTGGTTTAGGGATGCAGTAGGGGAAGGGGAGATTTTGAAACTGGTGAAGTCCACATTGATACCATATGGCTGCAGGGTTCCCAGGCGGAATATGAGTTGCTGTTCCTGCAACCTTCGGGTGGCATCATTGTGGCAGTGCAGGAGGCCCATGATGGACATGTCATCAAGAGAATGGGAGGGGGAGTGGAAATGGTTTGCGACTGGGAGGTGCAGTTGTTTGTTGCGAACTGAGCGGAGGTGTTCTGCAAAGCGGTCCCCAAGCCTCCGCTTGGTTTCCCCAATGTAGAGGAACCCAAGCCTCCGCTTGGTTTCCCCAATGTAGAGGAAATGGTAAATGTTGGTTTACTGCCTGAAAGACTGCGTCTTCAGCAGTGCATTTTTTCCCCCCTCACAACTGTAGGGTAACCTGGATTGTGCAAGAAGTCTTGGGACTGAGTTTGATTGCTACTTTCTGACTTGGCTGAGAGTGCTACCACTGAGTCAAGACGTATGCAGTGTAGCTTCGTCAGAATGATACCAGGGCCTTGAGGAGTAACATGTGCACATGTTGATAAAACTGATTTGTATTCCCTTGAGTTTGTTGTTGAGGGATGGTTTCAATCTGTGATTTGAAGGATTTCATTTCAGGTATTTACATAGAAACTATTTCTGCTGTGGGAAGTCCAGAATAACAATATAAATTAAAAAATAGAGCTAAATCATTTACAAGTGAAATTAGGAAGGACTGAAGTAGTAATCGGCTTCATTTTCTGCACGTGAGGAACTGGCTTTCAACTGAAATATTCCAAGTTTGTTTTAAGGGTATCATGGAATGTGGAGCTAACTGTCATGATCTTAGTGGTGGAAATTCTAAAAGGGAAGAATGGCCCACTGGTGTGTCTGAAATTGAATATTTGCAAGAGATGAAGGCCAATATTAACTTTGATATGGCCTAGGATTCAATACCAATCATGTCCAACTTCCACATATACAATTTTGAAAAATCAACTACAAAGGCACGAGCTAAGTGATGTTTTTTAAAAGGATTTTCACTTTCTGGGCAAATACCAAAGTAAGCTTCGCTTAACCCTTGCAAGTAGCAGTGGAGGATGACCTTTGGCAAGATTACAGATATTTTCAGATATGAGGATAGTCACATTTTTACACGAGTTTGATTAGAGGAGGAAAGAGGCACATTGGGGAAAAGCTGCAGCTTTTCTATTGCTTCAGATGTGAAGTGTTAAGTGCTTTTTAATATCTTGAATATTTCAAGGGCAGAAGTAAACTATAAAAATATGTGACATGTTCCATCGACAGATAATCTAGAGAAACTTTAGGCCTTCAGTAAATGTCCAAAACAACTCACTGGGATGATCAATATTACTCCAGTGTAGAATGAAGCTGGGAAAGAAATTTGTGATAGACCATTGTCATTAATTTATTTAAAAAATTTTGAACCACCTTGACATTTTTTTTGGCAAGTGATATCCCTGTTCTCCAGTTTGTGTAGAAGTATGTAAAGTAGTTGGTAAATTAGTCTTCAAGCTGTCGGACTGCTAGGGCATGAGCATAGCTTAAAACAAGAAAAATGTATGTCGCAAACAGATACAAGGAATTTTGGGAAAACATGATCATTACTTTGGCATCAGAGATAATGGGAACTGCAGATACTGGAGAATTCCAAGACAATAAAATGTGAGGCTGGATGAACACAGCAGTGCAAGCAGCATCCCAGGAGCACAAAAGCTGACGTTTCGGACCTCGACCTCTGATGAAGGGTCTCGGCCCGAAATGTCAGCTTTTGTGCTCCTGGGATGCTGCTTGGCCTGCTGTGTTCATCCAGCCTCATTACTTTGGCATGACAGGTAAGACAGTAGGACATAACCTATTGATTATGAAACAAGTAGCCTTTACATAACTTATGCTAACTATGTTAATTATTTTGACTTGTGGAATTATCCTTTGTATATAATCGTACTGTTAGGATAATGTTGAATTCTCTTCCATCACTTTAAATGGCATCCATTGACTCCCTCATGATTGACTTTAAATTTTTAGCTTGAGGCCATGAACTGTTTTCCCCAAATCTTGGTCACAATATTGTTCAAGTTGGCTTTTCAGACAGATTGTAAGAACAGGAAGCCAAGAAGCATTTGCATTTCTAGTTCAATGCCTCCTCACTGCACATTCATCCTCTAGTCTGCCTCCAGGCAGAAGCCATCCTTTTTTTTGTTGTTTTTGTCCTATTGCCAGATGTTTGTGATGAAGTAAAAATGCAGGTCAGATTGCATTAATGGATCCCATGGAATAGACTACACTATTTACATGAAACGTCAATGACTTATTTGCTGATCAACTAAATGACTGATTCAGTGTTTTAGCATTCTGTTTTGCCTTCAGTTTTCTAGAAGTTATTGCTGTTTTTAGTCTGGTTGAACTTTCTTCAAACCCAGTTTATCTCTTTAGTAGTACTTAATGATAATACAATAAATTAATGTCTGTGACTGATCTGAGTATCAAAATTAGCCAGGGCATTTAGTTTTACATTTCAATCTAAGTTTGGCCTCTTAATCTTTTAAATGCTCATCAGGCCTGCACTGTTCCTTTTCTGATTGCATTCCTATGGATGACCTGGCATAGGTCATTTGTTAACATTATTTTCAAGCTTTTTCTTTGAATGAGACCTTTTAAAATGTCACCAAAAATGGTAAAACCAGGCATTTTGGCTGAATGGCGACAGGTTTGAAGGCTTCAAACCTGGAATTCTGAGCACCAAACAATTCCAGAATCTGTTTATGATGTGGGCACTTGAGTGATTAGCTGCAGTTGATTATCATGGTGCTGTACAAAATAAATATCACTTCTAGATCATACTTGTGCAGCGAAGGCTTCAAAATGACAATTTTATCTATCACTATTTCTAGATTAAGATTATGCACTTGGTGCAAATCTGAATTTTAATTTTGGGAGAAATTTGTCTTTAAAATTTAACCTTGTTGAGGTGTGATTTGAAATCGTGGCCTGCTCTCATGCATGTCTCAGGATTTTTCTTTGCAAAATTTGAGTAGATTCTCAATTCGTGTGACCATTTATTTAAAGAAATGTTTGAACACTGCTGTGGTGGAGTGTTTAAATACACCAAGTTGACTGCAATACACCATAAGGCTCACACTTGCAGTTTGTACAAAATAGTCCATTTAAAAGATGTACAAGTATTAATGTGCACGCAAGATGGTATTAATGTCCAAAATAGCGTATTAACTCACTCGGACTGCAAGAACTGCAGATGCTAGAGTCTGAGACAACACAGTGTGAAGCTGGAGGAACATAGCAAGCTAAGCAGCCTTGGAGCTGTAAAGTTGACATTTTGAGTTGGGACCCTTTCTCCGAAATGGGGAGAGTAAGGGTCCTGACCTGAAATGTCAACTTTCCTGCTCCTCTGATGCTGCCTGGCCTGCTGTGTTCCACCAGCACCACACATTATTAATTCAACCTTTCAGAGGCTTTTTTGTTTTTCCATTCCGAGCCCTTAAACCTCCCTGCAAGAACCATTATTGATCTAGTTTCACGAAATAAACAGTTAATGCTTGCTGAATTTCTCCGAAGTTGGCACTCAGTTCTTCTTCTTGCTATGTTTTTTTTCCCAAAATCTGTCAAATTCACTTTAACAGACAAGATTTTTAAAGTATGATGCTCTTCTGTCTTTATCCTGCAAAATTGTCCTTTTGGATTGCTGGAAGTCAGTTAATAATAGGGTTCTGTTCTTGCTTTAATAACAGGACCAGCAAGGCTAAAAGTTGAGAAGTAATTAAAATGAATTAATGACAACTTGTATTAGGTAGGGAGAGGCAAAAATTTGACGAAGTGTGAGGAGTGAAGAAAATCAAATTAAAACCCCCTCAACAATTTATCGCTTGAAGGAATGAGTCTGTCTCAATTGGTTCCTTTTGGCTTTTTCCAGATCGAATAACATTGCAGGAACACTTAAATTTCATTATTTTAAATTCGTTTTGTGAAATGCCAGCTGTCACTATTCAAGCTGAATTGAATTAATATCCATGCTATCTACTCAATTCCTTGTACGTACATGTGCATTTCAATGATGAAACAATCCTTCTCAGCCAATATTGGTGATTTATCATAAAAGGCAAGATAACAAAGTGTGAAGCTGGATAGACACAGCAGGCCAAGCAGCATCTCGGGAGCACTAAAGGTGACGCTTCGGGCCAAGACCCTTCATCAGAGAGGGGGATGGGGTGAGGGTTCTGGAATAAATAGGGAGAGAGGGGGAGGCTGACTGAAGATGGAGAGAAAAGAAGATAGTTGGGGAGGGGACAGGTCAGTCCAGGGAAGACGGACAGGTCAAGGAGGTGGGATGAGGTGAGTAGGTTATGAAATGGAGGTGCGGCTTGAGGTGGGAGGAAGGGATGGGTGAGAGGAAGAACAGGTTAGGGAGGCAGAGACAGGTTGGACTGGTTTTGTGATGCAGTGGGTGGAGGGGACAAACTGGGCTGGTTTTGGGATGCAGTGGGGGAAGGGGAGATTTTGAAGCTGGTGAAGTCCACATTGATACCATTGGGCTGCAGCGTTCCCAAGCAGAATGAGTTGCTGTTCCTGCAATCTTCAGGTGGCATCATTGTGGGACTGCAGGAGGCCCATGATGGACAGCCATCTGAGGAATGGGAGGGGGAGTTAAAATGGTTCGTGACTGGGAGGTGCAGTTGTTTGTTGTGAACTGAGCGGAGGTGTTCTGCAAAGTGGTCCCCAAGCCGCCTCTTGGTTTCCCCAATGTAGAGGAAGCCACACCAGATACAGTGGATACAGTATACCACATTGGCAAATGTGCAAGTGAACAACTGCTTAATATGGAAAGTCATCTTGGGGCCTGGGATGGGGGTGAGGGAGGTGGTGTGGGGGCAAATGTAGCACTTCCTGTGGTTGCAGGGGAAGGTACCGGGTGTGGTGGGGTTGGAGGGCAGTGTGGAGCTAACAAGGGAGTCACAGAGAGTGGTCTCTCCAGAAAGCAGACAAGGGTGGGGATGGAAAAATGTCTTGGGTGGTGGGGTCGGATTGTAGATGGCAGAAGTGTCGGAGGATGATGCGTTGTATCTGGAGGTTGGTGGGGTGGTGTGTGAGAACGAGGGGGATCCTCTTTGGGTGGTTGTGGCGGGGGCGGGGTGTGAGGGATGTGTTGCGGGAAATGTGGGAGACGTGGTCAAGGGCGTTCTTGACCTCTGTGGGGGGAAGTTGCGGTCCTTGAAGAACGCGGACATCTGGGATGTGCGGGAGTGGAATGCCTGATCCTGGGAGCAGATGCGGTGGAATTGGGAATAGGGGATGGAATTTTTGCAGGAGGGTGGGTGGGAGGAGGTGTATTTTAGGTAGCTGTGGGAGTTGGTGGGCTTGAAATGGACATCAGTTTCTAGCTGGTTACCTGAAATGGAGACTGAGAGGTCCAGGAAGGTGAGGGATGTGCTGGAGATGGCCCAGGTGAACTTGAGGTTGGGGTGGAAGGTGTTGAAGTGGATGAATTGTTCGAGCTCCTCCTGGGGAGCAAGAGGTGGCTCTGATACAGTCATCAATGTAACGGAGGAAGAGGTGGGGTTTGGGGCCTACGTAGGTGCGGAAGAGGGACTGTTCCACGTAACCTCCAAGGAAGCAGGCATTGCTTGGGCCCATGCGGGTACCCAGTGGCTACCCTCCTTTGTCTGTAGGAAGTGGGAGGAATCGAAAGAGAAGTTAAGGGTGAGGACGAGTTCAGCTAGGCGGATAAGGGTGTCGGTGGAGGGGGACTGGTGTGGCCTGCGGGACAGCAAGAAGTGGAGAGCCTCCCCGTTTCGTTCTCTCTTCCCCCCCCCCCCCCCCCCCACCCCCCACCCCCCACCCCCCAACCTGCATCCCAAAACCAGCCCAGTCTGTCTCCGCCTCCCTAACCTGTTCTTCCTCTCACCCATCCCTTCCTCCCACCTCAGGCTGCGCCTCCATTTCCTACCTACTAACCTCATCCCACCTCCTTGACCTGTCCGTCTTCCCTGGACTGACCTATCCCCTCCCTACCTCCCCACCTATACTCTCCTCTCCACCTATCTTCTCCTCTATCCATTTTCGGTCTGCCTCCCCCTCTCCATTCCAGAACCCTCTCCCCATCCCGCTCTCTGAAGGGTTTTGGCCTGAAACATCCGCGTTTGTGCTCCTGCGATGCTGCTTGGCCTGCTGTGTTCGTCCAGCTTCACACTGTTATCTTGGATTCTCCAGCATCTGCAGTTCCCATTATCACGACCATAAAATGTGTTTTGAAGAGAGACTTGCCTTGATATAACACTACTCAAAACTGCTTGATGTCTCTCAGCACTATATAGCAAGTAAATTTACATTGATTTATCTGTAAACATGTGGGATAATAGAATGTGTCTTGGACTTGTCTTTGCGTCCTTAGTGACTTGTTAAAACTTTTTTGGTGCAATATTATTAAATCACTCCTTTAAAAAAGATACAAATCTAAACATTAATTGGAAAGTCAGAATTTTTTTACTTGATGTGTTGCGGAGAAACATGCTTTTTGGTCCAACTAGGAGTACGTTCATGCTCTGTGCAAGCTGCCTCCTGACCATTTTGTTACATCTAACTGTATTTGGAAGTCAAATTAGTATTGTCGTCATGGACCTTTTTTAAATTAAGTTCCATGTTATATTTTTTCCTCCTTCATTATAGGGTCATTGCTAAACTTAAACAACGTAAACCCCATCTCAGTATGCCCCCATATTTTAATGTACATTACCCCGTGCCATGTAAGTTAACCCCAAATGCCAAAGTTTCTTTTGCAGAAGGTGAACTTGGACACAGTCATTGGGTAAAAGTGGTCTTATTGCTGTGTTTGTTATCTTTCACATGTGAACCATGATATCTCTTGACTAGGCCTGTTCTCAAGCTTGTTTGAAAAATAAATGCAAGACATTGCATCTTTGTACGTGATGAGAAATGTGCTCAATAGTCTGAAGACAATTCTTTTCATAGCATACACTTCAGCACGTATGAGAATATTGCTAACTGGAAAGTCCCCTGCTTCAGTATTGTACATGACTATCTTCTATTCAAAGCCAGATATGCGTAAGTCAGATAGGTATGAATTGAAGGTAGAATTTTATTCTAGTTGTTAAGAATATCATGAAGTATGTTATTGATTGTTCCACTTCCAGATATCTAGTTTACGTGAGTTTGCGCAGTTTCTCGAAAAGGTGAATATTTAGATAATTAACTGTCACTCGATGAATTACCAGCAGTGCATTTTTCATGATCGTTGTATTAACTGATTCTCACCAAGCCCAATAACTTGAATAGCATGTTCCCTCAAATTATTGTTTAAAAACAACCTGATTTTCAGTATCTACAAATGATTCTATATAAATGTTGAAATGTTGCCCTTTAAGGCCTTGCAACACAAGGCCAAAAACAGCTTGAAGGTTCTCCGTTTAAACTGAACAGCTTTAAATTGCTACTTGCATACTAGTAGGTGGTATTTGGAATTCAAGAAATGTGGATATTATTGTTTTCTACTTGAGTAATAACTAGCCAAACTTTGTGCAAACATCCTTTTTCGGTCACGACTCGGCCTGTGTATGATTTAATTTTTTTTGCCATTTCTCAGCAACATATGTCACTCTGACTGTCAGGAAGAAACCCCACTCTCAGGTCTATCTGTCTTTAATAGCTTAGATGTGTGACTGAGTGCATTCGTGTCTTCCAGGCACAATTACTAACAGCCATGCCATGGACTGTAACATTCTTGCTTCAGTTTCAAGGGGCTGTATTGAAGTTGCAATCCATAAAAATCAAGTGGTGACCCTCCAGTGCAGTGCTGAGAGTCTAAACTGATGATGTATCTTCTCCCCTCATGTGAACGTTACAAATCCCTTGATGCTAAATCCAAGTAGAGCTTCTGAAATATTTCACATGCTCTAAAGTACTTTGGGTTGTGAGGTGGATGTGAAAAGCAATAAAACCATACAAGGGCAGGTCACTTTCCTGCTGCCTTGCTTTATAGGCATGACCCCTGAAAATGCTCTGTTCTTTGTGCGCATTTCATTCTTCTGTTACTTATACAATTTCCATTTCCTTTGAAGTGCAAAGCCCCAGTGAAATGGCCATTTGGCCATGTCGTGTGTTTGGTGTCACTAGTTGTTCATCTTCATGATTTTCACTGTAAAAATGGATTTACAGCTGTAATGCTATGTATTGAGCCAAGCATATGTTGCTGAGAGCTGCAAACTTCACTCTTGAAATTTTTCTAAATATAGATGACTGTCACTCTGAAAATATAACTTGGGTTGGGCTGGTTGAATTGGAAAGGAACAAGCCGTAAGAAAATCTTGTACCACACGTTGATATCTGGAAGTTGGTGCTGTCAGACTTTGCGATGTTGGGAAACGGCATTACAGCTGAGCTTGTTTCTCTTAGCCCTTTTCCTCTGAGTTTACACCGGAGTGTTTTGAGCACCAGTACCAGCCATCTCAGATTGGTTGGTTAATTGTGTAGCTAGGGACCAAATCTTAGAACCTGCACAACAAACCAGCATCTAAGGCCTGAGATGACACTGACGATTGTTGTTATATTGACCTTCCTTGTATCCTGCAGAATTTTCTTTAATTGCCATTTTGTTTAAAAAAAACTCTTTTGAACTTTCAACCAATTCCAATTTAAATAGATACTGTAGAATTATTTTTTGATTTTGCGTTTTTCTGGGTGCAGGTGGCATTTTGGCAAAAGGAGTATTGAATGTGAATTTTTAGAGACAGGATGGCAAATTTAAAAAAAAACCTGATCCCAAATATGACTTTTTAAATGCCATTAGGCAGTCTGAATTGTCTTGTATTTAAATTTGTGTAATATTGTGATAGTATGTCTCTACTTAATTATGGTTTGATATATTAATCATCCAAAGTGCTTGGAGCAGTTGTCACTTGAATTGAGTGGCTGAGTAATCTTGAAGAGTGAACAAAGCTCAGCAGGTACCATTTGAGGGCTTGTGTTGACTACTACTTTTTTGGTTTGTTTTGTCTTTACTTATTATGTGTGTTTAACATAATTTAGTTCCTACCAGAAAATTGTCTGAAGTGGTTGATGCCGCATGCCAGTGATTTTCCTGCAAGTTGGTGAGTAGTTTTAAGATGCCACTGAATCTCACTGCATAGTATTTTCTACTTGGAAAAATTTTTCTTCTCAACTGGGATTTTTTTTAAAGCTTTGCTTTTGAGGTTGAGTTGATAGTCAAGTGTACATTCTAGTGGTGTTTAGTGTGAATAAGATTACTAGTAAACCAAAGGTACATTTTTCTCACTTCTAGTTTTATCACATTATTTTCAGTGGATAATTTGAATGTGAATTGTTGCTTTATCTTGATGCATGATGCTAAGCTTTTTGAATTAGTGTCACCCAATAACTTGTAATTGAGACTGTTGTTGTTGCTACACTGTCCAGAATCTCAATCACAAAGTGTAACATGATTACATCTGGCAGAATGACTCGAGCTTTACTGCTGCACACTGACTTTGACAACGAAAGTGTAGACTACTTTTAATGTTGCTCCACAGTAGTTTCCCAACTTAAACTACAAAAGCACAAGAGACCAACTCATCATGTGATTTACTTTCCCTCATGAGAGATCTTCTGAACTGATCAAAATATTCATTTGGTGACTTGACTTTCCCTGTAGGGGATAGCCTTTTTAAATCTCCAAAGGTACCAGAGCTGCAGCGTACATTTTGGTGATGTGTATTAGTGGATTTCCTGTGATACTGCATGCAGTTAGACAGACCATTTGATGTTTGAAATGGGAAGATTCTGTAATGTCACTGACAGTATTGAGGCTTAGAATTTCCTGAGGTTTATTACTGTCTGAGGGAAAATCTGTAGGTTGGTGTGTACTTTGAAAATAGTATCTTTCAGTTTGAAAAGTGTGCTTCGAGTGTTTGTTGCACACCTTGCAGCCATCTGACTTCTGTGCTTCCAGTGCTGCCACTTTTGGCAGCCCACTCAAAAGCGGTTGAAGTGTAATAGCTATAATCCAGGCAAGAAATGTTAGAATGCTTTAGCTACCTGCCTTCATCTTTGCTTGCCTCTGGCAATGCAAGAGAAATTAGTAGTCAGGCAGTTACTAAGTCAATGTTTTTTAATGATTTCCAACCATAGTAATTCTACAGCTAATGCTGTTTTTAATCAAGGCTAATAGTGACAATTTTGAAGGAGAAGAATCAGATTATCTTTAGTTGCTGGCAGTGTGTACAATTTGGGAATTTCTGAATGCTCAGTTTTGTGGGTGAAATGTGTGCAGAGTATATAGCAGCAGGGTCTTGAATTTGGAATGAAGGTGTGACATGAGTAGTTGATTTTGATGTTTTGTGCAGCTGGCAGTATTGTACAGAGGCACTTGAACCTTTCTTTTTAAGTTACTTTGGTAAGGTTTACTTTGTGTCCGTATTACAGGTTATCAAGTTCTTGTATCAACCGCCAATATATTGAAGGGTCCAGACCCGAAACGTCAACTTTTGTGCTCCTGAGATGCTGCTTGGCCTGCTGCGTTCATCCAGCCTCACATTTTATTATCTATCAATATATTGTTCTAGTTTGCTCATGTTATATGGAAATAGTATGCAAATTGATTTTTGTCTAAAACTTGTTTTCCGTTGTAGAACGTACACTTTTTTAAAAAAAACCAAAAGAACTGCGGATGTTGTAAATCAGGAACCAAAACAAAATTGCATTTGTTCTGAGGAAGGGTCACCAGACCCAAAATGTTAACTGTTTTCTCCTCCATAGATGCTGCCAGACCTGCTGAGCTTTTCCAGCGACTTTGTTTTGATACTTTTTAAGTGTGTGCACATTCTTGGAACTAGCGTTCTCTTCAGCCTGCAAGAGTTGGAGTTTCCTGTTTATGCTGTGTTGGATTCTTTGTAAAAAAAAAAGTCACACTCCTTTTTTTTGGCAGCATTGTTGCATCCTAAAGCCTTTATACTGGCTGTTTTTCTTTTGTTGCACCTCCTACATTCATTGTGCATTATGTAGGCTGTATTAAGCCATGGACAGTAAATATATTGAACAGATTTGAGTGCCAACCAACAGTTAATCATGGTGCAAAGAGCCATGGCTCACTCGTGGTGAAACAGAAGGAATCTTTTTAAACAGTTGAATGGTTTCTGTTAACTAATGGGCACATAAGTCCAAAAGGCGAAATAACCCATTCTTCCATTCTGCAGGAACTCTAACTAGATGTACAGGCTATCATGTTTGTCAGTTGTGATACTGTTAAAACGCCGTTGCACTGATGTAGCATACTTTTGAAAGCATTTGGGAGAGGAAAAAGTAGATTACCCATTTTCTCAAGTCTTGGTTTCCTTTAGAACAAAAATATCGAGCGGAATTCTTGCTGTGATTTTTTTTTGAGCTATTTGCTAACTTATGTACGGTTAGCAGAATCAGTTACCTCAGTACAGTGGCAGTCCTGTAAATGCAATTGATCTGGATTTGATTTCAGTGTTTGGAGAAATAGGTATTTGTCAAAACTGGCAAACATTCAACTGTTTAAAAAGATTCCTTCTGTTCCACCACGAGTGAGCCATGGCTCTCTGCACCATGATTAACTGTTGGTTGACACTCAAATCTGTTCAATATATTTACTGTCCATGGCTTAATACAGCCTACATAATGTGTCTCTAAAATGCAATTGATACTAATATGGATGTATTGATATTTTGTGCCCAATGAATGTTTCCTGGAAACTTGACTTGCTAACTTATTGACTACCTACTTAACATCTTTTTGTTTTTTTTTCCTGGAAATGAAATACACTTGGACAGTAATGTGTGAGGAACTCAAACTGTATTCACTATGATTTGAAATAATCAGAAATCTACTTCACCCAATGATATTTTTACAGAATATGCCAACATTTTGTATGAATATTTCTGTACATAATACTAACTTGTATTATAATATGCTGTCCTTCAGAATAAAGGAGGCTTAAAATTCATAAGTTAGATCAGTTGTCTGCAAGTGGAATACTACTAGCCCACTGTCTCGCTGGAAATGTCATCAGTAGACTCAATTTTCATAGGAAATGAAGTCTGTTTTTTTTTGTATGGTCTTTGCTAATTATAAAGATTTTAAAGCTTACAGAATTGGTCTGAGATTCCTGTTAACTTCCAGGGCACAGCAGCCTGGTCAGCCCCTACTGAAATCTATCCCATAGTGAAGAAAAATATGACTCTCTTCCCAGCTTGATTTTAATCAAATTTAGAATTGGCATGTGTTCTTAAAGAAATTTTGAAGAAACATTTACGTGCTTTCCAAGTGCCTTGGCTTCCAGAAACTACATTGGATTTGCCATACACACATGACTACAAGAGTAGGTTTGAAGCTAGGAACACTGCAGAAGGTAACTTGTTATGACCCCCCCCACACACACACACACACACACACACACACACACACACACACACACACACACACACACACACACACACACACACTCTCTGTTTACAAGGCACAAAACTGGAGTAGAATAGAATACTCACCTTTCTCTCCCTCGAGGCTACACCTCCAATAGCTGTCAAGCTGAACACTATCTAGGGCAAAGAAGCCTGCTTCATTCCCAACCTTCCTCTTCAACATCCATACCCTCTACCAGTGCACAATGACTATCTATACCTGCAGAAATTCATCCTAGCTGCTTTAAACAGCAGCTTCTGAACCTTTTGGTCTCTACCACATAGAAAGACAAGGGCAGTAATTGCACCTGCAAATTCACTCAAAAGCCCTCCAACCTGTCTTGGAGATATATTGCTGGGCCTTCGCTATCATTTGAGCACAAATTCTGGAACTCCCATTTTACAGGGCAGTTTTGGGATGGGCATTTGTTGCTTAAAGAGCCCGTGGTGCTCATCCCATTAATGAGTAAATAGCTTTTTTAAAAAAGCTAAGTGAATGCTAATTTTGTGATAAATGCAATCTTTCAATGGCTGCCTGCTTTTCCACACAGTTCTCTGCTTTATTTCCTGGGAGTTTTATAAGGTGTACCAACAGTTCTAGATGGTGCAGGTCTATGTATGGAGGTGGTCAGCAAGTCTGGGACCAGGGGTTGTAGTCTCATGGCATAAGCAATTTAGGACTGAAATGTGGAAACATTTCACCTGAGCATGGTCACCAGAATTAGCAATCACAGCAGACTAGACCTCTGTATATTTAACAAGAGATTTGTTTTTTTTTTTAAATATTAAAGGCATCCAGGATGTGGAGAGAAAACCAGTATGGCATTGAGATAGGATCGTGACTGATGTCAAAATGGCAGAGCAAACTTGCAGGACTGCTAGTTTACGGCTGGAAAGCCAGTTTGTAGTGCAAAGTGATACCAATGCATGAGTTCAGTTCCTGCACAAATTGCAGTTACCCTGAAGGATTCTCCTTTTCAACTTGTTCTTTTTACCTGAAGTGTAGAGACCTGTGGGGTTAAACCACCTACCAGTCGTCTCACTTGTGCTCTCTTTCTCTTGCTCACCCTGCTGAACTCACTCTGATAGTACTAAGGTGAACTGATTTTTCTTAAACTTTTAAATCCTGCTCTTGCATTCCAGTTGTGCGTGCAAAGATAGCTGTCAATTTAAAATGCTACAGTTAGCCTTTAGATGGAAACAATTTGCCCAAATTCCATTATTTTTATTCTATGGTGTAAGCACAAATTTCTTTGCTCTTTGAAATTCATTGGCCTGGATTTTGCAGTCAGCAGCAAACTAACAGTACTCTGTTCATGTAGCGTAAAGCTGCCCACAGCTTTTTGCATGGCAACCTACGATCTGGACTTTGAGAGTACAGTCTGCTGTATGGGACATCTGGGAATTGTGTGAACAGGGCAAGCAAAAACATGTCTCCTTATGTTTACTTGGTTCTTAAGAATTCTTTTTGGAGTTGAACTAAGAAGTAAAAGTTTTTAAATAATGCATTATCATTGGCTCTGAGGCATTTACCAACCAATGTTACGATAGCAATGACTTCCACTGAACTGTTTTGGTAAGGGCTGCTTTGTTTGTTTGATAATTTGCTCCTTTATCTTTTTGGATGTCTGACCCACTTGTATGAATTGGACAGTGTCTAAGGTTTCTTTGCAAGTTTGTGTCTTATGAGATTACATTGAACGCTATTAGTCAGGCCCACTGACTTGGGGTTGGGTGGGGTAGGGGGAAACATGTGCTGATGCTACTTCGCTTAAAGCAAAAGCAGCCTGTAGGTTTCAAGTTTCCTGATGCTTGAGTGATCAGGGGGAACACTTTTTTTTTTCTCCTTAATGAGTTGGAAAGGTTGAGTGCTGCAAGATGGATTTTATTCTGACTATTTTAACCTATTTCAACCAGGTTTTGGCCCTTTCCTAGTTGACATTTGAACAAACATATCTAACTTAAAATTTTAACTAAAAAATTGGCACTGTAATTTCAGATTTGCCAGTTGAAATGTGTACCAGCCAGACTTTTAAGGTGCAAAGACGTTGTGCAATGAAATGCCTTTAGTCACAATGGAAACTATTTGGCATAACTTTCAATAAGTAAGAATATTAATTTTTCTTGCCCCTTCTTCAAACAGTGTCTTATCACAAGTGCCAACAATTGCATTTAGCTGTTCTGATTGGTTTTCTGAATATATGAAGCTTCATTTGTACCTCTGCTGTTTAAATTTACACTGGATAATTTTGATATGTTGCTGCTAACAGGATCGTATCCAAGAAAGCAGAATAATCAATCAGGATATCTAAACTGTGAATTCCAGGCCAGTGATGTCAGTAGATTTTGATGTGACTTGTATGCAAATATGATTCTTGCCCTAGGTGGGGTGATATTTCTATTTTCCTCCTTTGTGTACAATCTCCCTAGAAGATAATGTTTGTGACACAACAGGTTGCTTGAAAAGGCCCCTAAGCGTTGTCCATTTGGCTGTATCTGAAGTCGCTTTAAGAATTGTGCTGTTTTTTTTTTGTCTTTAAAACTCTGGATTGCAAGGAGAAGGAACTATTTGCACTTTTGAATTTGAATTGCATGATTTTTTTACAGCAAGGAATTTAAGTGTTGTGAACTCTGCAGAATTCCATACCACAAAAAGCAATGTGCAGATAATCAGCGGTTCAAGTGTTTGGATCTCTAGTAATGGAGTAGGTTGGAAGTGGAACCAAGTTGCAAAAATGATGTGTTTTCTGCAGTATAAACTTGAGGAAAAGCAATTACAATGAGCTGTGACTCTTGAATTGATAAATTTGTCATTGTCATTGTCATGTGAAACTTCCTGGAAAGAGAGCAGGAGATCTGAGCTCCAAGGACCTGGCTAGATGAAGTAAGATCATGTTCACGAAGGAATCATGATGCTAATACCACTGTTTTTGGTCTGTGTGTAGACTTTAAAGTGGAATAGACTTTTAGTTAGTAATCTAATAAACTATGGTCATAATACTTCTAACTATAAGCTAGTTAGAATAAATAATGATTTCTGTTCCTTCAGAAACGTAGAAAGCATGGACTATCAACTTTGCTCTGGATGCTGTTTAAATTGAGGTACTGTGTACTTATACAAATTGTTACCTTGTTTCTGACACTGGGAATAGCTGAGGCTTGTTTTAATGACCTATGATTTTTGGGGGTAGGCTGTCATATAGGTGAGGATGTTAGTTTTCTTTCTCCAAACCAAGTTGTGTTTTTAATTAACCTGGTGCTTTCCTGCTTGCCGCTACTTTGTCTGATTTTTAATTTACAAATCAGACAATCTGGCTTTATAGTTCTCTGCTATTGAATTCCTGCCTCTTTGGTTTTTCATGAAACATTCGAGGAAGGTGTCATTGTATTATTGCTCAACCTCCTTTATTTTGTTCTAGTCTTGCCCTCGCTTCATCTTCCAGAACAATGCAAGTGAAAGTTTTTTCCGCGGTGGGATTTGAGCCTTTAACTTGTAAATCTTGTTCTGCCTTCTGCAGCAACTTCTAGTGCCCACATGATAGCAAAGACTATGAAAACTTTGTACAAAATTAATAAGTATTTTAACTGAAGCATCCACGATGCTTTTTTGTAAACATAGCAGAATTGTTTAAAATTTTTTTCTGAATAAATAGTACAAAATAAGGCTTGTAACCACATTGCAGTTTTTGGAGATTTGCATTACCTTTTATAACTGTTCAAACTTTTATGCTTCTTGTGCAACTTTCATTGTATATGTTAGCTGCCACAAACTCTTCGTGGTAACCACGGACCACAGATGGGTCAATGAAGTTACTACATATAGACCAGCTTTGAATTGAGTTAAAAGTAGAACATGCTCATGGGAGGTAAATGGCCCACTGTTTCTGTGTGCAGATGTCCCTGTCTTTGTAAAAATCCAGCAGTACTGCGTTGTGATTTTAGAAAAACATCTATTGGATTTTCTAATTGCGTGATTAAAATCCAAAACCTTTTCTTACTTCAGAAACGTGGTATAACTAACATTCAGTTAGATAGCAAGGTGTCAACTTTCAATGCCACAGTTGGAAAAACAAAAATTCGTTTGATCTGATCTACCCAGCTGCTTGCTTGTGTTTATAGCTCGATTGTCGGAACTGTTGAGTTTCTATACTCTAACCTAACCTATTAATAGAATTATTTTTTGAATTTTTCTCAATATCATCTGAGTCAAAATGTAAGATGTATGCTGCGTCAAACCAAGAATTGTTTCTGCACCATGCAGTTCACACTCTCCTATTTGAACCACATCTACCTTTTGTAATGGTGAAGTCTTGTTGGAAAACGTTTGTTTCCTTCTGCCTGGGTGGGGGCATGTTATACAATTCAAACCCTGAAACATTAGACAGCATCTTGAACCAGGAGCTGTGAGATAACGAACCTCGTAGTGGTCTTTTATTCCAAGCTTTGTTGAGGTTTTTTAGCTGAGATGCATGTTCTTTTATGAAATGAAACTTGAACTATTAACAAAAGCATTTGGGCTATCTTGTACTTAACTTTCTGACTGGATGCTGTCACCCTTTTTCTTTAAAAGGGTATTTTGTCCTTGGGTTTTTTTTGAAGAGGCTTTATAAAGGCCAAGGAGAAGTGGAGTCGGGGGAGCGGCTAGTTCCTCCCATTCAGGGCTTTTTCTAGTCTTTTTTAAACTGGAGCAGTCAACATTTCAAGTACCTCAGGGTTGCAAGCTTCGGTCAGTATTCCTAACTGACTACTTGTGAAATCTCTGGATGTTGTTCCCTAGTGCCTGTAAGAATCTGTTTATGGAAATGTCACTATTATTGGAGCAGTTATGAATATTCTGTTAACTTTTCCAATTGTTCTATTTTCTTCTGTGCTTTAACTATAGTGTTTAAATTATTTTGCTTCAAGCCAGGGGAGGCAGTGGCCTAGCGGTATTGTCGCTGGATTGTTAATCTAGAGACCCAGACCCCAGATGTTCTAGGGACCCGGGTTTGAATCCCACCATGGCAGATGTTAGAGTTTGAATTTAATAGTCTAGAATTAAGAGTTTAATGATGATCAAACAACTTCTGATTGTCAGGAAATACCCATCTAGTTCACTCTCTCTCTTGTCCTTTTTTAATGTAAGGAAATCTGCCATCCTTACCTGGTCTGGCCGACATGTGACTCCAGCCCCACATCAATGTGGCTGACTCTTAAGTGCACCCTGGGCAATTGGGGATTGGCAGCAAATACTGCCTAGCCAGTGACACCTTCATTTCATAAATTAAATAGAAAAAAGTGGTTTGACCAGTTGCTTTGAACATGGAACACCTTCTCATCTGCCCTTCTTAAAATAAGAGGATAGCCTAGATCTTAACATTTTCTTGAAAGATGTTGGGGTGGGGGTGGGGGAGGTGTCTGGCCTGATCCGTAACTTTTTGAAGTTGCTTCTCTTAATTTTGAAGAATGCCCTAATACTTGTATCTTGACTTTTTTGAGGCTAAGTGAGTATGAATGTGTTGTTGTCGTTTTTTATTCTAGCATTTAGGCTAAAAAGTTGAATATCCAACTAGGAATGGTCCTACTTCCAGGAGCTGGAATATGTTTACAGCATAACTTTTTATATAGTACAGTCATGGATTGCAAATGGGCTTTAGATAAGGAAAGATCTGTTGTTTTAGCCTGGAAATTTGACTCTTTAACAAATTTTTATCCTTCATTGAAATTACTAATTAAAGCTTTCAGTGCTCTTATGAAGAGAACTTGTGTGCTGTTTGCCTGCCCCTAATTTTAAAAATGCATGACTTTGGGCTGTGGAAAATGTGACTTGGCCTGACGATCATAACACAGTGGCACTAGACCATGTTGTAGTGAATGAACACAGAAATAGCTGTTCTGATATGCAATCTTGCTGAATATGTATTTGTATTGCTGTTCTCAATTTGACTACAGTTCATTGAATTTTCAATGTCGTACAAGTGCCAGCTGTTTAATAAACTTGTTTTATTCGAATCTGACTCTTCTGCAAACGTAGATATATTTAAGTGGCTATTGTATGACTGTTACTGTATTAAGATACTTAAACATTTGATTGTCCCAAATAAATATCTAATTGGGAAACCTGAAAAAATAAAATCTTGAAGTACTCTTCTTTTTACTCTTCCATTTGCATCAAATTATTTTTGGCTAGTTTATATAATCTACCTTGGTTGTATCTCAAACTTCGTGAAAACGGAAAGTGGTGGAGTGAGTTCAATTTTGTATGCACAAGTTTGTTTTCCTTAAAGAGCAACTCATTTGGCTGTTTAAGCCTTTTAAGATGTGAAAAGCTGTGATTTTTATTTGTTCGATTATAAATCCGTTAATTTTAAGTGACAAAATAATGGCTACTTTTATCATAACTGGTAGGATGATACAAGTATTTTGTTCTTGATCTTTTGAGGTGTTATGCTGCTTGAACCCAATTGTATTTAAAGTTCACATTATACAAGAGTACACAAAGTTGTCTTCAATGGCTTGTATTTTTCATTACTTTTTAAAAAAATTTTATTTCCACTATGCAAGTCACCATTTTTGCAGATGATGGGCTAGTGTATGACTGCAGTTGTGCTTGTTATCTTGTCATTTCAACTTCTAGCAGCTGACAGTAGAAGACTGAGTCTGCAAATATAAAATGTATTTGAACTAACATCCTTGGAGATTGATTTTAAAAGTTGTCAAAACTCAAACTTAAACTGCAGATTATTTTTGTAATGAGATTTGAGATAAATAGTCTGAAACAATGAAGCTTCTATTGAGATTACTGTGTTCATCCGCTTCAAATCATGCATGCACATAATTAAGATTGGCAGTTATTTATCTAATTATGAGAATATTTTGTAGCTCGGGTTGTGGATGAGTTTGCAGATTTGCTCGCCAAGTTGGTGTTTGCAGACATTTCGTCACCCTGCTAGGTAATATCAGTGTGCCTCCAGTGAAGTGTTGGTGTTCCGTCTTGCTTGTTTATTTATAGGCCTCGGTTTGCTCGGGTGGTTGATATTACTTCTGGTTTTGTTCTTCTGTGGTTTAGATGTTGGGTCCAGTTCAATGGAGTTGGTATTGGAGTTTTGACTGGAATGCCAGGCCTCCAGGAATTCCCTGGCATGTCTCTGTTTGTCTCATGCTATTATGGATGTGTTGTCCCTGTTGAATTTCTGTCATCCTCTTGTCAGTGTGCGTTGAGACCCGTGAGAACTGGTCGAGTCTCTTGATGGCTAGTTGGTGTTCATATATCTGTTTACATAGGCCAAACTGGAAGAAAACTGACAACGTTTCTCAGTCATTGCATGGTTGTTTGTATAATGTAGTTTTATTGGTTGGGGTATGTGGTCCTTTTTATATTCATCAGTAGCTGTCGCAGGGTGGTTGTCATTCTCCAGTCTACTGATACCTCTGCGTCAGTAGTCTTGTTGTGATCTCTGATGGGTCTCTGTACAATAGGATGATTAGTGTGTCTGGCCGTGGTGTTGTGTTACGGAGGCAATGGTGCATTGTGCTTTTTGGGTGTGCATTCCGTATAAGTGCTCCTGTTCTGCTTTTGTGTTCCTGGGTTGGTGCAGGGTTGTGGTCTGTTTTGAATAATGTTCTGATGGAGCTCTGTTATGGGTGTTGGGGCAGTTGCTGGTCTCAAACTGAGCTGCATCAGGACCTTATTCAAACAAGGCCCAGCGTGCCAGTTTGGCGAGCAAGTCTACAACCTCTCTAATCCATTTCTTCCTTAACCTGCAGGAAATTATATAAACATTTCTTTGTGAATATTGAAGTCTCGTTAAGAGTTTCTACGGCCAATTTATTTGATTTGTGCTTTTTCTCCATTTATTTATGTCCAGTTTCCTATGTCTGTCATGTCCCATTGTCCATGGATGTCTGCTAGGAAAGTGACCCATTTGTATTTGAACCTACTGATTTAACCATTGTCCTAAAACAAACTTTGCATTATTTAGGAACTTAGAACATTTTACAGTCAGCTTCAAAACTGCTACCAGCTTTGTGTTAATCCTTTTTTATTTAAACTGCTGTGTCTCTGCTGACGGTCTTGAAACTGGCATCCCAGTGTTCCTATGTAATTTAGTGTTAGCCAGAATTGCAGGATAGTTCATTCTGCAGTTTACTTTTCTGAAAACTCTGTCCTGAGATGCATGCAATCACTTGGACAATTTTTAATTCCATAAAATGCAATGTGTTGACTGTTTTTGAAGGTGTGCTGGCTTTTCAAGAAGTTCTTAGACAAAGCAGTGTCATGTACAAATGACATCAAACCTTTTTTTGTAGTTTATTTCATGTTTTTTTTATGGTTTTGCTGTGTTGTACTCAGTTGCATTCAGTCAAAGATAATGGGAACTGCAGATGCTGGAGAATCCAAGATAACAGTGTGGAGCTGGATGAACACAGCAGGCCAAGCAGCATCTCGGGAGCACAAAAGCAGACATTTCGGGCCTAGACCCTTCATCAGAGAGGGGGATGGGGAGAGGGTTCTGGAATAAATAGGGAGAGGGGGGAGGCGGAACGAAGATGGATAGAGGAGAGTATAGGTGGGGAGGGGATAGGTCAGTCCGGGGAGGACGGACAGGTCAAGGAGGACGAGAGTTGCAATGGGAGAGAGATTCCCTGAGGTTGGTCCAAAGGGAGGAGGGTAACTTCTTCAGGTTAGGCACCCCTGGAAGAGGCTTCGCAGCGAGGTTAAAATTGTGATCAGAGATAATGGGAACTGCAGATGCTGGAGAATTATCCCCCTCCCCACCGATACTCTCCTCTCCACCTATCTTCTCCTCTCTCCATCTTTGGTCCGCCTCCCCCCCCTCCCTATTTATTTCAGAATCCTCTCCCCATCCCCCTCTGATGAAGGGTCTAGGCCCGAAACATCAGCTTTTGTGCTCCTAAGAGCTGCTTGGCCTGCTGTGTTCATCCAGCTCCACGCTTTGTTATCTTGCATTCAGTCAAAGTCCGGATCAAACTGAAGTGGACAATTCAGTTTTGAAATAATAAGACTTCATTTATTCAATAGACTAGCAGAATGAATGAAGACATGGTCAAATGCCAGGGCACATTTTTAACTGTAGGTCAGTGAAGTTAAAGGGTCCTTTTACATGAAACGTTAGCACACAGACACTGCAAGCAATTTGGGAAGTCCTAAGACCATGGTTGTTTCCATTTCCTATGCAAAGTGCCACTACAATTGTAACGGACTTTGCTAAAAGCATGTTGAGTGCTGTGCATAGTTTCGGCTTCCTAATCTGTGGAAGACCTAGGAAGCTCCATTATCCACTCTGTTGAAGCTGATATATTTTGTCCCAGGTCCTCTAGGGTGTGTTTGGTGCCGATTGTGGGACAATGAAATTGATGGTCATAATTTTAGAGGTGTTGTGCTGCTAAACCCAGTCTATTTAAATTTCACTTTATGAAGTAATATTGAATTTTTAAAGAAAATGAATGGACTGCATTGCTTGTTCCTAGTTATATGTAAACCAAAGAGAATGATTTTTGCCTTCTAAAAGCACAGATCAGCTCAGCCTTTAAGATGGGAGATGTTTACAGCCTGTCTTGTGGGAATGCGTATCTGTGCTTGTAGGCGTACTCTGACTGCAGCAACAATTTTTCAAAGGGCAAAGAATATTCGTTGTACTCCCAAGTTTGAAGCACAACAAGAATTTAAAACCTGCACTTTGTTACCATGCAGCACAGCAGTGTTGCTGCTGTTAATGTACCAAGGCTGGAGTGTCTACTTGCCTTGTTTAAAACATGAATTATGTATCCAGGAATAGTCCGTCTTTAAGATCTGAACATAGCGATGATAAGATGTCTGTTTTTACTTGTGCTCGTTAACTAAGGAATGTGAAGGTTTATCTGGAACTCTGCTTGTCTTAATGTTTGTTTTTGTAGTCCTTACCCACGTGTGTAAATGTTTCTTTTTTTTCTCTATTACAGGTGCCCCCGTCGGCACATAGGTTGTACCGGGCAGCAGGAAAGTTCCTCAATGCAAACAAATTTTGCACAAGTTAAGCACTTTGAAGAAAAGGTTAGCTATTGTGTTTAAACTTGGAATCAAAGTAGATTTGTGACTGCGTTGAGGTGTAATTGCGTTAGCATACTGTCAAACATCGATGTACGCTTCTTTTAACGAAGAGAAGCCGAAACCTGTACTCTTCCTATTTTCAAGCCTTTTATAGCTACATATAGTAACAGCTTGCAGACTTCTGATCTTCAAGTGTAAATTGTGTGACAAAGCTATATTTATGGAAATAACTTTTTTGATTAATATGATTGAGATTGAAGGAGCCAATTGTTGCGCTTGTCTCTCTACATAGTTACAACATAAACTTAAAATATTTTTGCGCAAGTTCCAATATGGCTAGCTGTATGCTTTCACTCGGGGAGGAATGGGAATGTTAGAAATGTATTTCTCTCTCTGCAGAGATTTACAGCTTTTAAAGAATGTTTATTGATCAGGAAGTGTTTATTTTGAAGGCACAGAATGATCCTAAGCCCACTGGTTTTTTAATTCTTTCGTACGTGGGCAGTCGCTAATTTAATTTAGCACGGTTGTGTCTGAGATCTTGTTTGTGAGGAATTTCAATATTGAGAAGTTTTTTTAGTCTCTGCGATTCCACAAGTCTGCAATAATCTTTTTGTGTATGAAGTATCATCTTAACATGATTTGTCCACTCAACCAGGTATATAGATCTTATTATGTGCTAATCTAGCCCAAACAGGATGTGACTGATGAATTTTCAGATGTGACGCCTTCGGATGTCACTCATGTTGATCACTTACTAGAAGTCTGCACAAAAGCAAACCATCAGGTACAACATAGTAACTTCATTTTCTATCAAACTTGATGTAGAGTTGTTAACCCTACATGTTCATAGTGAAATGTTTTCAATTTTTGAAATTTCTGCACCACCAAATGAGAAGAACTGGAGTTTCTGAGTCAGATATTTGGGATGTTTTGAATCTCACCCGGCTGTGAGTGAAACCACCTATTAATTTCCTTGTCTGTGACAGGTATAGTTATGTCATCAGCATTTCAAATATTTGCACAAGTCATGTTATCCTGCTTCTTGAAGGAGGTTTGAGAGAAATGGGTGACAGTAAAAATTGCTAGTTACATCGGTACAGTTATAGTGAAACATCTTGTAATAAGCAGGTGCGTTATACGCTGAACATTCTGGCCAGAGGAAAGCAAATTATATCGTATTAAATTCCTATTCTAATGCTCGGAGGAATCACAAGCTTTCAGACTGCTGCTGCTTTGTCTCACCTGATGACAGAGGAGCAGTGCTTAAACCTGTAATGTGGCGTTGACTTCTGACTTTGTCCACTCCACTCCAACATTGGCACTACTACCTATATTTAGTAGGAGCAAGTACAAATTATTTTCAAAATTGCAAATATTTTGGTGAGATATTAAATACCAAGCATGCATACCACTGTTGGGTGGGAAACAAATGTGCTCATTCACTATATTGCTTTGATAAAAAGCAAACCTTTCTCTTTGATCAGATCACACAGATGAGTCCAGCAGACTTTCAGCCAGTGTTCATTTTGTAACAGTCTCTCTTGAATTTAAAGACCAGTTTTACCCTTCTTGTTAATTACCAAACATTTTTTATTAAATATTTTCATACTGCAGTAAGTTTCACCCTCTTCTTCCCCCTCAGGGTTTTGTGAATTCAATTGCTTGATTATTCTGCTTTCACTGAAGCCCGAGATTAACAACTGAACCTTGGCGGCTAAGGCTGCTGTAGAGAATCTCTAGCAGTAAGCAACAGCTTGTCTGTAAGAAGTGAGCACTCTCTGAAATGGGGGAATCCAGTGTAAAAAGCTTGCTGATCCTGAAAAATACAGGACATAATTTTATAAGTACAGATGGTTTGAATGAACTGAAGGTTATTGGCATGCTAACTTCAGCTCAGAGGTAGAAGGTTATGGGAATTCGAAGGGGGAAAACATTCTTCCACCAGAAGGTGATGAGAATCTGAAACTTTGTAGAGCTTATCCTCAAAACGCAATCTTTTTCAAACTTTTTTAAAATAAAAACCTTGTATACATTCATGAGGTTCCATAACCTATAAGGGAATGGATCAAAAGCTGAAAGTGGGGGTTACACTGGCTACTTGTCAATCCATTTAAATATGCTTGTCTGTTTTAAATGTCAGCTTTCCATATGATTCCACCCTCAAAATAACCTGCATTTACCTGTCACCTTTTTATGGTTAGAAAATGCTCCCAGGTATGAGGCAGGGTTGATATTAAGAAGACACTAGATTTGTTTCAGGGTTGAAGGGAGGGGAGGGCAGGGCAGGTTATAAGGACTGAGCTGAAGACCAAATTGTTTGAGAGGCAAATCAGAAAAGTGGTTGAAAAAATGTCTTGCCGCAGGGAGTAATGGAAACATCTTCCCAGCATCTACTCTGTCTGGGCTACTCAGTATTCTAAGTTTTTGTTTTTTTAAATAAGATGTTTTTTCTCTCCTCTCCTCCTTTCCCTCTTTTCCCCCCCCCCCAAAAAAAAACACTTTTCAAACTCCATTGAGTGCAAACCCAGAGCAGTCAAACATTCCCCATATGTTAAGCCTTTCATTTCCTGGGACCATTCTTCTGACCCTCGTCTGGACCTGCTGTCAGGTCAATACATCCTGAGGTATGGGGCCCAAAATTGCTCAAGATGAAATGTGGTCTGACTAGAGCTTTATAAAGCCTCAGAAGTACGTTCCTGCTTTTATATTCTAGTCCTCCAAGATAAATGCCAACGTTGTTTTTGCCCTCCTAACTACTGACTCAACCTGTAAGTTTACCTGAAGAGAATCCTGGACTAAGACTCAAGTTTCTCTGCATTTCTCTTCTGAATTTTCTCTGATTTAGAGAATAGTCCGTGCCTCCCCTTCCTACCAAAAATGCATGATCTCATACTTGCCCATGTTGTATTCCATCTGCTGCTTTGCCCACTTTCCTAACCTGTGTAAATCTTCCTGCAGCCTACCCATCTCCTCATACTACTTGTCCTTCTTCCTATCTCTTTGTATCATCTGTAAACTGAACCAGAATGCCCTCAATTCCTTCATCTATACTAATGTATAAAGTGGAAAGTTGTGGTTCCAACACTGACTGACTGTGGAGCACCTCTAGTCACTGGTTTCCATCCTGAGAAGGATCCTTTTATGCCCCCCCTCTGTCTGGCAGAAAGCAATCTTCTATTCATGCTAGTACCTTTCCTCTAACACCATGGGCTCTTATCTTACACAGCAGCCTCCAGTGTGACACCTTATCATAGACATTCTGGAAGTCCAGACATCTGTAGTAAATACTACAACACGTGGACTGCAGTGGTTCAAGTAGGCAGCTCACTGTGACCTTCTCAAGGACATCCAGGGATGAGCAAACAAATGCTGGCCCAACCAGCAATTCCTATGAATGAAATGTTTTGTAAAAAAAAAATTACTTTTCTTTTTGCAAACATTTCATGTCATTATAGTGAAGTGCATCCCCAAGGTGGTAGAAGCTCATAATCTCACTTCCAACCACAAGGAAATGACTTATGTCAGTCACTTTGCTGAAGTTGCTCAAGTAGATTTCACCAAACTGTAAGCAAATTTGTTCTAATCTGCCAACTTTGCTGACATGCCACCTTCTAAGGAATATCTAGTGTTTTGTCAGCAGGGTTTTAAAATAAAATTAAACATTGGGGGAATCTTAACCCAAATTAAGCCATATTTGACCTCTTCCATGCATCACTTTCTGCAGCATGTGAATTCTGAACAGTTGGACTTCCCTGAGCCTGGACTGGAGCCTTCTGAAGGACTGGAAGAACCTCCCAGTATAGCTGCTAGTACTGATAACATTTCCAGTTCAACTACCTCAGAGAATTCCTCCCTCTTGCAGCACAGGCAAGTATCCTACTCTACGTTACCTTTGCCCATATATTTACCAGATGCGAAGTGAGCTGCATTATTGCATTCTTGTTTGCAACTGCTAGACATAAATGAGACATTTAGATGCTATAAATTTAAGTTTTTCTTAGCTATTTGTCCAAAAAAAGAGGGGTGTGAAGTAGGTCGCAACTTCAGCAGTTTGTTCTTTGAAATGACCAGCAATTTGGGAGTTTATAGGTGGGGGGGGGGGAAACAAACTTGGCAAAAGAACTAGAACTGTTTCACATTATTTGGCAAAGTAGAAATATTAATCACTGATCACATTTGATGATCCATTTTCATCACACTTAAAATGTTGGCTATCTGAAATTTCACATTACTTTGCTTTAAGGTTTGTCATGTGCTCAGATAAAATTGTAGACTTGCAAAATATGGGTACACTGTACTTGACTATGATATGAGAAGCAATCAGTGCAAATCTGTAAATTTTTTAATTCAAATTTGAATATGATTCACATTGTTATTTCTAACTTATTTAATTTAGTTCAATATAGACATATGTATTTCACACTTTTTAGGTTTCCTTTTTAGATTTCTCCAGGCAGTTTAGAGGAGAGATCCATTTGAGTGAAACAATATCTTAAAACCATATCGTTTCTTTCTCCCAGTGCAATAGAAAAATCCAGTGATGATATTCCTGTATTAAGCTATGAGCAGTCTAAAGCTGACTGTGATGCTGGAGGGAAAAGTGAGGCTGTCCCTCAATGCAGGTCCCCCTCCTATGTTAGCCTAGCTGAAGGGTGAGTATTGAATAAGGCTCATGTTTCTTTACAGAAGCTAATACATGCAGTATCTGATTTGCTTTAATGCCCTGTTTGCTTCTCATTCTTGGAAGCGTAAGCTGTGTTGTAAGAGAACACGTGAGTTTGATTGCAATACTTTTTGGCTGCAGAATGATTGATTTATAAGGCTATATTTTACACGTAGACCTCCAGAGAAACCTAGTGATGGCAGCAAAATCTCTTCAAGCGGTAAAGGAAATCTACCTGAAACTGAGCTTTCTGAAATTCCAAAGACAATCCTGCCTGAAGCTGAAGAACAGAACCCAGAATTAGAAAAGACTTCTAACACGTCAGAGGACATGTTGAATGAAGAGTTTTCAGAAGTAAGTGGTATTTCACTAAGGCAGATGAGCTTAGTTCCAAGTGCTGACCCATGCTCTATGATGTTGTGGCCATTAAAGAAACTTGGGTAACTCGGGGGCAGGAATAGTTGTTGGAAGTTCTGGTATTCAGATGCTTTAAAAGAATTGTAGAGGGTGGAAAAAGAGGTGGGGTGGGGGTGGCATTGCTAGTCAGGGCTAATATAGCAGCTACTGAAAGGCAGTTCAAGAATCCTGTGTCTGCAGAGTCAGTTCGGGTTGAGGTCAGGAACAAGAAAAGAGCAGTCACTTTGGGTTTTTTTACAAGCCCCTTTAATAGTTGCAGAGAAGTGGAGGAGCACATTGGAAGGCAGACACTAGAAAGGTGCAGAAGTCACAGGGTTGTAGTCATGGTTGACTTCAACTTTCCAAATATTGATTGGAAACTTTTTAGTTGTGATAGTTTAGATGGAGCGGATTTTGTCCGGTGTGTTCAGCAAGGATTCCTGACACAGTACGTAGATAGACCACATGAGAAGGCGCCACTTTTAGCTTTGGTGCTCGGCAATGAACCAAGCCAGGTATTAGACCTGTTGGTAGGAGAGCGTTTTGGCGGTAGTGATCATAACTGTTACTGTTACCTATCCTACAGCAGGGTAAGGCTTATAATTGGGGGAGGGGTAATTCCTTGCCATTAGGCAAGAACTGGGTAACATAAAATCGGAGCAGATGCTGTCAGGGAGGAGCACTATTGAAAGGTGGAAATTGTTTAAGGAATGCATACTGCATGTACTCGATTTTTGTTTGTTCCTAGCAGGCAGGGAAGATGTGTTTGAGAGAGGGAGCCTTGGTTCTTGCGAGGTCAAAAGAGGAAGGAGGATGCTTGTTTAGGAAACAAGGAACGGAAAAGGCTCTGGAGGGATAAAAGTCTCCAGGAAGGAACTGAAGAAAGGGCTTAGAGCTATAAGGGCGTATGAGAAAGCCTTGGCAAATAGGATCAAGGAAATCTCCAAGGCTTTTTACACGTACGTGAGAAATAAGAGAATGACCAGAGAAAAGGTAGGGCCGATCAAGGATTGTAAAGGGAATTTGTGCATGGAGCCTAAAGAGATAGAAGTCCTTTTATTGAATACTCTTCTGTATTCACAACTGAGAGGGATCTATGTGTAGAGGAAGACAGTATGTAACAGGCTGGTAGGCTAGAGGAGGTGGAAATAAGTAAGGAAAATGTACTAGGAATTTTGAGGAAGTTGAAGATAAGTCCTGCAGGCCTGATGGGATTTATCCAAGGATTCTATGGGAAGAGATTGCAGGGCCTTTGGCAATGATCTTTTCATCCTCGCTGCCCATGGATATAGTGCCAGAAGATTGGAGAGGCAAATGTCATTGCCCTAAAGGAATAGGGATAACCCTGGAAATTATAGGCCAGTTAGTCTTATGTCAATGGTGGGCAAATTATTGGAAAGGGCTTTGAGAGATAAGATTTATGATCACTTGGATAGGCACAGTTTGACTTGTGATAGTCAGCCTGGATTTGTGAAGGGTAGATCATGCCTCAAACCTTATTGAATTCTTTGAAGAGGTGACCAAACATGTGGATGAGGGTAGAGCATTGGATGTGGCATACATAGATTTAAGGTGTTTGATAAGATTCATCATGTTAGGCTCTTGCAGAAAGTAAGGAGTCATGGGATAGGGGGAAATGAGGCCGATTGGATTCAGAATTGGCTGACTGTGAGACCACGGGTGGTAGTGGATGGAAAATATTCAACATGGTGCTCAGTTATGAGTCGTATACCACAAGGATCTGTTCTGGGTCCGCCTCTATTTTGTGTTTTCTTTTTGTAAACTATTTGGATGTAGGAGTGGAAGGGTTGATTAGTGAGTTTGCAGACAATACAAAGGTGGGTTGAGTTGTGGATCGTGTGGAGGGCTGTTCTAGGTTACAAGGGGACATTGATAGGCAGCTGAGCTGAGAAGTGGCAGATGGAGTTTAACCCTGAAAAGTGAGAGGGGATTCATTTTGGAAGGATAAATTTGAAAACAGAATACAGGGTTAACAGATTCTTGGTAGTGTGGAGGAGCAGAGGGATCTTGGGGTTCATGTTCACAGTTCCCTGAAAACTGCCAACCAGGTGGACAGTTGTTACGAAGGCGTATGGTGTGTCAACTTTGATTTAATAGAGGGATTGAGTTCAAGAGCCGTGAAGTTATGCTCCAGCTATTCAAAAGCCTGGTTTGGCCACATCTGGAGTATTGTGTACGGTTCTGGTCGCCTCGTTACAAGAAAGATTTGGAAAAGGTGCAGAGGAGATTTACAGGGATGTTGCCTGGAATGGAAGGAAGGGATGTCTAGGGCTTTTCTGTTTAGAACAACGAAGGATGAGTGGAGATTTGATAGTGTACAAAATGATCAAAGGTGTAGATAGTGGAAAGCCAGAGACTTTTCCCTAGGGTGGAGGTAGCTGTTATGAGGGGACATAGTTTTAAAGTGAATAGGGGTAGATTTTAGGGGAGATGTCAAAGGTAGTTTCTTTACTCGGTGGTAGGGGTGTGGAATGCGTTGCCAGAGAGGCTAGTGGAGTCCAGCCTTGTTAGGGGCATTTAAGTGGCAATTAGATAGGCATATGGAGATAGCATGAGGTAGGTGTGCAGGTTAGATAGACATTAGGTTTATGGTAAAAGTTCGGCACAGCATCATTGGGCCAAAGGGCCTGTACTGTTCTGTGTTCTAGTTCTACCTGATACTGTCATGGTTGGATTCCTGGTGCCCTGGGATTCTTCATGTAGCATGTGGGATCTTGCAATGCAATGTACTGTACTGCACTGCATTACGTTCCAGTGTTAATGGTTGTACTTTTTTGGTTCTCATACATTTACCAGACTCTCTTTTCTAAGGACTGTTTTTGAATTGTTATTCATTGCATCCATTGCTGTCACAACACCTGATTGCTCCAAAGATGAAATTTACTGTCCATACTCTAATTTCTACATTAACTTTTTTCTTTAATGAAATTTTAAACAGATGTTGTATTAAGAATGAAACTCTGTCCTGTTTACAGCTCAATAAGCTTGCCTGACCACCTAAGGTTTTACAAAATATATTCTCCATTCCCCTTTTGTATCCTATCATTTGGCTCTGTCCTTCCTCCCCTGATCCTTGAATGTTCAAATTCATTTGAGTTGTCCCCATTATTAATTAGGTTCGCTTATTTAGGTTGCAAAGCTGCCATTGTTTATTTTCTCCAAAGTCAAGCTGGTGCCTGTCAGGTTCTGTTTTATTCCCTATTTGTCAATCAGTCTCCCTTGCTGACTGGTTGGAGACTCCTTTCCACTCTCAGCAGCCCTCTTTCTTTCTGTTTTAAAGGAATTCAGCCAAATTTATTAATGTTAGATGTAGCTTGAGTATTGCGAAACTAGGTAATGCAATTGCATAAAGAGTCTATTATTGTGGGATCATAATTTTCTTTTAATTCTTGCTAAACTACAAACTCAGGCTGCCTGTTCCCAGGCAGCATCTTATCAGACTGTGTCTATTATAAACATCTACAGCTGTGGGTTTGTACAAAACCCCTTGTATTTTAATTAGTAAGATTCTTTGTTCCACCTAGATCTTGTTACCTTGGATTTATCTTATCTAAACTACTTTTGACCTAATGTATGATCTCCCCTTAATGCTGAGCTAAACAAACTGCTTTTATCACTCACTAAAAACCATCTTTGCTAATTTTGTGCCAACCCCACAGGCAGCCATTTTGTGCCACGGCTGGCCCTCGGCTGCCCTAGTAGCCTGGTTGAGGTGCAGTATTGAGTCCATTTGTAAAACTTCCTAAAATCATTGAACCTACCTGGTTTGTTTTTGCAACTGAAAGTGCCAGCCTTTGCAGCTTTTTTAAAAAATAACTGCAAACAAAATAATTGATTTGCCCTGGAGGTACGGAAAATTTTGCACCAGAAGAATGTCTCCAATGTTTTCAATCTGTTGTGTAAATTAGGACTTTGAAGCTAAAGTAAACAATTGTAAAACCAGCGTAATAAGTGTACTAAATGCCCTTCATCCTACATCACCAACTGTCTGTCTTTGCAACAGTATAGCATATCAGTGCCAAGCATCCTAATGTTTTCCATCCAGGCTTGGATGAATTTTAAACTACGTTCTTTGGGATATGTAGGATACTGAAATTTCAACAGCAGTGGATCCTGGCGATTCTTCTTCTGTGATTCCATCCAAGGATTCAGGAGACATTCCCTCATTTGATGAATGGAAAAAGAAAGTGATGGAAGAAGAAAAAGAGAAAAGTAAGGATTGAAAATGCACTGGCCACTGTGAAATCTCTTTTTGAGTTTACCTGACAGAATAGGAACCTGTAAAGTAACTGAGATGATGCAGTGCAGTGCCATCAATCTGGTTCTGAAATGGTGTGGCGCTCAAATATCTAATTTTGCCGTGTCCACACCATCTCTTTCAATGCAGTTGATGCTACACTTTGATCATTCCATGTTGAAATAATTAAATCTAAATGGTGTCTGCACTTTTTAAAATGTTTCTCTGGCTTGTATAATGTAGTTTCCCTCATTATATTAGCCTTAGTTTATTTGCATAACCTTTTGAGAATTACTTCTGGCGTTCAAAGATAGGAAGCCAATTTAAATCAATCACTACTGTGGCATTTTGGTGAATTTAAGCTGAGTCAGTGTGACTTTTTCTGTCAAATATGGAAATTGAAGACTAACTGAATTTGGAAGAAAAGAGGTAAAAATTGGCAACTTGTGACTGGGGCCAATGCCAGAAGAGTTTTGTATAATATCAATGACTTTCTTTCAGGCCAGTCATTGCATACCTCTAGTGGTGTCCTACATTCTGCGAAAAAGCTACAGAAAAACTTCAATAACTATGCCTCTGTGGAGTGTGGAGCCAAAATTCTGGCTGCAAATCCAGAAGCAAAGGTATTATTCTTTCTTTGTTTGTTTACTAATGCTGGAGTTAAGTATTACTGAAAAAAACATCCTTTTAAGGAAGGTTTTCACCTTCTTGGATTATCCAAGTTATGTCATCGAATGTTAATATCCTGATGAGTGCGCAACAGAACTTTTGACGAAAGCTTTTATTTTCAGCAGCAGTACCCTTGCCTTAACTGTTGGTTTTAGCATATAAATGATGAATGTGTTTCCTTAAGACTACGTATTGGATCCTGTTACATTGCTTCAGTTGTGCTGCTATGTGTTTCTGATTCTAAGACTTGTGTACAGAATTCTGTTTTGTGATGCTGGTTTCTTGAGGGTGATTTAAGAGCTTGAATTTATGTGGCCATGTTAACAAAAAAAGTAAACAGCAATATCCTAAAGTACTTTCTAGGTAACTGTGTAATACACTAAGCTAGAAAATGGATTTGGAAGGGTGACCAAAATCTGGTTGAACTGCAGTTTGATATCTCTGGAGAAGAATGAAGAAGTGGAGAGTGTGGGGGTGGGGGGATATTTTGATAACAGGCTCTGGTATCGATTGTGATATGAGTACGGGTAAGTATGATGGATCTGAAAGCTTGCAGAGATACATTTTGGCTCACTGCTTTCCAAATGCAAATTTCGATCAGTGAGGACTGATGTTGGACAAATAGGACTTGACAAAGTTTTGGCTGAGTTGGGGTTTGTCAATGGAAGGGCAGCAAGTGCAATTTGTTTCATTTAATTCATGGGATGAGAGCATTGCTAGCCAGGCCAGTGTTTATTGCCCCTTCCTAATTGCCTAGAGGGTTAGGAGTTGCATGTAGTCCAGACTGGATAAAGTTGGCAATTTCCTTCGCTGAAAGACATGAGAGAACCAAGTGGGTTTTTCCTAATAGTCTGGCAATGGATTTATGGTCATTAAACTCAAATCTGTATTTTGATTGAATTGTCCTCAATGTTACCTGGGTCTCCTGCAATAATACCATTAGACCATCACTTCTGCATTAGTCCAGAGCCTCCTGTCATAAAAGGGTGAGACAAATGGCAGTTAATTATTTCTGGATAAATGGTACAATAAGTGGGCATGTTCCAGGGTTAACTGAGAAACCCCAAAGTTGCTTTCTGGATTATTCCATTCTGTAGTTAACTTCAGTAAAACAGCATTTCCTTGTCTGCCACTTCACCATGGAAATTTGAATGGCATGAAATTATTGTATTTGTTCAAATATGAACAGAATTCACCAGCTAATTTTGGATTGGTGATCTGTGGCTTTAATACCCTTTTCTAATGATTTGGTTAAATTCTGCCATCAACCAGTGGAAATTGTGGTTTTGATTTTAGTTTTTGACTGCTTGATACTATACAATAATCTACATGCTTTTTGCTGTTGTTTCCTGCCTGCCACTCTAACTATCCCTGAAGGCGCACACAATGCAAACGCTTTACTTCAGCCTCTTTTGCAATCTACAATTCCACATGTACCCATTACAAATCAATTAACTCATTGGGAGTCATGAATTTAACAGGATTTGGGATGATTAATCATGCACTCAATGCAATGTACTTAATCCTTTATTAAATTGGTTTCCTCCTTAGTAATAAAGTATTTATCACTAAGTTGACAGTTGTTGACTTGAATGTAAAATGGGGATATGTTGGGTTTGTATACAAACACAGTCAGATGACTATGGGTTAGTGCACTGAGTTTTGAGGCTTGGGTTCTATTTCAGTCCAGTTGGAATGCTGGATTAAAAGTAGATCACCTTTTGTTTATTCCCCAATGTTAAGTCTCAGTATATTCACTAAGCAAATGGGGATTTTGAGGGCAACAAAGGTTTCCTTTCTTGGATGGAGGCTAACTCATAGGTGAGCATTGTAATTTGCTGTATGATACAGCAAGCATGTCAAGATCTTTTGACTACAGTGAAGATGATATAAAATGAAGGTGGTTGTGTTGTAGCTGTTGTGGAAATGCATATTGACGTTGAGCATGAAAATTATTCCCCAGTTCCCTAATGCCTTCTGATTGTAAATGTTCACTAGCTATAAAGGATGAGTGAATAGCGAAACTTCAAACTTTGCATTTCCCTGGTGCTTGTCAAAAGTGTTGATATATTGCAAAAGCAATAGGGAGCAGTTGCACTTGGTCCTATACCAATATAAAATGTTAATTCTGTGTATTGCAATTCTAACTTGCAGAGCAATTCAGCAATTCTAATGGAAAATATGGACCTGTACATGTTAAACCCATGCAGCGCAAAAATCTGGTAAGGTGTAATTCCTAAAATCTGAAAGGAAACAAAGTGTGAACTGGATGAACACAGCAGGCCAAGCAGCATCTCAGGAGCACAAAAGCTGACATTTCAGGCCTAGACCTTTCATCAGAGAGGGGGATGGGGAGAGGGTTCTGGAATAAATAGGGGAGGCGGACCCAACATGGAGAGAAAAGAAGATAGGTGGGGAGGACCGTGTAGGTAGGGAGGGGATAGGTCAGTTCAGAGAGGATGGACAGGTCAAGGAGGTGGGATGAGGTCAGTATGTAGGAAATGGAGGTGCGGCTTGAGGTGGGAGGAGGGGATAGGTGAGAGGAAGAACAGGTTAGGGAGGCGGAGACAAGCTGGGCTGGTTTTGGGATGCAGTGGGGGGAAGGGAAATTCTGAAGCTTGTGAAGTCCACATTGATACCATTGGTCTGTAGGGTTTCTAAGTGGAATGAGTTGCTGTTCCTGCAACCTTCGGTGGCATCATTGTGGCTGCAGGAGGCCCATGATGGGCATGTCGTCTAAGGAACGGGAGGGGGAGTTAAAATGGTTCGCGACTGGGAAGTGCAAGCGGAGGCTTGGGGACTGCTTTGCAGAACACCTCTGCTCGGTCCCCAAGCCTCCGCTTGCACCTCCCAGTCGCGAACCATTTTAACTCCCCCTCCCGTTCCTTAGACGACATGCCCATCATGGGCCTCCTGCAGCCACAATGATGCCACCGAAGGTTGCAGGAACAGCAACTCATTCCACTTTTAGAAACCCTGCAGCCCAATGGTATCAATGTGGACTTCACAAGCTTCTCTGTGTCTCTGTGTCTCTGTGTCTCTGTGTCTCTGTGTCTCTGTGTCTCTGTGTCTCTGTGTCTCTGTGTCTCTGTGTCTCTGTGTCTCTGTGTCTCTGTGTCTCTGTGTCTCTGTGTCTCTGTGTCTCCCCTCCTCCCTACGTACTGACCTCATCCCGCCTCCTTGACCTGTCCATCCTCTCTGGACTGACCTATCCCCTCCCTACCTCTCCACCTATCTTCTTTTCTCTCCATCTTCGGCCCGCCTCCCCCTTTCTCCCTATTTACTTCTAGGCCTGGAATGTCAGCTTTTGTGCTCCTGAGATGTTGCTTGGCCTGCTGTGTTCATGCAGCTTCACACTTTGTTATCTTGGATTCTCCAGCATCTGCAGTTCCCATTATCTCTTGCAGAAATGGGAAATGTTTTAAAAAGGGTTGACTTTGGAGTGAATACAACTTGATGCTTTAATATATTACTTCTGACTTTGAGTGCACTGCTACAGATGGTCATTAAGTGTAATTATCTCTCTTTCCACAGGTTTGTAATAGAGTTGTGTGAACCAATCCAAGTCAGACAGCTTGACATTGCAAATTTTGAGTTATTTTCTTCTACACCAAAGGACTTTCTTGTTTCCATCAGTGACAGGTGTGTTAAGTCAGAGGCTGTATAAAAGATGTATGAAGTGGATTTTTTGAAAAAAATCAATGTAACTGCAACCATTGATGATCTACCCCCCTAACCCCCCCCCCCCCCCAAAAAAAAACCAAACAATACGTTTTGGTTTAACTCCTCTGAAAAAAATTCTATTTTCATGCATTATATAGTATCTGGGTGTATTGGACAGCTGATTTTCCACACCTCTCCCTCTATGAAAGTTGAAGGATTTTTTTAATCCAACTGTTCAGATATATTATGACACAGCTCTGGAGCACGTGGGACTAGCACTCCGACATTCTAGCTGAGAGGTTACGATACGACCACTGCCCCACGCAAGGCCTAGTAAAAGTTGAAATTTATTCTTGCCAGTTTTTCAGATGTATTAATTTTTAAAATTTGTCCTAATTTTATTTCTCTCTCCTTCATATTTATGCACAGATATCCCACTAATAAATGGGTTAAACTAGGAACATTCCATGCTCTGGATGAGAGAACTGTGCAAAGCTTTCCTTTAGATGAACAAATGTATGCCAAGTATGTCAAGGTAAAAGTTGTTAGAATGGGAGGGAAAAATGTAAATAGTAATTTACCAAATATTTGAAAGTCTACTGTAACTTAAACAAGTAACTGTAATCTTATTTGATGGCAAACTTTTCGCTTCCAAGAATTTGATGGCATTGCAGCCTGTATTATCTGCCAGATGTGCAAATGGTGTCCATGTTGTTAAGCTTTAAGTTATTTATATAATCCTAAATGCTGTGCAGAAACATCTCGGCTTAAACAGTTGAGTTCACAATATAAAGCTCAATTTCTTTTTTAGTGTTTTTTCACCTGTTCATTTAATTTTTGTCCTGTTTACCATCAGGTTCTTATTTTCAGCTTTCTCTGTGACTTTAATTTCAAAAATAGCCCTGAGTATGGTTTCAGTTGTTCAGGGGCCAGCATTCAATGCCAAATGCTGTACTGGTTATGAAGGTCATATGTCACAATGATCTACATTCATCTGGTTTACAATGCAAGTTAGCATTTTGTTTTGGAGTGACTTGTGCACAAATATATCAAGAATAAAATGAATATTACAGGAGTGATATTCTTTGAAATTTGCTTTTGGTGGACTGAAATTGTTTCAAAACCATTTTGATGAAATGTTCAGTTATCTTTTTAAAAATTTTTCAGACGAGTTACTTTGACCCTAATCAGCTCTGTTGACGTGCTTTTCAATGAGTTTGTATTTTTGAGCTGTTCCCTCCTCCTCTTCCTCCTCCTTCCTCCTCCTCCTTCCTCCTCCTCCTCCTCCTCCTCCTCCTCCTCCTCCTCCTCCTCCTTCCTTCCTCCTCCTCCTCCTTCCCTCCTCCTCCCCCCCACCCCTCCTCCTCCTCCCCCACCGCCAGCCCTTGCTGTCTCAGAATTGCTTACGTTACCAGTTCCTTGTATGCAAACATGTGCACCCAGAAAGAATCCAATATAAAAATACCTCTGGCCTGTTCTGATTTAGAAAAGGCATTTTCCTTTATGAAGATGCTTGACTAATTGTGGTAAATTCAGCAAGCTGACTTTGCTGTTGAAACCTCCTGGGGATTTGCAGTATGAGCATCCTTCCAGAAGGTCACTTCATTCTATTTTGTAGAACTGCTTCTGTTTTTGAAAGCTAACATTTTAAAGTAACTTGTTATGGCAAATCTAGGACTTGTGGCCTAGACTGTAGTGCAGAGATTTGCACGGAAGACAAATAAATAACGGCACTGAAGTCAGCCAGTTGATGGTGTGGTCCCAATGCCTGGCAGTTTTGTATGTATTTTTTAAATGGAATCTAGATACTATTTTGAACTGCAAGACACACCACTAGAGGGAGCTCTCAAGTAGCACAATTCATTAAAGCATTGATATGCAAATACTCTGGAAAATTAATCAGTGCCTCTCTGATGAAGGGTCTAGGCCCGAAACGTCAGCTTTTGTGCTCCTGAGATGCTGCTTGGCCTGCTGTGTTCATCCAGCCTCACATTTTATTATCTTGGAATTCTCCAGCATCTGCAGTTCCCATTATTTCTAAAATTAATCAGTGATAGCTTTTCCTAAGATGAAAGATTTCTTCAGATTGTTTCGAAACAATGTCAAAAAAAACTTACGGTTGCGTTGTAGCCTACTGACCTCCATGTGCATTGTTTGTCTCTTAATTGATTTGATCTGTTTCGTTTTAAAATTCAGAAAATTAGTGTTTAGTGCTTTTCCTGAAATGCAGACTTCTCTAAGCATTTATGATCGCCACCTTGGTTAAACAAAGGTATACTTTTCTTGCTTTCTTTACTGCTGTTCTGTAAAATGAGGCACTCCACGCAAATGAATTCCCTAGCAACTCTGCAAGAGTCTTTTTTTTAAGGATGCAAGGTTTGAGTTGGCTGCGTAAGATGTGTGATCTTCTGACTTGGTGTCTATTGAAGATGTCTTTACTGAAGACTTACCCTTAAGCATAAGGCCCCTTTTTTACACTTAGTTGATACTTGCAATTACTATGTCACTGACTATACAGCTGGAGAATGTTTGTTTGAAATTGCAATAATAACAGTGCTGATGTAAGATCAAATGGAAGGTAACGTAATGTATATGAAAGGCTGAAGATATTTCATAAAGCCTTCAAAAATGAGCAAAATTATAATTGCATAAATTATTTTCCAGAACTAGTTTTAATGTTTTTTCAATGATTTCACTCTTGCTTAGTAATTTTTCCAGGTTTTCAATATCTGGATAGAGATTGTGTTGCTTATTTTGATCATTCTTTCAGGCCACTTTTGAGAACATAGTATTTGGAGAAAACCTTGGAAAATTGGAATCTTTTGTACTGCGAGCTTGTAGCATGTAGTGATCCATCTTGACTATTACTACTCTTACTGACATCCGTTTTTTTTCTCCCTTTCTCTTCTCTTGCTTCAGATGTTCATCAAATACATAAAGGTTAGCATTATTAGAAGTTAAACCTGTGAAATGGTCCTTTTCGGAGGCACTCCAAACATGCCTGAAGTCCAGCATTGCATGCTTTTATTAACCAAATTAATACATGCATTAGTAAAATAAATATGCTTGCATCAGTGGGGGGTTTTCTATTGTTGCACTTCCTGTCACTAAATATTAAGTTATCCCACTACCTTAAGAACACAATTTGGTGAAAATCTAATAAGGCTAATAAATCTAATCTTCCAATGAAATGGGTAGGTTACCACTAATATTCTGCATGAAGTGATGGAAAATTTAGCGCAGCTTTGTGCGCTTATGAAGCACTGAATTGGTGTTTTGAATAATACTAATTCTTTTCAGTAGAACTTTGTTTCCAGTCTCACCAATGTGATAGACCAAAACCCACTTTCGGACTTAAAGTTGATTGATATATGTGCTTTAATTACAGTTTTGAAATATACACTGAAAACATCCAAGTGTAGATATGTAGGCAGTTGTTGCCTGATTTGAGTTTTTGACTTGATTTTGACATTTACATGGCTAAGTACTAGTTTTTATTTTATCCTTGCATCTATCAAAAGCCAAATTGCCAATTGGCTAGCTTAATTTTAAACTTGTTTTTTTGTTATTTTTGAGCCTTTGTTAACTTGGTTATTTTCAGAAATAAAAACAAGTGCTAAGTAAATGTTAAATACTAGAGCAGTGTTTTGGAATCTACCTACTTTTCCATCAAAAGGGAGTCCCTAATGGTCAACAGCTTTCATGTTTCATTTTTTTTAAAAAAAAGAGCCATTTTCTGAACCAGTTGTAGAATTGGGTATACTTTAGTTGGGAAGGGATGGGGGAGCTGGGATTGAAGGTCAAATGTTATTTTAATCCAGCAATGACCAGAAATATTCTGGGAACCTGGTTTGAATTCTGCTATAGCAATGATGAAATTTAAATTCCATGAAAATTTGATGCGATTATCTGATGAATTAATGGAAAGCCCCAATGTGGAAACTACTGTCCTGACTGCTGCGATCAATGTGTGACTTCCAATCCCTTTTTTTTAGGAATGGCAATAAATGCTGACCAGCCATCCACATCTGCAAACTAATTTTTGTAAAAAGACAATATTTTCAAGCATGTAACATTCTTGAATGTCTATGCTCTTCCTCCCAAGGTCTTCCCTTTTGAAGAGAACTAAATAATGAGCACACTTCACAAAACATAGTTAGTGACCCATTTTGTAAATATTTGAATTCATGTCCCCCTTTTTAAATCTTGTTATTCTTTGAAATACTGTGCAAAATAACTGCATTGTGTGGAACTTCAATGAATTGCTTAGAATTGAGATATCATTTCCAACTTCCTCCAACCTTTATGATTCATCAGTTGAAATTCATTTGTGCTGTAGATGAGTCGTCATCCTAATCACATTCAATAAATATCTCACCAGGGCTCATTAAACCCAAACCTTACAACTTCCAATGAGCTTATTTTGATTTCTTGAGCATCCCATACTTTGCATTTCAGTTTTTAGTGATTTGTTTGAGATAAGTAGCAAAGTTGTTTTGGCTTGTAGGAGGTGGTGTTTCTAAACTTTATTCCACATATAAACAATTGCAGATTTCTTGGTTTGACTTGATAGATAAATGTCTGAAGGAATTTTGCTTTGCTTTCAGAACATGGGATGTAATAAAACTTCAGTTTTTTTGGGAGATGCTTTCACATCTGCTAAGCTAGAGAACCCTTTTACACACATGTATATTGTAAGTTGTAAGACTGGTTCAATACAAATGTTTACCTCCTGCAGTTGTTTCCCTTTTTGTTACTTCAAATGAAATTTGTGAAAATGTGCTAACATGTTTTCTGTTGTACAAATTTTGTTCTGGTGTCTATTTAATTTTGGAAATTTCATTTGCAAGAACCATCCATATTTTTTATCTTAAATGCTTACTGGATTTGTTGGCTAATCCCAATTCAGTATTTCTTTTTTTTTCTAGGTGGAATTAGTATCACACTTTGGGTCAGAACACTTCTGTCCCCTTAGCCTCATAAGGTAAGGTAATACTTGAGATTTATTGACTGCGTGAACGAGTGTTAAGCGTATTTTTTTAAAACATTACTATTTGCGTCAGTGTCTTTCCTAAGGATTGCTCTGTGTCGGGGGTGGGGGGAAGGCTTCGCATGTGACTTAATTGTGGCAGTTGTCAAATGGAAAACGAATGGAAGGTAGCTGCAGCAAAGCCAAAACTGGATAAAAATGTAGCTTTGTTTGATTTGAGATAATCTTGGTAACTTGTTACTATTCAAGTGCAATGCATGGAGATTTTAACTTCCAACAGAATCAAAGCAATGAAGTGTGTCCTTGTGAAATAATTTGCTAGACTTGAGCCATGCAAACTGTAGGCTGTGGTAGTTATAAGCTTTTTTTTTCTGCTGAACAGATTACAATTTAATGTGTAACTTATTTTGAAGCAGTCTTGGTTACAAAAATCCAAAACCAAAAATCAATTTGATTTGAAAATTATTTGAGGGTGCAAAAACCAAGAATTGAAGGGGAAAAAATAAACAATTGAAGCAATGCACAACTTGAATCGAAATAAAGATTCAATCATTCACTTGCTTTATGAAGTTGAATTAACTTGGCTTTCTTGTAACTTATTTTCTCGCTTCCTTCCCTTGTCAAGTAAGAGAGCTGACAGTAGAACACTGCATGACCGAGGGTGAGGTGGCTTATTGGCTGATGTTCTTGAACTACTTTACAATATTAATAATGCCAGTAAACTTTGTGCAGGGTGTTTGGTACCAGCATGGTGGAAGAATATGAAGAAATTGCAGAATCGCAGTACAATGCAGAACGCCTTGAATATCTTGATGAAGATTATGGTATGACTTTTCTAAAATGATATGTCTTCATGGGAGTTTACTGTTAGCTACTTCTAAGTTGAGATGTCAAAGGAAGTTAGAATCTTTTACTTGAATGTTAATTTCATTAGTTACTCATTGTATAATGATCATTAGGTTTAGTAAATGAAGATTGCAAATGTGATTTTTAATGTTTTGTCTTTTGCTACTTGACACAAGCCCATTGCTGTAAAGTGCTTTTAGCTACTGGCCTGGTTTTAATGACATGTAAAAACACATGGCAGACAAATTGAAATAACTGTTAAACACTTTTGTTATATTTTGAAGTTTGTAAACTTCATTTAAGGGGGGAGGGTGTTGGTTAGCTCAGGTGGCTAAATGGCTGGTTTGTAATTCAGTGATGCTAACGCTGTGGGATGCAATTCCTGCACTGGCTGAGGTTACATGAAGGATTCTCCTTCTCCCCTCACCTGAGGGATGGTGAGCCTTGAGTTTAAAAACCGCTAATTGTCTGTCTCTGAGAAAGCAGCCCCATGGTCTAGTTGTAATATGGCAACTTTACTTGTTTTACCTTTTGTTTTGTTTTAAAATCCTTTTTAAAAAATTTTTTTGCAGAGCAGTTACGCATGCAAAGTGGTTAAAAATAGTTTTAAATATATTTCTCTGCACAGTCAGTATTCCCCAGCAAATGTTAAATTGCAGAGTCCCACCTAATGTTGGATACTCTTGCTACAAACCTGATAGTTAATTGTTAGTTGTCATTAACTGCTGCATTCTTTATATCAATACATAGACCAATTATTGCTTGTCATAGAGTAAGAGGTGTTTTTGTCCTTTATTGTTATCTTGGTGAATTGTCCGGTTGAATGCAAGATGAAAAATCTTGACAAAATGTCTCCTCACTAGTACTCAAGTTGCTGCTGTTAAGTAGTGAAATATGACATCAGATTCATAAGCGGTAATGAGATGAGCTGTTGGTTTGGGATTCATCTTAGCTAGGTCACAAAGGTGTCTCCCTCTTGTTCTGTTGTTTCAAACCATGGGACCTGGTGGCATCTGGGCTAAGCAGTTCAAGTTTTTGCTTTAAAAATAATCATGTCTGGCAGCATAGTACTGTTGGAGTGCTATATTGAAGTATCAATCGCTGTCCTTCCTGTCTCTGCCATGACTGAGAAGTGAAACTTACAATGGAGCCATGCATGACACAATTTTAGGTTAAGATCATTGGCTATAACTGAAGTCGTCTAACATTTGGTTGTCTTTTAAATTTCTGCCCAAAGAATTGATTTTTAGGTTGGAAGGCCCAATGCTTCTAATGTTGACTTTTTTCTTTTTCTGTAGTCTGAGCAGAAGTAAGTGATTATTTTGTACCCCATAAAATTCTTCATCTTCAAGGGGAGTATTGTGAAGCATTAGAGTGAGTTTTGAAAAATCAGTTCAAAGTAATGAACTTACTAAAAAACTAGACCAATAGTTAAGGGAAGTGAGATTCTTCAAACTTGCTGCTTTTGTAATTGCAATGTGTAAAAATTTGAGGCAATACAAAGCTTTTCAAAAAAAAAACCCATGGGATTTTAATCTGATCTAAGACTTTTGGAGTTATTTCTGATAGTGAAGAGCATGCCCTCCCTAGTTTTCTCTTCTTGCCATGACTTGTTTAAAACAGAACACTTAGTAGAAATTGTATCAGAGATAATGGGAACTGCAGATGCTGGAGAATCCAAGATAATAAAGTGTGAAGCTGGATGAACACAGCAGGCCAAGCAGCATCTCAGGAGCACAAAAGCTGACGTTTCGGGCCTAGACCCTTCATCAGAGAGGGGGATGGGGTGAGGGTTCTGGAACAAATAGGGAGAGAGGGGGAGGCGGACCGAAGATGGAGAGGACAGTATAGGTGGGGAGGGGATAGGGAAGACTGACAGGTCAAGGAGGTGGGATGAGATTAGTAGGTAGGAGACGCAGGTGCGGCTTGAGGTGGGAGGAAGGGATGGGTGAGAGGAAGAACAGGTTAGGGAGGCAGAGACAGGTTGGACTGGTTTTGGGATGCAGTGGGTGGAGGGGAAGAGCTGGGCTGGTTGTGTGGTGCAGTGGGGGAAGGGGAGATTTTGAAGCTGGTGAAGTCCACATTGATACCATTGGGCCACAGGGTTCCCAAGCGGAATATGAGTTGCTCTTCCTGCAACCTCCAGGTGGCATCATTGTGGCACTGCAGGAGGCCCATGATGGACATGTCGTCATCTAAAGAATGGGAGGGGGAGTGGAAATGGTTTGCGACTGGAAGGTGCAGTTGTTTATTGCGACTGCACCTCCCAGTCGCAGCAATAAAAAACTGCACCTTCCGATTGCAAACCATTTCCACTCCCCCTCCCATTCTTTAGATGACGACATGTCCATCATGGGCCTCCTGCAGTGCCACAATGATGCCACCTGGAGGTTGCAGGAAGAGCAACTCATATTCCACTTGGGAACCCTGCGGCCCAATGGTATCAACGTGGACTTCACCAGCTTCAAAATCTCCCCTTCCCCCACCGCATCCCAAAACCAGCCCAGCTCGTCCCCTCCCCCCACTGCACCAGACAACCAGCCCAGCTCTTCCCCTCCACCCACTGCATCCCAAAAGCAGTTCAACCTGTCTCTGCCTCCCTAACCTGTTCTTCCTCTCACCCATCCCTTCCTCCCACCCCAAGCTGCACCTCCGTCTCCTACCTACTAACCTCATCCCACCTCCTTGACCTGTCTGTCTTCCCTGGACTGACCTATCCCCTCCGTATCTCCCCACCTATACTCTCCTCTCCACCTATCTTCTTTTCTCTCCATCTTCAGTCAGCCTCCCCCTCTCTCCCTATTTCTTCCAGAACCCTCACCCCATCCCCCTCTCTGAAGGGTCTAGGCCGGAAACGTCACCTTTTGTGCTTCTGAGATGCTGCTGGGCCTGCTGTGTTCATCCAGCTTCACACTTTATTAACTTAGTAGAAATGTAGCTTTTTTTTCAATCCTTGCATCCATGTACCTAATGTCATTTCCGGTACAACACTTCTGGTATGATGATGCACATTTATCTAACTTGCTTTGGTCAGTCAAGGCACCTTTTCAAATGTATTCAATTTAGACAAATATCCTAATAGATGGCTTGAGCATGGAGAGCAGGGCTTTGATGGAGTGAGACCTTTTTTCTTTGGAATAAAGGTGGTAGCTCATCAAAGTAGTCTTGCAAAAATAAGATACAATACATCTGTGCATAACAATTTCTTGTTTTCTGTTCTTGGTCACCATTAGACATGCTATGTCGAATGGTGCAAAAACCAATCACTAGAGAAACTTGGTGGGTCTAGCAGTGTCTATAGAGAGAAAGCACAAGGTAACATTTCAAGTTCAGTGGCCCTACATCAGAACTGGAACTTCTCTACCAATACATAAAATAGAATGATGGCTTAAGTGTAAATTACATCATAAGGAAAAATGTAGATTTTTTTAAAAAATGGATCATTTGATCATATTTGGTACAATGACAACCCCTAATCTTCAAAATACACCTCATTATAATAGAGGGGCATTTAAAACAAATCTGGAACTTAAGTATCACTTAATGCAAATGTGACAGTTCAGGACATTCGTCAATCCAAAATGTTAACTGTTTTCTGTCCACAAGAGTCACCCAAAACTACTTTTTTCAGCTTTTTCTGTTTTGCCTTTTATTTTCCAGTATCCTCTACTTTGTTTTTTTTTAATCTGGCAGCCATTGGCTGCTTTTCCCATTTAGACCACACCAACCATTCCAAAATTTGTGGACCACAAATAAGAATGGCTAACGATTCCACTGCCTGGGAAATTGTAGAAGGCAGTTGAGGTGACATGCTTTTGGAAGTCTCGCTTAGTGATGGTGCCTTGAAGAGGTCTGATAAAGGGAAATAAGCTCCTGTTTGTGTAAGCTTGGGAAAACTGTTAGCTTTCTTTGTTTCCTGTTTTGTTTGGACTTTGGCAGCATGTAATTGCATTGTTTTCCAGAGTCTTGGAATTGATTCTGGGCTCATGGAAAGCAAAACTACAGTATGCACTTGTTTCACAAATGGAGAATGGCTTTGAGTACAGTTACACCTACTGTGTGGAGATCTTTAATCTGAAAGCAATTTTGACAGCTGTTCTTCAACTAGCAGCTTGTGCACTTGATACTATCTAATGTTTGCATGTAGCTGTTGTGAAAATGTGATGTCATTGCTATCAAACAGATTACCCATTGGATTATGGTACCCGAGAAGAAAAATCCTCAAAAAACCTACTTGGTTCAGCCACAAGTGAGTTTTTGATCAATTTTGTATTCCCCATTTTGATCTGTCATACAGTAAAGGGCGAATTTCAAAAATTTTGACTGCGAATCTGTAGGTTTGAATTTGGGTCTTGGGAAATCTCTTCCCCTTGTCTCCATCCAGATTCCTGAAGTTGAGTTTGTTCATTCTTTTTGCCCTTTCACTTGTTCTGAGGTCGTCATATATTTTGTTCAGTTTTCCAACTTGCATGCTTGCTGAGTTGTACATTCATATGAAACTGAATATTAATGTCTGGCCAGTGCAACATATCATCATGGTTCCTGTTTTTCACTTTCAAAACCTTGGTATTTGTCCAGACTACAGTATGCAAAAATTTCTTCCCTTTACTATGAAAAGATAGCTGAGGAAAGCCAAAAAGGTCAGCTATTAATCTCCATTTAACTGGGTTGGCCAGTTGGTCTACAGTTCTGTGTGACTGGTTTTCAATGTTGGATCTAATTAGGCAATGCCGCAGTGCTCCTTAAGTAACCTTTTGGATTGTGAGTACCAAAGAGAAATGTTATGTATTCAAGGCAAACTAATTTTTGAGATCGCCCTTCAGGAGACTTTGATATAAAGTACAGTACTGTTTCTTAGCCTAGGACAGGCTACAAAACTACTGACATTATAGTGCCATTGTTCTAAGACTCTTGTTTAAATCTTGTTTTTCTAGAAGAGACGTTTTGCCAATCTCTTAACATATGTTTTCATGACTTCATAAATACTCTGCTGATTTGTCATAATTAATCTTTTGAAAGTGAATGTTTTTGAATTTTTCAAAGTGTGTAGGAACTGAAGTATCGCATCAGTAATGTGATATTGGCTTTTGGATTTCAATCACCTCTGATCAATAACAAATAAAAACATACACTTAAAATATTTTGGCTTAAAGGAGAAAAACACTAGAATATGTGCACACCAATACTTAAAGCCTGGATTTAGATTTTAACTTTTTACTCAAGTTATGAAGTTAGAACAGAAAATGTTCATTGATGTTACTACATAATTTGCCAAAGATGATTTGAAGGTTTATTTGTTTTTTTTTGTATTTTTAAGGGACACTGGAGTCTGCCTTGTATTTTTTCGTTCCAAAAGTTCCTGATTTTTTTAAATTTTAGAGTATGTAACAATGGAATTAGTCCCTAGTTACTTTTATACATTCAATTCTGAAACAAACTTGATAAGGGCAATTTTCAGACATTTGTTTCTTTATTGTCGGGTAAGATGGGTATGTCTTAACTGTCTGTAGTTCCAAAAATACACAAGTGTTCTGATAATTGTCCAGTAATTCATTTACCATGAATTGAAAATATCAAGATAATATCACATATTTGGACTCTTGCTGGTAGTAATCTTTTTGGCTAAGCAATTTAATTCCTGGCTCTGCTGAGTTAACTGATGCCAGCTGGTACTGTGCTCAGTGTTAGAATTGCTGATATCATCTTAAAGTAGACATTACAGTTGTTATTTTACCTGAAGCTAGTCAATACCCTGAACAGAAGCCTCCAGATGAAATGAGGACAAAACTAACTTGCCAGTGATGTTCCCTATGGTCACAGCATACTTGTGCTTTTTGGGTTAAAACTTTGGGCTATGTAGTAGCAGGAATGCAACAAATATTCAGCGCCTTCAGCAGTGCAGAGGAGCAAACGAATAAGAGAATTGTCTGTGGGAGAGTTAATAAGATGAGGCCAGGCAACTTGTAGGTTAGAACATAACTCTTCCCACTGGTTCTGAAGATGATATTAAAAAACTTTGCCTGCCTCCTGCTGCTTTAACAACATTGATATCACACTTCAGCTTAGTGGTCTAATTAGTGCTTCTGCTTTTGATGGGTTTTGCTATCATGCATGATTCACAACTAAAACATTATTTTTGAGCAGTCATGAGAGATAATGTAGGATGACAGCAGCATTGATGTGACAGTGATGAGACCTGATGGAGTTAATCAGTTGAAGTGCTGCACAATGTCCATGCCCTTTGGAATGGTGATCAGGGCATTGGCAACAACATGATGGATATCTAAATGGTGATTTTGTATTTACCCACAGGAAGTCAAATCTTGTATTGTGTATTGAACTTGTCCATTCAGCGAGCTAGTGCACATTACGCAGTTTCAATTATTTTAGTGAAACAAGGAATTTAGTAGTGAATCCACTCCCTCAAAATATATAGCTTCAACATTTTTGCAGGCTCTGACCAAACTTAAACCCAATTAGCTGAGCCTGACTTCTTGATCCAAATTTATTTCTGAAGCTGTCTCTTTATCTTTGGAATCAACATGCAGTTGTGAACTTAACAGCAAAATCTTTTGCTAAAGACTTGTCAAAAATGCTGTCATTGCTGCTGAGGAAGAGCTTGCATGTTTAGCAGCATTCTTAAAAAGTAGGATATGAAAACCTTGTTTATGCTGAAGTGCACTTTTAAAATTGCTTTTATGTATGCTGTGACAACTAAATGTTTTGGTTTTTAACTCTGTTAACTTGCTATGAATAGTTTATCAAAAATTTCTGCAAAACTGGGCATAACCACTTCAAATAAAGTTAGATTATTGCATGCTAAAAGACATGTAACATTCAATTGGTTGTTTAAAGTGGCTTAATTGAAATTTGTTAAATGAGTGAAGGACGTTTTTTGCCTTTTCATAAATCCCTTATTGAGCAAAGTCAGTTGTTGAAATACGTCCAATTGGCATTGAGTTCTTCTCTTGTGAACATCATACAGATGCTTTTTGAGAAGACTCGTTGTAAGGTATTTATTCTGAAGATTGAGTGGTCTTCATTTTAATTGTCTTTTATTATTGTGATAACTGCCTGTATATTTATTTTATTAGATACAATTTTTCATTTTGGAGCTCTCTTCAGTTAATTGTTCAAAAGATCTCTGACTTTGAAATTGCCATTTTGCTTTAGAGTGAGCAGTGAAATACTTGATTTTGGTACACATTTTAAGGTGAATTTTAAGGTGTATTTTTAATGTAAATATGATTTGTGTTTTTGAATGTTGCAAATCAGCTCACTTTGCCTACAAAATTTGAGCTGAAGTTTTTAATTGGGGCACCTCAGATGTTTTATTAGTTAGAGACATGTCAAAAGTATAATGTTTGTGTAAGTTAAAAATGTTGCCGATTACCTTTTTTGCGTCCTTGGAATGTACAACTGAATGATCACATTTGTATTTTCTCATTCAACCTTGTGTACAGTTTAAACCTGAAGACTTTAATGTCAGCATCCTGTCTAGTGAATCTTTCTCAAGCAGACCTCCTTTGCAATATTACTACTTTTTCTTACAGATGCTATTCTGAATATGGTGAATATAGCAGCCAATATGCTTGGGGCCAAGAAGGAAGCAGAGGAAATGTCTCATTTGGAAGGTAACTTGACTTTTCAATTATGTGTATTATCAAGGGATTCTCAGTTTTTAATTTTAATGCACAAGTTATGACGTCTTTGTTTCGTCCCTCCTCTTTCGCCTGCGTCTCTTAACCCCCCCCCCCAAAAAAAAATTTGAATGTTATCTCTTCACATGCCTGTATAGAAGTGACTGTTGTCCCAGGATTTCTCAAAATTGGGAAATTCAGAAAATACAGCTGTGGGGGTGAGGAAGGGTCAATTTTTTTTATCGCATTTTAATCCTAGTCATGTTTTAAGGGGTGAGAGGATTTCCCTTTACAAACTATTTATTGAAGAATAGCTTGTTAGGAAACTTTGAGCAACTGATACTTGCCCTTTACAGACTATAAAACTGTAGGTGTGTTGATTTGTGGTTGGTCTTTCACTGTTGGTTATGGTTTTAACATGTAGAAAATGTAATTGATGAAGCTGCCAACATTTCTAGCATTAAAACTGGTATAAAAACAAAGCACTTACTGATGTTGGAATCATGTCAGTTTTCACATTTTTGTTTCGTTGTCACGTTTAAGTAGAAGCTTTCGAGGCCATCAGAATTTGTCCCTTTTTTACTTGCTAGCTGTCACACATTTTTTTGATTTAGCATGCTCTGAATTTCAATCCTAATGTGAAATGTACACTAAATCAGTGATTTAAGGGGTTTAAAGAAACAAACTCGTGTTTATGTTGTGCTTTTTGATGCAAGCCCACTTGAATGGGCAGACAAGGCTACAGCTTAATGACTCATGTAAAAGATGGCACCTTGAACATTTGCAGCCTTCCAGCTAATGCAGTGAAATGTCCAACTGGATTACAGGTTCATGTGCTTAGCATAGGATTTGAAATCACGTTTTCACTCCTATTTCCGACCATCAAACCAAACATATATTTTTTTGTTAATCTGCCCTAAGTAATACAAACTTTGAAAATGTGCGTGCCATTTAGGTTGTCACATTGCAAAATTTCCTGCATTTTTACAATGGTATTGGAATGCTAATATTTTTCAGTCAATGGAAGTATTAGATCTGAGAATGAAACTACAAAATTGGATGTACCTGTGCCTGACTCTAGCCCCACCTCTTCAGTGCCAGAGTGAGTAGTTATGATTACAAATGCTAAAATGTTTTCCACCTTTTTAATACTGTACTTGATTCTTATGAGACTTGTTAATATTTCTCAGCAGTCTTTGTTAATGCTACACATCGTTGAGAGATCAGCGAGCCAAGACAATTGTCTTGAACTCTGAACTAATGTTCTGTGAGGATTGAAAAGTAAATGATGCAAAGATCAGCATTAATTTTAGTGTTCTAATACTGGATTGGATAACTGGAAGAACCAAGATCTGAATGTTCAGTCATGGGCAAAGTTGGTAGCTAATTCATCAAAGCCCTCAATTGCATGCAATTTATCAAACAGACTATGTGAACTGTGAAATGAGGATTTGTGATAGCATAAAGTTGTTGCTTGCTTTTTTTTTTAAAGCTTTTGTAGTACAGTTTCCAGCTCAAGGGAGAGGTGGTTGTGAATGAGCTAAGCAACAAGAACCAAGACTGGCTTGAACAAAGATTGAATATCATAAACCTTTAGGAAACATTCCAAGATCAAATGTTTTAAAGTACAGAACAGTCTTATGTGAATATGAAAGTGTGAAGAATGACATTAGGACTTTATCGCCATATGTGTTGCAAAATACTGAACTTAATTTAGGTCTGAGTTGTGAACCCATACTTTTGCCCACCTAATCCAAGCTGACATTCCAAAGACTGCGCACCTCTCATCCCCTGGAACCCTGCATTTTCCCATAGCCAATCCATCTAACCTGCTCATCTTTGGACTGGGAGGAAACTGAAGCACCTAGAGGAAACCCATGCAGACACAGTGAGAATGTGCAAAATCCAAAGGGTAGGTTGCCCAAAGGTGGAATTGAACCTGGGTCCCTGGCGCTGTGAGGGTAGCAGTGCTAACCAGTGAGCTGCTGTGCCACATTAGAAAATTATGAAGTTCAGAAGGCCATCGGGCCCATTGTTCCTACAATGGCTATTTAAAATGGCAAGGCAATTAATTCCATTTTCTCCTTTTTTTTTTCTTCTGAAATCCTCAGTTTTGTTTTCCAAGTGTTAAGCCACACACTTCTAAAAGCTATTCTGTTTACACCACTATTTATTTCAGGCTGTCTGTTCCACATCAGTATAACCTGCTTACTTCTTTTCTTGCTATTGCTGATTCTTTTACTAACTTAATTCTGTACTCTTCGAATACTTATCCTTTCAACAAAAATTTTTATTTGGGCATGCTGTGAAATGTGCAGAATAAATTAGACTTTTGCAGAGGATGATACCTTTTGCAGTGGAATGTAAATCCACTCTTTTTCATTTCATTACAGTTTTAACACAACACAAAGACAAAGTGCTATTAATCTCAGGCTATGGGCCAAGTGCTGGAAAACAAGATTAGCTTAATTAGATTGTTTTGATGGCAAATTCAATGGGCCGAAGGCCTTTTTCTGAGACAGACATCTGACTCTGACTCTATGCCTCCTGCCTTAATGTAAGAAAGCCAAACTCTCTTTTAATTTAGTATGCTTCATTCGATATGGTACCCTGTTGGATTAGAATTTCCTTTTTTTCATTTCAGACAGGTTGAGACAAAAGTCACAGCATTGATGACAGACTGCATATCAAATGCATGTTTGACTGCTTCATCCCCAGGGCTGGTGGAAACAGCAAAAGTAAATTTTACACAGCAGTGTTGTTATGTTGAGGATGGGGATTGAGCCCGATTGCTAATTGGAGACTGCCAAGCTTTATGCTGCATGTGATTCTCCTGATACCTTGATTGTTTCTAGGTGACAGGAAAATCTTAATTTGTAATAATTAATGCATTGTATGAATCTTTAATACTGTTGTCTGTATCTTTAGGCCAGACGTAGGTGATCATTCTGTGACTGAGGAAGCTGGTGAACCAGAGAGAGCACCTTCTGATTCAAGTACTCATAAGGAGAGCCTAATTGTCCAATTGGTACACGAAGAAGAAGAAGAATTGGTAAATCGGCAGTCAACTGTCACACTTCTAAAACCTGAAGATGATGACTATGATTATAAAGGCAGCTGGCATGAAACTGAAACACAGATGTACTGCAGTGAACTGCCCACTATTTCTTGTATTTCTAGTTTCCCTGAGTACATTTACAAATGCTGCTTTCTTGCTGCAGCCCTTCAACGGCAACGCAGTGTGACATTTGGGTGCGAAACCATCGAACCAGTTTCTGACATCCAAGTTCTAACTAGGCAAGAGGAGCCTCTTTTACTAAATGAAACAAAAGAAACAGGGGGTGAATTGGACAGTTTGATACCTGAAAAAGTATCTACAATTAGCAATGAAAGTCAATCTAGTACTAATTTGTCTGAGCATTTATTTAATCACACTGACTCTATTGAGTTGGAACCCAGCCATCCTCCACCTGCTTCACATTCTCCTGAAGTCAGTACATCTGTTATAAAATATGATGTGAAATGTACTGCCGTTCTCCAAAGTTCTCATGTTGTCACTGACACACTGGCTGGTCAGGTCCATCTTCAACCAGAGCTCACTGTACCTATTCTGGATCAAGGTATAGAACCTAAACTGGAAACACCACAAAAGGAAGCAACTAAAGGTCTAGAAACTTTGCTCGTATTAGACACTGAAACGGCTAATGAGACTAGTTTAGGGGTTTTATTAAATGGGTCTGTGAATGCAAACCAAGAAACTACTCAAGTACCGATAACCCCCACAATACCTACACAGACAGCTGATACTGTCATCGAACACCCAACAACTGAGATTCAGAACGAAACAGCTAGTGGTAAAAGTACCTTGGTAGAATCAGAAGTACCTTTGCCACATTCAGGTTCAGATATGCCATCAGCAACAGAGATAAAAGATGAAGAACAAGCTGCAGAAGATATCCTCCTGTCTGTTCCATCCTCAAATGGGCTAAACAGAACAGTTACTGATTTCTATGCGGAATTGCATAATGTTACTGATTTGGGATACACTAACGGGAATCAAGTACATGGATCCAACCAAAAGGAATCTGTATTTATGCGTCTCAACAACCGTATTAAAGCATTAGAAATGAACATGTCGCTCAGTAGCCGCTATCTTGAAGAACTGAGTCAGCGGTGTGTATAATAATTTGCAGTGGTCTTTGCACATTTTACAACTTTGATCTAAACAGTTTTTGCTTGTTAAATATGAAATTGTTTTGTTTAACCCATGTATTTCTTTTTGTAGCAAAAGAAGTAATGTGTTAAGGCAGCTGGTCAGTCAATATTGCATCAAAACAGAATTTTAAGATTTCTCCTGTGGAATTCTCCATGTTCTCAATGGTTTGAGGCAGGTTCATCGGATCAAACAATTGTTATAGTGCTGAAGGCAGCTGCTTGTCCCCTTCTGTGTATACAACTCTTCAAATGAAGAATTCACTCCATTGTTCTCCTGTCTTCTCCCTGTAATCTGAAACATTTTTCATTTTAAGATTTTGAAATACTTTTGAATGCTTTCAGTGAACCATCTGTTCTTCTTGGTCAGACACTGCAATCAGACCTAAATTTACTTGCAGAATGAAAAGCTTTTATTCTTGTATCTATATTTGCTATATTTAAAAATTGCTTTTAAATCCATATCCTCGTTCTTGATCCTTTTTAATTACTGGGAACAGTGATCCTACCTAATCCTGTCGAGACCACCTCATGATTTAGGTTTTCATCCTTTGTCTAAAGAAAATGATCACGACCGCCCCAGTGTCTTCACATCTGAAGCTTCTCATCCCTGGAGCCAGTCACATGAATCTTTTTGCTTTCCCCCCTTCACTTTCTTTTAGTGCAATGCCAAGCATAGAAAGCATGATTCCAACTGATGCCAAACTAGGTCTGCTAGTTCAAGATAACCGGCTAGTTTTGTATTCCGTTTCCTGATTAATGAAGATTTAGCATAATGTATGCTTTATTAAACACTGCCACGTCATGCACCCCTCAAAAAAAATCTTGTACCCTCACACCTTTGGTCACTTCGGCACAGAATGAAGCCAGTCCATTTGCTCCTGCACCACTTTTTCTTAGAGTCTCTGCCCCTAGGGTTCTACTGTTTTCATTTTTTTCCCCCCAAAACACATCACATTTCTCACATTGAACTTCATCTGCCACTGTCCTCCCATCCCAATAATTTGACTGACTTTTCAAAATGCTACATTGCTCCTCCCAAAAATGGTTCACATTTGGTGCCAGGTTTTGTGTTGCCCTCCAATTTTGAAATTCTGTGCAGTTTCTCAAGGTAAAGGCCCTTTTTAAACATTTATCAAAAAAGCAAAGATTCCAATATGACATGTTTTGTGGAGTTGTATTACAAGCTTCCAGGCTGGAAAGAACGCACTAACTGCAGGTGTTCTGTCACTTTGTCAATTTTATATCCATGTTGCTACTGTGTCTCTTTTGTTCCATGAGTAGTTAACTTTGACACGTTTGTGTGGCACTGTTTATGGTTGTGTTTCATCAACCTCAAAATTGCCTTCACTGCTCCAGTTGTAATGATTGTAATAGACGTATTTCTTGTGTTGCATACCATTTGGGAAAGTTCCTGTATTTAAGTCAAATATTTTTTCTTTTTTGATAATTCATCACTTTAGCACGTGAGAGATGAACAAATAGTGAGTAAAAATAGGTGTTGCTTTGATCCCCAATTTGGATAAAGGGATAATATGATTGCTGTTTTCTGCAGTCGGGGCTCAGTTTGCTACCATAGCTACTTTTGAGGGTAATGTTGAGGTGGAAAAAGGGAATTGAAGTTTCTGACACCTTCCATTTATTTGATATGCAGTGGTGGTCTACATTGTTTTATGTATCCTTGATGCCAGCCCAGTGGGCCTTTTGGTCAATATTTGTTACTATTACGAGATGGTTATTGTTCTGTTCTCAGTTTTCTCCGGGAGAAAATGGTCGGTCCAGGAATGTTGACATTTCAGATCAGGACCCTTCAGAACTGGCAGGGGGAAGGCAGCTGGGAAATGGAGAAGGGGTGAGGCTGGGAAAGATAGGTGGGATGGTGATTGGCTAATGCAGGTAGGGAGAGGTAGGGATTAGTTAGCGGGGTGGGGTGGATAGGTGGGACAGAAGATGGACCGGTTATCAGGTCAAGGAGGTGAGAATGAGAGGGAGGCTTGGATTAGGATGAGGCTAGGTGTGGGGAGATTTTTTTTGAAACTGGTGAATTCTATATTTAGGCCATCCATCTACAGGCTCCTGAGGCAGAATTTGAGCTGTTGCTCCCCCAGTTGGTGTGTGGTTTTGGTGAGGCACTGTTAGAAATTGGAGCAACATCCCCCCCCCCCCCCCCCCCCCCGGCACGGACAGCCCCTAAACATAGAATCCACCAGTTTTAAAATCTCCCTGCACCTGGCCTCATCAGGTGTCCTACCCGCCCTCTCATCCTCACCACCTTTTGACCTGACACAGGTGGAAGAGAAGATGGACATGCTATCTCCCCTACCCATCCCACTGACCAAATGCCGCCACTCTCTACCTGCTTTCACCTGTCACCTTCCCACCTGCCTTCCCCAGCCCCACCCCTACCCTCTCAATTTATTTATTTCCCAGTTCCCTTCCCTACTTATGAAGAAGAGTCCTGACCCGAAATGTCAACTTTGCTCCTCTGCTACCTGACCTGTGTTCCTCCAGCTCCATACTGTATTATTTCTAACTCCAACATCTGTAGGTGTTACCAGCTCTGAAAAATGTGTTGACAGGAATTCATTTATCCATTCATTTTCGTTTTGGGGCATGAGATGCTACTTCTCTAGCTGGTTGGAGTGATGGATGGATCAAATCTTAAGATTTAGGGAATGCATGCAGAATGAATGATGTTTAGTGGAGATAGTAGAAAGTGCCAATCCTGGAGAATCTGAGATGACACAGTATAGAGCTGGATGAACACAGGCCAAGCAGCATCAGAGGAGCAGGAAAGCTGGCTGTCGAAACTTTTTTTTTTAATCTGAAGAAGGTCTTGACCCCAAACATCAGCTTTCCTGCTCCTCTGCTGCTTGGCCTGCTGTGTTCATCCAGCTGATGTTTAGTAGTTTGGATATTTTCCTCCAAGCAATCTCTGCACAGCCAGTGGTGAGGTGGCTTATTGTGGTGATCAAACCTCCTTTTCCACTTTGCCCAAATATTCCTTTTCCTCCACAATGTGCGGTGGGTATTTTTTTTATTGGGGGAAACATTAGTTGGAAGATGAAGGGTGGATGATTAGACTTGATATCATTTCACCTTGGTCAATTGGCCAGCAAGTTGCATTTAATATTAGATTTCTTGGTATTCCCATTTTATCAATCTGTCAAACTGGGCAGGAGCAACCTCTGCTGTAAGCCTCCTGATAACGTTATTGTCCATGTTAAAATAGTTAAATTTTCCAGAGATAATGGGAACTGCAGATGCTGGAGAATCCAAGATAACAGTGTGGAGCTGGATGAACACAGCAGGCCAAGCAGCATCTTAGGAGCGCAAAAGCTGAGCTGTTTAGTTTCCCAGATTTGATCTTTTTGTTTCATGCATGTCGTGACCACATAGATTAGTGGCCACTTGTTGGGAATGTACTCACTGTGAATAAATAAAGGCATTCACCTTGTGACTTCTCTTTGTGTAGAGATGAAGGCAAGCAGATTGAGTTATGCATCTTGTATTTAGGGAAGAGTCATATCTGATTTCTGCAAGGTTGATGGTCACTTTATTTATTGGTGAACTTTCTGTTATTCTCATGTAAGAAACCACCTCAACCAAAATGTTTTTATCATAAATGTTTGTACACAATTTAAGAATAAGGAGCAGAATTAGCCAATTGGTCCCTTTTACCCATTTGGTTAGATCATAGCTGATCTGATTGTGGTCTCTTGCCATTTCATACATTTTTTGACCTGTATGGTAGTCAAAAATTGATGTTGGAACACTTGGTTATTTGCATGAATTCAGTAAGCTCAGGGCAAAGGAGAATCTTGAATTAATGGTATTTGATATGATTTGGGGCTTCTTTAAAATATCTAGTTTTTTGAGAATAGGGTCTTTCTGGGGGATCATGTTGAAGGCATTAATTGTCTGATTTTTTTTTTTCCCCACATCCATTCAACTTCAATTCTTATTTGCTTTTGGTACTTATGAAGCTTAACTTCATGCTGCAATGTTTAATCCCTTTGCTTGCTTGGAATTTTTACTGCATTTCCTTCATGAAGGAATGGTGTTACAGTAGGATTCACTGGAACAGCTGCCACACAACTAGGTGGTGACATTTTGATCAGCTAATCACCAGAATGTCACTTTTTTTTGAAGGCGTTATCTTTTAGACTGAGATCAGGTGGTTTTTAATGCATAATAAGACCCTATTCTTCAGCTTTTTCAGTGGATTAGATCATAGTTGATTTCAAAGGATAAGATACAGTAATTCCCTTAATCCAACCCCATTGCATACATGTGCTACCTTTTCTGTGTCTGATTTCTCTGCTTCTTAACCACTTCCAGATAGTTTTCTGGTGTGTGTGTGTGTCCTGAAATTTGATCTTTTAAAGCTTCAGTAGCTCCTTCTATTATGCCGTTTCCTTGCATTATCTAACTCTACTGAAACTTGATCAATTATTAGCTATTTGTGAACAATGGTTATTTCTCCAAATTTAATCTTTTTAAGTGAGTACACTTAAATTATTTGGATGTTTGCCTGACTAGCTTTGTGATTCCATAAGCTTTGTTAAAATTAACAGTTATGTTGATCTGTAGAATGGAAGGCCATTGCCTTGCTGAGATACATACAGTACAGCAAGCTTCACTGGTTCATTCAGGCTGTTGGAATTTGCCATTGTATTGTTGAGAGAGATATTTTGCTTTCTAGGTATCGCAAACAAATGGAAGAAATGCAGAAGGCATTTAACAAGACCATTATAAAACTACAGAACACTTCAAGAATTGCTGAGGAGAAGGTATTTTGTATGTTAATCTTTCTAAGACATAAAATTGTTTTAGAATAATGTGCTTTGTCCTGAGTCTTCCAGACTAAGAAAATTTGAGTTGGCAGCAGCAGTGTAACTATTTGCTTTTACTTTTTGTATTCTGTTTAGTAGTGTTTGCCTTTTTTGTGCAGTTCATGAATGTTTTGTCATAACCTAGAATTTGGTGGTGGGTGGCAGCATGGTGGAAATCCTTTCCTCATTGGATGAGGGCGTCACTGGTGAGGCAGCATTTATTACCCATCCCTAATTGCTCAGAGGGCAGTTAAGAGTCAACCACATTGCTGTGAGTCTGGTAGGCCAGATCAGGGTAAGGATGGCGGTTTCCTTCCCTAAAGGATATTAGTGAACCAGATGGGTGTTTCTGACAATCAGCAATGGATTCATGGTCATCATTTTAGACTGTAAATTCAGATTTATTGAATTCACATTCCACCATCTGCCATGGTGGGGTTCTTATCTGGGTCTCTGGATTGACAGTCCGATGATAATGCCACAAGGCCATCGTCTCTTCTCCCGTCTGTAGATCTAGATTTATAGTCCAGAGAGCCAGGCTAATGCTTTGCAGATAGGGGTTCAAACCCCGTAGTCGCAGATGGTGAAATTTTAATTCACTTAAATCCTCTGAAACGATGACCATGAAACTAGTTTTAACGTTTTGTACAAAAGCTCATGAAGTTCACTAATTCCTCTTTAGGGAGTGTCATTATCCTTACCTATGTGTGACTTCAGATCTACAGCAATGTGGCTTATTCTTAACTGACCTCTGACAGTTGTATCTGCCTACAGTGGAGCCTAAAGAACAGAATCAAATTGAATGATCTATTCAGCGTCAGCATAAGTCTGGAAACTGATGGTGAGCCCACCCATATTGACTCTGCAAAGTCCTCACTAATATCTGGAGGCTTGTATGAAAATTGGGAGAACTGCCGCACAGACTTGTCAAGCCTGAGTATCATATTCTCAGAATTGTAACCTACACACCAATATCCAAGACACCAGTCCTACTATTACCTATCCAACTGGCAGGACAGAACTGAGTGGTAGCAAAGTTGGGAATTCCCTAGGGGGAGCTGTGAGTATTGACTGCAAATCTCCTGGCATCAAGTCAGATTTGGGCAAGGAAGCATTTTGATTCATATCTGCTGCTCATCCTTGACTTGAATCAGTAGGCCTCCATGTTGAACAATTGGAAGAAAGACAGTGGAAAGGGCATACTCTGGGGTGTTTTCCACAGTACTGGTTGGGTACTATTAGCTGTACTGAAACAGTGACTTGGGTTGTGGTGAGTTTGGGAATGTGAATCTAGGCAAAAACACTCTGCTAGTTAGAGTCACGTGAGGCACAAAGGAAAATGGTTGTAATTGTTGGGAACTCGGTCATCTCATCCTGGAACTGACTGCAGGAGTTTTGCCTGTGTGGAATCCAAAATCTACTACCTTCAGCTGCCTCATCCATGACCTTTCCTCCAAAAGATCGCATGGGGGTCACTGATGTTCAACACCCTCTGTCAATCCTCAGCGACTGAATCAAGACGTTGTTTATATGCAACAAAGCCAAGACAATATCCAGGCTTGGGCTGACATGTAATGTGGATGTTAGTTGCTGCTGAAGATGATGATTATTTAATGTCACAAGAGAGAACCTAACAATCCTCCCTTAACATTCAAAGGCATTACTATCACTAAATTTAAATTGAAGTAGCAACAGAGATAAATGCATTGATGGTAATCTTCCAGGGAATCCTTAGATTCTAGATAAGTCCCAGAAGATTGGAAAACTGTGACTGTTGTATTGAAATTGGAAGGAGACCAGCCAGGGAACTACATGCCTCTTAGCTTAACTGTGTGTTTGGAACATGAGCCTATTATAAAAGGATGTAATAGCAGTGTAATTAGAAATGCATTGTACAATCATGCAGAATAAACCTGACTCCCAAAGGGGAAATTGTGCCTGACAAACTTACTAGAATTCTTTGAGCAAATAAGAAGCAGTATTGATGAGAGGAAGCTGTGGATGTAACATATTTGGATTTTCTGAAGGTACTTGGCAAAGTATTGTACATTATGGACTTCTATTAAGTAGCCTAGTGTTGGAGATACTGTATTAGCATAGTTAAAGGATTAGCTGATCAACAGAAGATTGGGATATGAGATGGTAAACTGCGATTTAGTGGTGTGCCACAAGAATCTGTCCTGGGCTACGATCATTGACAACCTGTAGGATCGCTACATTGTGGAAGCAGCCCACTGAGTCCACACCAACACTATTCCTGTAACCCTGCATTTCCCACAGCTAATCCAGATAGCTTGCACATCCCTGACGCCACATGACAATTGAGCATGGCCATTCTACCAAATGCCCACATCCTTGGATTGTTGTGGGTGGGGGTTGCGGGGGGGGCGAACACTGGAGCACCTGAAGAAAACCCAGGCTGATGCAGAAGCCATGCAGACAGTCTCCTGAGGGTGGAATTGAATCTTGAACCCTGGTCCCTGATGCTCTGAGGCAGCATTGCTGACCATTGTGCCAGTGCTTGTAAAAATAAGGAACATGCTATGCCAGTGAACTAATGTGCTTGACCTAAGCAAACCAATTCTACTACATCCAACTTCATTGTATTGATGACCTGTTGAGGAAAGTGCAAGAATGACAGCCTTGTTTTTTGTTGAACCTGTACTGAAAAGGCAAGTGGAAAATATTCCATCAGACTCAAATGTGCATTTATAGATGGGTGACAGACAGCGAGTTACTTGCTACAGAGATCCTAGTCTCACCTGCTTATGGTGTTACAAAAATGGTGGTGATGGTCTGCAGAAGACTGCAGGCAAAAACTTAGCAGATGGAATATAAATGGAAATAGGAGGTTATGCATTTTGGCAGGCAGAAGGGCTGAATATTATTAAAGAGAGCCTGTAGAATGTAGTACTGCAGATGATTTGGGAATCCTTGTCCATGAATTACAATAAGCTAACATCCAAGTTGAGTAGATAGTAGGGAAGGTAAATTGAACATTGGCCTTTATTTCAAAGGTATTGGAGTATAAAAATAGGGAAGTTTTGCTAAAATTGAACCAGCTTACTAGTCACACCACAGCTGGAAAGTGCAGTTTGGGCCCCTTTTTATCAAAGTAAACATACTGGCATTGGAGATGGTCCAGAAAACATTCAGTAGTTTGATACCATATAAAGATGCTCTGCCTTTGAGGAAATGTTGAGTAGTTTGGGATTTAGGAGAATGAGAGGCCGCTTTATTGAAGCATTTAAGATTTATTTGGGGATTTGACAGGGTAGATATGGAGAAGTGTTTGTTTGTCTTCCTTGTGGGAGAATCTAGATCTCGCTGATGCAATCTCAGAATAAGGAGTTGCATATTTAAGACCAATGAGGAATTTCTGAGGATGTTGAATCTGTGGAATTGTTTACTTTGGAGTCTGCCAAGGCTGTCTGTCGCGTCGTATCATCAAGACAGATGCACGTTTATAATCAAGTGAGGGGGATTGCTGTTTATAGGGAAAAGACTGGAAATTGGAGTTGAGGATTATCGCCTCAACTGTGATCCCAATGAATGATAGAGTAGACTTGATGGTGTACTTGTCCTCCTATGTTTCTGGTCTTAGTAACATACTGGGGGCTACTGTCGACTGAAATGAACCTGATCAACCATTTCAATATTGCTGACAAGTGGGCGAGACTAGGATCCGTACAAATAACTCGCTATCTGTCCACCATCTAGGATGGATATTCAGGAGTGTGAAATGTTTTCTATTTGCCTTTTGAGTGCAGCTCCAACAACACACACTCTATGCTTGACACCTTCGCAGAAGTCCACTTGATGTCCATCCACCACCCTGAACATCCATTCCCTTCACCTCTGCACAGTGTCAGCAGTATACCATCTACAAAATGCACGGCAGCAACTTGTCCAGGTTCTTTGAGAACACTTTCTAAACCTGTGTCTTGTGCCATCTAGAAGGGCATGGTTGTCAGTTGCCTGGCAATACCACTGCCTAGAGGTTCTCCAAGCTGTGCACCAGCCTTCACTTGGAACAGCATTGCTATTCCTTCTGTGTCACTGGAACAGTCAAAACCCTGAACTCCTTTCCCAGCAGCAGGTCAAGAAAGCAGTTAATTGCCAATTGGCCGCAAGAAGGAAGGCAATAAGCGATAACGGCTGGCTTAGCCACTGATGCCTCCATTCCATGAATGACAGGTCTGTCAATTTCTGGTCTTTGCATTCTTGCTTTATGTCCAGAATCTTTGTTCTTGTGCATATGCTGCCTCTTGTTGTTGTTCTCTGCACGTGGACTGAGGTACAGCGAAAGAACTATCCTTCACTTCTGCAGCTAGTAGGTGCAAAGATGAACATTTATGAGCTAGCTTGATGTTCTGCCTTTTTTGCTCTTGAGGAAGAGAACTGGAAATAAAATCAACTCTCACTTGAGGCTAGAAACTGGTTAGCAATTTATCTGAATTTTGGTGTAAATATGGAATCATAAGTTTTTTGCTATCTGCTACCTGTCATTTTGAAATGGGTGCAGGCAAAGATTTTAATGTATTGCCGCTGTCCCATCTGATCAGAATCTTAAACATTTCTGATAATGGAAATCTATAGGTGAGTAACAAATTTATTTGTTGATCTTAATTTTTCTTTAAACGCAGGATCAAAGGCAAACTGAAGCAATTGGTTTACTTCAAGGACAGCTTGCAAATATGACCGAACTAGTTAGAAATCTATCTGAAACTGTGATAAAACTGGAACATGAGGTAAATAATCTGTTGCTGCTTGATGCCAATAAAGTCACATTCAAATTGGGGGACTATTTTGAAGTGGCATTACTTAACTGAATTCTTGCTTTGTTTCTCAATTAAGGGCTAGACCTGTGTTTGCTCATGTTCTTGTTCTTGTTCTTGTATTAAGTTGGATTCATAATTTGATACATTGACACCGCATGGTGCAGTTTATTCCAGCACAGTGAACTGGAAGTGGATACTCCATGTAAAAAGCCATAATGTTGTTTGTGATAGCAAATGTTGCAATTACATGACCCAGATTTTACATGTCAACTGAAATGTGAATGCTGATATATCACTTTTAATTTGGGCTGTTAATAATTCAGTGTGTTCCCTCTTAGGTTGCAGACCGCCAGAGCTATCTTGTGGTTTCTTTAGCTCTCTGTATAATTCTCGTAATACTGCTTTGTGTCCAGCGATGTTGGAACAGCCCGATATCACATGACATTCACTCACCTACCATTCCCAAAAGCAATCACTACCCAAGCCCCAAAAGGTAAATGATACTTTAAGGGTGGGCGTGCGTGCAGCTGCGCATTTTAATATATTAATGCGTGGAACTCTGTTTTGTTTAGTCAAAAAGAATTTGTAATGCATTGCACCTTTTGGCAGTTTCCGCTCCCGCTCCCGCTCTCGCTCCGTCTGTCACCAGCCATGGGACCATCACTGCACAATCAGTCTAGTGTTGACGACAGTAAACCGTTGCTGTTGCATTCACCGTGCCAACAATAGCCCATCCAATCAGTACTCTCCAGTCCTTCGCTCTATAATTTGGTGTTCTCTTTTTACAGATCTGGTTTCTTGTGTGCTACTCCTGATGAGTGCAAAAAACAAGTTTGTTAAAAGCAATGTTTGTTTTTTAGACGGAGACTAGAGTTACAATTTTTTTAAACTTAGGCAGAAGTTGTTATTGCTTTAACGTCAGCGAAAACCTACAGCAACTCTCCCCTCCCCCACTGCATCCCAAACCAGCCCATCTCATCCGCGCCTCCCTAACCTGTTTTCCTCTCTCCTATTTCTCCCCCCCCACCTCAAGCTGCACCTCCATTTCCTACCCACTAACCTCATCCTGCCCCGTTACCTGTCTGACCTATCCCCTCCCTACCTCCCCACCTAACTTCTCTACCCATCTTCGATCCCGATTTCCCCCCCCCCCCCCCCGCCTCTGCATGCAGTCCCCATCCCCCTTTTTCTAATGAAGGGTCTAGGCCTGAAGTGTCAGCCTTTGTACTCCTAAGATGCTGCTTGGCCTGCTGTGTTCATCTAGCTCCACACTTTGTTATCTCTACCTTCTAATTGGATGTGTAGGAAACCTGTATTCTTATGCAAGTATGTTGTTAACTTCAGGGGGCTCCGCGGTTTGAATATAACATTGAGTGCAAGATTGGGGGAGAATGCATTTTGCCTCAACCAGTCTGGTATTTGTATTATCAAATGATCTTGGTTTTGCTTTGATCAGGAAAGGAAATAGTAAAAACATGACTTGTTATCTTGTCTGCGTTTCCCTCTACTCGATTGCATGTGTATGCAGTATGTAATGCTGAATCATTATAAAATGATCGTATTTAATCACGTTTTAGTTGATCATTCAGGTCCTAAAGCTACAACTTGAACCTGTTAGTTGTAAGTTTTGTACAAAAAGCATCAAGTTGAATCCTGTCCCTTTTAATTGATTTTGCTTTTAGTGGCTATTTCAGCTTAAGTAGCTCATGTACAGGAGTACTTGAAGGTAATAGCAAACCTATCATTTAAAACTCCACCGTTAATTTTCCAGGGCCCCTTTCCAGCTTTGGCAAAGGCCATTATCCTATTCTGTGCTTTTTGAGAGACTTTTTAGATTCAGAACGTACATGGCAATATCTTTTTTGATTAATTCTTATTTTTCTTCCTGACTTTTGTGAAAGTGTTTGCACCTGATTTGACACAACTACAACATGGTTTTGATAGTTTTGAACCGTGAATGAAATGCAGTACTGTCTTGATTTTAAGTATTGATACATGCCCAGTTCCTTACTAACCTTTTTTTTGAAGTTTCAAAATCAGCTCCAGATGCTTTTCTGTTCTGGGTGATAAGTTAAGCATTAAGAAGCTTAGAGGCTTTCTTACTGAATTCTAAAGGAACTCATTTAAAGCTTCCTGTTTCAGGATGACCAAGACTACTTGATTATACACAAAATATCTTCAATGTGTATGTATTTGAAATAAACAGAAATTAGCAGTGGCACAATTTCATGCTAACATTTTTGTCGCAAAAAGGGGAAAATGGAGAGTGATTAATGTTTCAAATTCTCCCCAGGTTTTTTTCTCGCACAGCCTTCAGTGCATAAGCTACAAACCAAGTGCTGGAGCAGCAGTTTTGGAGCAAGAAACAGTGTTAATGTTTTAGGTCCAATATAAATCCTCTTCCAAAGACATTGGGGTTGAACTTTTTTCACTTTGTTTCCTTCCCTGAGATGCTGCTGGATCTGTTTTTGCCAGCACCTAATTATTGTCCTATCTCCAGCATCTGCAGTATTTTTCTACATAGAAAATAGAATAGTACAGGCCCTTTGACCCACTATATTGTGCCAACTTATCTTACTAAGATGAAACAACCCCGCATACCCTACATTCTACTATCCTCCATGTGCCTATCCAAGAGTCCCGAATGTATCTGATCCCAGTACCACTGCCGGCTGTGCCTTTTATGCACCCGTCACTCCTGTGCAAACAGCCCACCTCTGACATCTCCCTTATACCTTCCTAAAATCACCTTAAAATTATGCCCCCTTGTAATAGTCATTTCCACCCTGGGAAAAAGGTCTCTGACTATCCACTCTATTGTTGCTCTCGTCGTCTTGTACACCTCTATGAAGTCACATCTCCTCATCCTTTGCACCAATGAGAAAAGCCCTAGCTCCCTCAACTTTTCCTCATAAGACCTGCATGGTCTGTAAAATTTTCACATTTCTACAGACAACCAGAATAGAACACAATAAGTGTGGTCTAACCAGGGCTTTGTAGAGCTGCAGCATAACCTCATGGCTTTTTAAACTCCATTCCCCTGCCAATGAAAGCCAACACAGTATACACCGCCTTTGCTACCCAAGTTGATAGGGTTGTAACTTGGAGGGATCTCTGGATGTAGACCCCAAGATCACTCTGTTCCTCCACACTGCGAAGAATCCTGCCATTAACCCTGCATTTTGCATTCAAATTCCAAAATGAATCACTTTTTTGTGTTGAATTCCATCTGCCGTCTCTTTGCCCAGCTCTGCATCCTGTCAATGTCATGTTGCAACCTACAACAGCCCTTCACATTATTCACAACTCCAACCTTGTAGTTTTTCAAACAAAGTCAGAAAAGATGGTGTTGCAGCAAAGCATACAACATGTTCCCTCTTTCACTTGTGAGTTTATGGTTTAGATCATCCTTAAATTGCTGAGGCCTGGGACTTGGAACCTAGCCATTAACTGAATTTGAAATAATTACATCAAATTTTTTCAAAACGTGTCAGTTTCTAAAATTTATTGCTGAATTAAGAATTTTGTTCCAATGAGTTACCTAGTGTGCTTCTACAATTTTTTGTGTTTGAGATAAAATTTGAAAAATAACCTGTCAAGTTTCATTTCCACTTTGGTAAGTATGTGGTGACTGGCTTTTGCAATCTATAATTCAAACCATTTGTTCTAATTACTTAGCTCCTTTTTTTTAATATTATAGATGTTTTTCTTCCTATGATGACATGAATCTTCGCAGGCGAACATCGTTCCCCCTTGTTCGGTCAAAATCGTTTCAGTTACCTACAACAGAAGGTATGGAGCAGGACAGTTACTATTTTTAATATTTGTTTTAAATTGTCTAAATATCTTTACTGAAATTGGAAAAGTTGCGCAGTACCTGTCTAAAATATTTGCTTGAAATATTTACATTGACTGACTTATTTTGATGTATTTTTGTTTCCTCATTATTTGTTAGTGCATGGTTATCAACGAGAGAACAGTTTATCACCACCAGAGGAAAGGTTCAGGGGCCAGAGCAATATGTCAGTCAGTGAAGTTGTACCATCGGAAGGCAGCGCAGTTGAAGGCAACTCAGTGCGAGCAGGATCTTTTCTTTAGCTATGTATTGCTGAATAAAAGTTGTAAAACCATGATTTGACAGCAATGAGTGGAAGAATTTTTAATACTAAGACCATCATAAACATATGTGAGCTGTTTTCCTGTTCCAGGTTTGAAGGCAATTTAAGATATTCTTGCTTATGTTACACCTGACTAAATTAATGAAGTACCTTAGAATTCAGCACCTACTTTGCAATAAGTGAATTGGAAGCAGGACCATTGCACGATAGTATGGTGCTTGTTATTGCAACAGTAATCCAGAGGACTTGACTAAAAATCCTGAAAAATATTCAAACACTAAATTGGCAGATTTTAAATTCTGTTGAAAATGGCTGTAGGTTGTGTGGCAACTGGGCTTTTAAATTATTCTAAAGGTTCTTCAGGGAAGGAAAATTCTGCTCCTTGCCTGATGTGACCTGTGACTACAGTTTGGTTGAATATCAGTTGCCTTTTGAGCAGGCTGACGACATACAACATAACAGCACAGTACAGGCCCTTCAGCCCGCGATGTTGTGCCGACCTGTCATACCAATCTGAAGCCCATCTAACCTACCCTATTCCATGTACGTCCATATGCTTGTCCAATGACGACTTAAATGTACCTAAAGTTGGCAAATCTACTACCGTTGCAGGCAAAGCGTTCCGTTCCCTTACTACTCTGAGTAAAGAAATTACGTCTGACATCTGTCCTATATCTATCACCCCTCAATTTAAAGCTATGCCCCCTCGTGCTCACTGTCACCATCCTAGGAAAAAGGCTCTCCCTATCCACCCTATCTAATCCTCTGATTAATCCACTTGTATCAAATTTCAACAGAGCATAAGCCAGCAGCAGTTCCGGAATAGCCCACAGTTACCTGAATCAGCTATTCCAGTAACTCCAACACTGTCAAAAAAACTTTGAAACAAATTTGTTTGTAATTGAACAAAAATTTTACCTGACTTGTAAGCTCAAGTGTGGATAAGACACCCTCTTTATCAATTTTTACTGCTGCTGTTTTAAATTGGCCTTGCCTTCTAATCACTTGGTTGCATGCATTTTCATCTTGAACAATTGCAAGAAAGGAGCTGAATTTAAAGTCAGAATGATTTAAAATGAGGTAAAAGGCAGGTGCAGAGGACATTGTTTGGTGTAAATTGTATCCCATCCCTCCTCTTAACATTACTGAGATAAGGACACTGTTCAAAGACTTATTTCAATGTAACTTGATTTTTTGGAAGTATTTCACTTTGATAATGTTAATTCTGTTTTGTTGAAGAGCAGGATGGAGGATCATACAACACCAGTTTAATCTCTCGAAGTTGTGTACATAAATTGATGTTCTCCAAAGTAGGATGAAATATGTTAATCTCTGTATGCAAACTCTAAATAGCATCTGAAATGACCTTTTTTCCCCTCACTTGGGATTCTCGAGAAATTGGAAATTGAGTTTATTTGCAGAAATATTAAGTTGTTTACAGTTTTCTCTGCAGGCAAGAGAGCCATTTACTTTAATAGGCAAATTGTAAATGTATGTAGTTGTGTTATTTGATCTTGCGTATTTCCACTTAATATGTGATTTGATTTAGCAAACGTAAATCCTTTTCTGAAAAATTTCATCAATGAATAATATCAGTATGCATTTCTCTCTCTTTTAGTGGGCCCAGATGACTTGTACATTGTAGAACCGCTAAAGTTTTTACAGGACAATAAGAAGGTATAATTACATATGCCATAGAGTATTGCTTTAATTTGGATTTTATCTGTATCTTAGTACCAATTACCTGTAGCTTAATATTTGCCACCAATGTTTTCGTCTCTCTCAGGAGAGATGCCTTCTCTTCCTCTTCAAAGCTGCAAAAGTTTTAAGTTTTCACTTTGTTTCCTTTACTAGAAAAAACGTTGCAGAGCGAAAATAGAGAAGGCTCAAACCATAAAACCTACAGAGTCTGTAATCCCAATAGTTAACGGCGGGATAAAACCTTGCAAACCTCTTTCAAATCCAAGTGACTTTTCTACCACGGGTGTTGTCTACAGTTCTTCTCACAAAGGTCCCCCATCTGAAGGGGGTTCAGAGACCTCCTCGCAATCAGAAGAATCCTATTTCTGTGGAATTTCAGCCTGCACAAGCCTCTGCAATGGACAGCCACAAAAGACTAAAACTGAAAAACGATCTTTAAAAAGAAAGAAGTCAAAGGTCGCAGATCAAGGGAAGTTCATTAGTAACTTGATACAGACTAAATCGGGATCAATGCCAAGTTTGCATGACATAATAAAAGGAAACAAAGACATTACAGTGGGAACACTTGGTGTCCCAACAGTTTCAGGCCATGTGTGATTGTGATTTGTCGACTTGGGGTTAGAACTATCTCTTCCTGCTCTGCGTTTATGGTTTGCAAGGTACTTTTTTGCCTTGCAGTGTCTGAACTTCAAACTACGAATCTGCCAATGCGAGAGTTTTCAGGGTAGTGAGTTGCACTTTTTCCACTGTCTGTCTCTCGGGGAAACAGCATGTCTATTTTGAAGGGTTCGTGAGATGGAAGATGAGTCTCTAACTTGGCAAGACATGGAATTAATTGGATGGAGAATCAGTGTAATTAACTGGTTACAGGTGGAACAGGGTTTAAGCTACAACTTCTGTGTCGAGCTGTATTCCTCTTTTTTGCACCTTTCCATATTTGTGCCTTTGTATATTTATAATGTAGCTGAAAGATGGAACATTCCATCTCCGATTTACCTTGGTGTTCAGCTTTCCTTTTAAGTATACAGAATTTGACAGTGTAACACTATAGTGCTGCAGAGATGGCCTGCGCATGGTCAGTTGAACTTAAATTCCAAAAGTAAAATGGGAAAGGTTAGAGTGGGAGGGAGTTTCAGTGAATTTTTTGCCCAGCAAATTGATTTTATATTCTTTCCTTTGTAGGTGAACTGATTAAATTGGTTACAGATTTGTGTGCATTTACCCTGGTACTTTCACATCTTGGTACAGTGTTTTTATTTGAGATATATATTAGAAAGGTGATGTGTGAAAATGTTTTTTGAATGTAAATATTTGAGTGAATGAGCATTTGGAGAGCATCCTTCAATGGTGGACATATGTGAGACGTTTAAATCATTAACTTATAGTTCAATGTGCACTTTCACTTTTTTTTATTCCAATGCCTTTTGCTGATTTGGAGTTTGTCATAGCTTGTGTAACTAATTTAATACTGGATTTCAAGTGTTCTGTGTCCTGTCCACCCCCTACCCCATTGGGTTTTACTCCAGTGGGATAATCTTATCCAGCTGATCTGCATATTAGCCAGTTACAGCACTTGAGGACCGTTTATGGACTTGAGGGTCCAAAGTTGAGCAACGTTATTTATGTTTTTAAAATTTGTCATGTTTTGAGTGCTATGCACACCACTGTGGAACATGAGCATAATGTGACTGCAGAGCTGTAGTGCCATTAGAAAACTGTGAATTTCTAAATAAAACTGAACACTTCATTGTCTTTTTGTTCTGTTAAAGTATGTTGAATTTCCTGTTGTCCCTCCCTTTTTTAATAGATCTTAAGAAAATAAACATTTGTTTTTTATGCAGTCAAACTAAGGTGGGATATTTCATGGATAACTAGACATTTTCTTGTCATTATTGTTAGCTTTGCAATCAGCTGCTCTTTTTAACCAAGCAACAGGATCTGAATCACTGAACGAATACAGTTTCCCATAATATTGCTTGAAGATTTGACTCTTGTCAAGTGGTTACTGGTACGGACTGAAAGATTATTCTGCTAATCTTATCTGGTGATGGAGGTCTGTGCAATCATCTGTTTGATATCAAACTTTGTATCATTTTCAAATCTGAAATTGTCTCCATATCTTCTCTCCTGCCCCCCCCCCCCACCCTTTGATTTGACATGCAACTGTCAGACATTAGATTTTTAAAAAAACTGAATATATGCTTTTTTTCCTTTTCTTGGCCCTAACCCTAAAATTAAATGTCTTTCCTTACTGTTTCTGTTAAAACATATTGCTTCTTATTCCCTCGTCCTACTTAGGCTATGTCCCTGTCAAGTTTTCCCTGTCTGTCTCTGTCTCTCTTATTTCTCCTGCTTTAAAATCTTTAGAGTTCATATACTCTTTTTTTTTTTTTTTGATTCCACTTCACTCGACCTTGTGTACACCCCCTCTGCCTCTGCCAAGCCATGATAGTTTCTGCTGCTTTTTGGTCATTCCTCCTATCTTGTTATCATTACTTCAGAGTAATGTAGAACTTTACACTTTTGATAACCAGGCCAAATTTTTATTGAAGCGTTTTTTTAAAAACTGAGTGGCCTCGCAGTGTATTCCCTTTCCCCATGGCAAGTTTATACTGACTTTTCAGCCATGCTCCCTTTCTAAAGAGATGCCTTGGTAGGCACCAAGGTTTAACCAATTCCACCAGACTCTTGTATCTGATGTTTGTACTGTTGTGGACCCTGACTTCTATCAGTTGCTTGTAGGTGGAGATCAGTGGGTAGCGGTTTAATACTTGAACACGTGCAAGATTGTCAAGAGAACAAAGGGCAATTGTTATGATTTTATATTCCCAAGTAGGTATTTTGCATATTAAATGAAATTGAGTTTTATTCCAGTTCGCTTACCCAAATGCAGAATGTTAGCAATTTTAAGGCTTGCATCTTTTCTAGCTAATTAACTAAACATACAGCAGTGTATTTTTATGTTAGCCTTTGAAACTGTTGGCATTCTATTGCTTTGAATGATTTGACTGGTTTATAATAATTACCCCACTTCTAAATGTTGACTTGGATCTGACCGGAATATCAAACCATAAGGTAAGTGCATAATGCTGATTTCACTTCTAAACACTCAAGCTCTTTGCTCTGTCAAAAAGAGGTTTTTGGAAAAAGGAATGTCTAATGGAATGTTAGCATGTTGCTGAATATCTGCAGTAACAAATGCTCACCTGTTATGAGTGAAATTTTGTTATCTCTTTTAAGTTCGCAGAATTTTTGCTTTTGAGCAATGAAACAAAAAAAACGCTTTGCATTATCATTTTGGGATTGGATTGCAGCACACAAGCTGAAAACTCAAAAGATTCATTAGTCAAACGCTTGCACTTCTGTGCACTACTTGTGCTGTTAAGTTAGTCTGGAATGACAGGACCCAACTGATGCAGTCAAGCGTGATAACCGATTAATACAGTATCTGAGTATAATACTTGGTTGTAATTTTGAAATATTTTTCTGCAGTTATTTGCCAAGCCAAATCACAGTTTTCATATCAAGTTAGTTGGCAGCAGAGTATGCCCACTTTTGGTTTGAAAAGTAGCTGCGCAAGTGCTAGATGTCTCTGCTTTAATTTGGTAATTGTGTTGTAATGCTGCTATGTTCCAATGTAGGATGCTGTGGAATGACGGACATTTGGACAACTTAGCATTGACTAGAAAAACTTTTTTTTTTAAAAAAGGGTCTTTAGATATCATGAAGGTTTTCTGTTTTTTTGAGCTTCTTCCTTAGCTTAGTTTTGTTAAGACCATAGCTGGGTCCTTTCTGAGCTGAGATGCATTAGTACGTGCACGGATATTATGCTGAGTAATGTCTCAAATGTGTCAGTAGGTGGTGCCAGTTTAACAGTGAATAAATTTGAGTAAATTTCAGTTGTTGCTTATCTTGCGGTATAGCAAAAAGTTCATTTTAAATGAGCTGGAAGACTCTTCAGTGTTTAAAGTTCTGACTAATAACTTTGTTCCTGCTGTGTACCTTTTCTGTAATGATGTCAGTGCCCATGTGCATTGGTACTTCTCCTCCATGCAGTTGCTATTTTACAGAGGTTGTTAGTCCACATGTACGGAGACTGCACAGTTAGTTTGTTCTGTGATGTCATTTAATGTATTCTGATGTGAACAAACCAGTGCAAAGCTTTTAACCATGCACAGTGTAATGTGCATTCTGTAGTCTGACATGGCTGACTAGCAGCATCAAGGAAAGCAGCAGTGGGGGGAACCACACTCATCCTGAGAGGAAAAGTTTGCACTGAATAGTGCCTTATGCCACTTGGACACATGGTGTCTCAGCATGCTGACCTGTTGTGACATTCTGCAAGCCCTTTGTGTACACTCTTATCCCTATGTGGTGGCAAGCTATATTTGCACGACCTCTGTCTGTCTGAGCTTTTGCTGCACACTGGAGATATTGAATAGCTTTTTCCCCTTTTGCATTGGAAGCTGAGATAATCATGAAATACTGCATTATAATAATTATATTTGCAAATGTTCTTTTGTTGTTGGCTCCACCACTTGAACTGAAGCTTTTCACACCAGTCCTGTGCCAAGTTGGCACTGGGCTCTTCCATGCTTCTGGACATTCACTGCATGCTATGTGATAGACCTTTTGATGGAGAAGCTTATCACCCATTATCGTCTGTAACCTGCTTCATCAAAGTTCTCATTTTAGAATAGAATAGCCTTTTATTGTCACATGCAGTTGAATGATTAGGTGACAAGTTTTGTAATGTTGCTGCTTTGGTGTCATTTTGGGTACAGGATAACAAGGTTCAGAATACTACTTCCAGAATTAAGAGTAACAAGTTTCAGCATAGGAGTACAATTTTAAAAAGTACTCAAATATAACTCAGTGTCCACTTTGTCTCCCAGGCAGGCCTGGACTAGGACTACCTTCTGTGCCGGACTCCTGCCTGCGACGTGCCTCTAGAACTTGTCTCCCACACTGGCATGGTCTCTGACTTGTTTCCTGTGTTTACCTGGACTTGGACTCTCCTCCATTCTCTGTTCCCTTCTGTTTAGTTTAAGAATTTAAGAAGTGGGTGGAGGACAGCAAGGAGACTGCAGAAAAGAGAAGGAAAAGGAAAAAGAACTTGTGAAGCAGACGAGTTCTGGCTTGAGTGTCTTACTCTACAGCTGTCTTTGACTTGTATGGTAGAACTTGTGTATAATTTCATCATTGGCTCAGTGTGAGCCCATCCACCTTTTTCAGCTGTCTTCCATTCATGCAGCATTAATATCTGAGCTGGTGGCTGAGAGTTACTAATCTTTATCATGATCTTCCTCTTGCTCGTCCACTGCTGCCTGATCAGGTTGCAGATCTTGGGTATTTGCAAGTAGCAATCCATGAGGGCAGGAGATTGGTAGGAAAAGCAAGTGCTTCCAACTACAACCAGTGAATTTGATGCCCTGTAATAGGAAAAAGATTGGGTATGAACGTTGGCAGTGAAAGGAAAAAGTCATTGCCAGTGTCAGTCATGGCTGCCCACTGATGTCAAGCACTGCTCTGTGGGGAGGCAAGAATGTGTGGAATTTTGTCTGACCCATTCTGGCCTGATTATCCACCACTTTAAATGGTGGATAGAAAGTGTCAATGGGATGCAACATAGTTGTCATGGCTGCTGTATTTGAACTGGATTGTGTGTGCAAGCTGCAGGATATGTTCCAAATCTCTCAATCCCATGCCCGAGAATGAGGTGAAGCATGTGAATATTTGGGATGAGTTTTAATTTAGAGATTGGAGATGAATGATGTGGATATGGTACATTTGGTGGGATGTAGCATTTGAAGATGTTCATGGAACACATGCACATCCAGGTTTTTGGAGCTGGTGTGCTGGTGTTAGCCATTGTGGGCATCCCTAGGTGATGGGACCAAACTATCTGGAGAAGCCTCGTGGATCGATGACTTCACTCTTCTCTTTACCTTTTTATGCATCCAGGTTTTCAAAATTGATTTTTTTTTTAAAACAAAATCTTGGCATTTAATTTTTCTCCCTGCTGTTCTGTCCTGAAGAATGACCTTGTGCCTGGAACAGGTACTGAGACAATGCTCTTCTCTAGAAGTGTAGGTGCACTCAAATTCATAAAAACTTGAATGTAACACCAAATGTTCAAGCACTTTGTATGCTTAGTGTTCATTTTGCACAATTGAGTGGGGCAGACTATTTGCATGTTGTCTAGATTGGAAGTATTGCATGCATGCCCTAAGCTGTAATGTGAAATTGTCGCGTGCAGGAAAGCATAAGAGCGTGAAGAACAATTGAGAATAAGAATAGAGTTTTTAGATCATGAAAACTTGACTCTCCATACCCAAATTTATTGCAAGTACAAACAGAAGACACTGCAAACATCCTGCTCCTGTTCAGCATCTTGAAAAGAAACCATGCCAGGTTAATGACCATAATTTATATGATCCTGTTGTATTAGAAATTACATAAATGCTTTCTTTAATCATTATCACTCTTGAAGTAACATTTTCCAATTATTCATGACCAAAATTGCGAAGCAGCAGGTAATTCAAATAACTCATTTAAGATTTAGAACTATTGGTGTTTTTTAATGTGTACATATATAGTTGAGGCATTTTCTATGGCATCAAAAGGTTTCTTTTCCACTTTTTTAACTGTCTAATTGATTTTTAGACTAGACAAAGCAACCATTTCAGGACAGTGACATTGTTATTAACTTGTGTCCTTCTCAAGCCAACATAATCCAAACTGAGGTGTTTTTTTAACCTCAATGTCTGACAGTAACATGGAATAAAACTTGTGCCAAGATCCATGGCCTCAAGCAATGTTGATGTAAATAAATTTCCAATTCATCAACTCCATCTCTTGTGAATCATGTTTTAAAAATGTATTGCAGCCAAATATTTAGCTATTGTGCAGCCAGGCATTGTCCGTGCTTGAGTACTGATGAGAGAGGACGTGTCAACTTTTCATCATGTATTCTGCCAGACTGACTAGATGAATACTAATAAAAGGGCTAACCAACATTTATACTGCCTGGAAAGAAAGTGCTGATTTTTCAGCAAATGATCTCTGTTAAAGGTGCGCCGTGGGAAATGTACCTGTGGTTGTTTGATAGCTAACTGCCGAGCATTGGCTTAGATTTTAAACAAAGGATGGTTTTGAAATGGGTGTTGTTCTAAGAAATAAGCCAACAAATAAGTGTCACTAGTTCTCTTGAGTTGAAAGAGGCTGTGCCTTTGCTCTGGAAAGAAAAGGGCCCTGTGTTTAATTAATGTAGTTTCTAGTTCGTGCAAATGTGTCACACTGCAAGCCTGACTGATCATCATCATCATAAATTGGTTGCCAGGGTAATTCTTCACAGGCAGAATTATCCAGCAAATAGTTATCTCTATTTGCAAAATCGTAACTAATGTTGAGCACAAGCTTTTAGCGAGTGCGAGCTGATCAGAACTATTGCAAGCACGCAAAAACACATGCTATTTGATATGATCCATTCTTTTGATAATACAGCCTCTATACTTGACATCGCAACACTGAAATTGATAATCCATATCAATCACTTTTGAGATAAGTTGAGCATCTTTTTGATGCCAGCATCCTAATAATGGCAAACACCGTTTTATGTTGTTACTGCATTTGTAGCAGTGTGAAGCAGCTTTACGAGTTGCTCTATCTTTTGATATTACCCTGGACTGTCTTGTGTCTTATGAGTTTTGCGCAATGTTTTGAAAAATGACCTGATCAGCAAAACCCTTATTTTACCAGATGGCATTCATTTAGCAAGTGTCCAACAATAGATGTGATTACGTAGTTGGATGATAATTGCTGGTTAATCCTGAGTATGCAAAGAATTATGCTCGATCTATTTAGTATTGCCAGTTTGATTTGTAGTGAATTTGTGTACCAGAAATGAAACCAGCACCTGTGCCTATTTCAATTCAAAAATAAACTGCAACCACTTGCTGGTTGACTTCTCAAGGCAATATTCTATCTGTCAACCTGCCAGGAGTAAAATCTGACAAAGCCTTACTGTTAACTGTTGCTCATTTAACTCTTGCATTCTTCATGGGAGCATCAACCAGACCCCACTTGCCACCCAATCTGTAAATCCTTAGTCTTTTAAATCAGAATTGTTTGCAAGAATACCAGTGAGTGCATGATTTAAAAACTTGGGAAAATTCTCTTCCATATTCCAGTTCTGTGCTGCCAAACAACTATTTGTATACTTTTTAAAGTGATGCTTTTATTAGCTATTTGGCAAATCCTTAACCAAGGAATGATAGAGAAATGATGTAAATTTACAAAAATAATTGTAATGCATCATATCCCTAACATATTTTTAAAAACTAATTATTGAGTGTCGTGGAACATTTGTACTTTTGAATAATCTATTAGACAAATATTGGTTCATTTTCCCTTTTTATATTGAACTCTAGGTCCCTAACTTTTGACTTGACATGGTTCTAGATTTTGTGGGGACTTAAATTATTTTCTTCAGAAAAGAAAGTTAATTAGTACATCTACTTCCTTGATAGTCAAATGTATGACTTCTCTGCAAGTAACAAGTGTTTGTTAGCTTTACATTTTGGTATATTAGCCATATTATGATGCCCTCCAAATTGAAATAAACTGTCTGAAATGCTATTGTTAAGTCATGCAACATGAGAAAGAGGGCCCATCAGCCTATCACTGCCAGCCCTACTTTTGTTTATCATTTGTGTTGAATGAATTTGAACAGTTAAGAACCTTTTTGGAGTGTCTCAGTACTTGACTGTGGCTCTTTTCATCCTTCACACACCAATGTCATTACAAATGCAAGTTTTCTGCAATTTGTGCAAGTTCCATCACGTGGATGATTTTTCTGTGCTTGTTGAGAGAAGGTAACCTCAACCTCCAATGGTTACAGTGGGTATGGGAGTCTGTCAACTCTTCAGATTAAAACTGAGACACTAGCAACTCTACTAATATCTCTGGAATCCATACTGGTCCAAGGTATTACTTGCGGAGAGGCAGAAAGGCTCCTATGTTAATATTGCACTTTGCGATAATATGCAAGTAGTCGTGCAAATCCTGGTCTATCGTCTATCTGGTTATCAGTCACAAAACATTGATACTAAGCAGGAGCAATTAAAGGAAATTTTTTTAATAGCTGGGTTGGTGTTTGCAGATGCACCTTATTTTACATGTGTCAATGTACAATTTTAACACTCAGGGCACGTTAACAATTAGTGAGTTAAGGGAACATTATACTGTTTGTGTTGTGAAGCTTTAAGAAATAGTCATTGGAGCTTTGTATGTGCTGAGTCTGACAGGTGATTTGAGGTTGGCTGGAACAGTTTTCAGTAGTCCAGTCTGAATGACAAATTTAACCACTCTACAGGTGTAGAAGTGGTTACAAAGGTGAAACAGGTAGTCTGGTAATGAAGCAATGGCACTGTCTGTTTTGTCTGAACCTCAACCTAACGCTAACATAAGCCTTCAAAGTTGCAAATTGTTTTGGTTCTGCCTGGCTGACACACTAGCTTGTCCCCAGGATTATAACTTTAAAAGATGAATGTTTTATAGAATAGAATACCTCCCAGTGTGGAAACAGGCCATTCAACCCAACAAGTCCACACCGACCCTCCAAAGAGAATCTACCCCAGATCCATTCTCCCTTCTTTCTTCTCTTACCCCCCCCACCCCAATTTCTCTTCCCTTCCCTATCCCTGTAATCCTGCATTGCCCATCACTAATACTCCTAACCAACATATCCCTAAACACTATGGGCAATTTAGCATGGCCAATCCACCAAGCTTGCACACCTTTTGGACTGTGGAAGGAAACCAGTACACCTGAAAGAAACCCACACAGACACGGAGAATGGAATTGAAAATGAGTGAGTGGAATCAAAATCCGGCCCTTTGTTCTTGTAAGACAGCAGTGCTAACCACACAGAACCACCATGCTGCCCAAATGAAGGCTAGATGTATGTCTACTATGCCTTAGATTTCCATGAAATGCTTTGGAATGGTTTTAGCATTAAAGATACTTTTACACAGCACCTTACATAGCAACATAGATAGGAGCAGGTGACCATTTAGCCCTTTTGAGCCTGCTCCATTGTTCTTCACTATCATGGCTGATCATTTAACTCAGTAGCCTAGTCCTGCTTGCTCCCATAACCTTTTGAACCTCTTCATCCCAATGCTGTATCTAGTTGCCAACTGAATACATTCAATGTTTTGGTATCAACTACTTCCTGTGGTAATGAATTTCACAGGCTTACCACCCCTTTTGGTGAAGAAATGTTTCCTCATCTTGCCTTAAATTGTCTACCCTGAATCCTCATACTGTGACCCCTGACTCTGAACACACCCACCATCGGGAATATCCTCCCTGTGTCTACCCTGTCTAGTCCTGTTAGAATTTTGCAAGTCTCTTGAGATTCCCCCCGCCCCTGACATTCATCTGAACCCTAGTGAAAACAATCCCAACCGAGCCAATCTCTCTTCATATGTCAGTCTTCCCAAGGTCCTGCTGTACACTGTCTCAATTTACAGCCATCTAGCTAGTAATCTGCATTCTCGTTAATCACTTCAGAAGCAAGACTGTCCCATTTATCCAAATTCTATTGCATCTGTCATTTGTTTTGCCGTCTCACCCAACCTGTTGCAAGCATGCTGAAGGATGTCTGCATCCTTGTCGCCGTTCACCCTCCCAGACTTGGTTTCACCTGCAAATTTGGCAATGTCTCATTGTTCCCTCATCCATATAATACGCTGCTAATAGCTGGGGTCCCAGCACTGATCCCTGTGGCATCCCGCTAGTTACTGCCTGCCAATTTGAAAATGCCTCAGTTGGGGCACCTGGATTTAATTTGTGCCTGTTAGACCACAGACAATAAAGGCTGATTTATGGAGAGTAGCCTCGTCAAAGTCACTATTCCACTAACTTGTTTTAATGTCATAATCTCTTGCACAATCAGGACTTGATGTATGTCATAACTTTGGGTGATACAGCAAGCATTTATCACCTCCTGTCGATGGAACTATGATTCCATATAGTGTGGAGGATAGCATTTAATTCGAAATCTTGTGATGTGCTCAGCAGACTGACTGACAA